>NC_056747.1:1351498818-1351870783 GCF_019279795.1 Protopterus annectens
AAGTTAAACCTTGGTCTCATCGGACCATACCACATTTTCCCACATGCTTTTGGGAGACTTGATGTATTGTTTGGCAAATTTTAGCCAGACCTGGATGTTTTTCTGTGTACGAAAAGGCTTCCATCTTGCAGCCCTACCCCTATAGTCCAGACATATGGAGAATACGGGAGATTGTTGTCACATGTAGTACACAACCAGTACTTGCCAGAAATTCCTGCAGCTCCTTCAGTGTTATTGTAGGTCTGTTGGCAGCCTCCCTCACCAGTTTTCATCTTGTCTTTTCATCAGTATTGGCAGGACGTCCCTTTCTTTGCAACGTCACTGTTTTATTTTCTCCACTTTTTGATGACTGTCTTCACTGTGTTCCGTGGTATATCCAATGTGTGGAAATTTTTTGAACTGCTCTGCTTTGTGTTGTCGGTTAATTTTAAGCAGTGTGTGAGGAGGGGTCCTCATGAGGAGCTGATAGGGAATGCCCGCAGCATTTTAGCAGAGGCGTGAAATGACGAGAGCGATACGCTTCGAATGGAAGGGAGCTCACTCTGAGCATGTCCCAACTGGGGAGCTGCTAGAGCGAGTTCAGAGGTGGCCGAAATGGAGATCCCACTACAAGGAGACTGCTGAGTTATCCAGACAGAGTTACCTGGGCTGAGTTGGTCTGTATTTCAGGTTTTGTGAATTCTAAAATTATTATTGGTGAAACTTCTAATTTTTGACAAATAAATTTGAAGAAAGCCAATTATATATGAGTTTGTAATAAAGGGAGAGTATTTTGAATGTAAACCAGGCTGGTTCATGAAACTCACTCGGATTCTTTTCCAGGTCAGGCCCACATAGAGTGGACTTCCTTCCCCAGAATGCCTCTAGCATTCTGCACTTCATGTCCCTGTTAAAACACAGTGGTCTGTCTCTAAAAGCCACAGTGTGAGGTCCCTTTCACATACACTGCTTAAAAAAAATAATGCACCATACCCTTGTCCTACAAATAGTAATGAACTGCCTCACTTTTATGTGTGTGGGGTTTGAATACTTGGGACTCCATTCACAATACACAGCAGTTGCTGCCGAAAGATTAATGAGAAATTATTGCAAACTTCCATTGCACTAGTCTGCAGTAGTCAGCCTCAGACTTCCAACAGCTGTTGTATTAGAGTACAAATTGTTTGTGGTCCTGTGACATTTGACTGCTTGGGACTTTTCACCAGTGGTTTTAGCCCTTTCGTTTGTGCTATGCACTACACAGGCACAGTCACACTCACACACGCGTGCACACTCTCTCTCTCTCACACACACACACACACACACACACACACACACACACACACACACACACACACACACACAGACACTTGCACACACACACACAGACACTTGCACACATAATTCCTTCTCTGAACTTTGCAGTACAGATGACCAAAAGCCTGATACCAAAAAACATTTGGAACAGAGCATCTTGATAATGCTGGAATTGAACCTACAATCACTGAAAATGCTGGGTCTGAGCATAAAAATACAGTTCTGAAGCATATAATCTGTATAACCACGTACTTGTAAAAAGGCAAGTCCCCATTCTAGTTCTTTTGGGACTGCCTGTCCCACATCCCTGCTAATTAATTATTCTCATGTAAAAGTCGCACAACCTCCATGATCGGTGCGGAATACAGGATTATCTTTAACTTGGAGTACGATGTCGTGGGCACATGAAGGGCAGAAGCTCCTCCCTGCCATGTGCATAAACACAAATTTAGAGGTTAGTAGAAGTGTCAGTTTCAGTACTACAGCAACGTTATGTCCTGCTGCTGGCAGTATTTCAGCTTTTAATAGTTTTACAGTGAGGCTATAGGTATCCATGTCATCGTTTTGGTTGTCACTATTGTACAGCTCTAGTGAGGTGCTCACTCCGCAGTGTCGTAAGGGGTATTGGCACTCTTGGTGATAATTCCTTATCACTTGCACATCATTTTTCTACAGTGGTGCAGATGCCTTCTGACTGGCTCATATAATTTTTTATGCGTCTGCACTAGATCCATACAAGTCTTAGTTTTCTTTTACTTGTAAGTCATCCGATTGTTATTGAGTATAATGCACCTTTTGTCATGTATTTGTCTAAACACATCAGTCATTGAGAGGACTCTGAGATCAAAAACGATCAGTGGCCTAAAAATCTTTATCAGGACAGACCAGCAGCCCTTTTTCTTTACTGAGTCTTTTATACACTCGTCCAGGGGGGTCTGTCTTTGACCCTCTCTTCCTTTGTAGCACAATTTGGTATTTTTGGAACAAACTTTCACTAATGGATAAACAGGATACATCGGCATGGTCGGTTAGTATCCTAGTGGAATGTATTCCCCACCTGTGGGACAGACTTCCACTACCGATTCAAGCAGACCAGCATGCTTGTCACTGTCAAGATAAACCTAAATAATTGGATAGGCAGACTCAGTTTTCTCTTGATTTATTTTGTGTTCTCCTCCTTTTGGCTGAAGAAACATTTGAATGTGGGCTGTTGGCTAGGCTTGTAACTGTTGCCTAGTGCTTATTTATGAAGCTCTGAATGTCTCTAGTGAACTCTGCAGATTCCGCTTTTAGAAGTGTGGGGGGAGGCACAGTCAGCTGATGCTCCAGAACCAGCTGCCAGACAGGTAGACATTACCATCATAGGAGATTTCTAGGCTAATGGCCCTGGGGCCCTTACAAGCCTAGCCAAGAGTTTATCCCAAAAAAGAAACCTCAGTCAGCACCTGTCACCCCTGTCAGTGAGGGACACAGGTGGCACCCCTGGGACAAATTTATGGTTTCCCATCCACTCATCAAGGTTGCACTTGAATAAGGTCAGTGAGGTACTCTGTTTGACGTGTATGGGAAGTCTATTCCAGAGACAGGGCAGCCCCTGGGAGACAAACCTGTCTCTTCAGCAGGTTTTGTTGATGTCGTATATTAGATTTAGGTATATTGAGCGGGTAATGCGTGAGGAGTTAGACTTACCTTCATGCAGGGGGACCTTCGACTGCTTCAGAACCAGGCCATATGATAGTCATCACCACTGAGTGGAAGCCCAGATGTTACAAGTACTGCTGCATGTTTATGTAGATGTTACAGATTTTTCTACAGTTGTTTCTAGATGTTATCAGTACTCTCACAAGCTTATGTGGATGTAATGAATATTTCTACAAGTGTATCTTCTTTAAAGATTACTTTTCATGGTGAGTACATCAGTGAGGTTTATTTCATTTGCCTCCAATCATTTTATGAGATATACAAACTCTTGTATGTTATCCTAGCATACACATCTCCTTTCTCAACATGCAACATGGGTTAAGGTTGACGAACCTTTCTAAAAGTAAAACAGTAGTTTTGTAGTAAATAAACAGAGCAGTTGCTGTTTTGAGAATATCTGTTTGTTCACTTTTCTTCACCTCATCCTTCATGCAACTCTGTCCTTTTGTATTTACTAAGTAATTTCCTTGCAGGAAGACTGCTTTCAAAGAAGAACCTTTATAAGGTGTGTTTAGATAAAACACTGAGCTTGTGTTTTCTTCTTGTAGAGTTAACAGAGTTGACAGTAAAGTTTAAAGGTGGTTCTTTTGGATAGGTGATGTCTAGTAACCAAAATGTTTTTAATGTTTTTTTTTGGGTGGGGGGCACAGAGGGCTCTTTCTGTGGTTTCTGCTGCAAGAGTCTGTTATATGATTATTTATTTTTCACAATATGCATATGATTATTTAATTTTACCCATCAGCTGTTATTTGTTCTGTATAGATCTTTTCTGTTGTAATTGGTACAAAGGCCCAAGTGGTGAAACTGCAGTAACTGTGTGTTTATTTATACCATCCATGTTCTCCCTTCTCTTTTTATTAAATCTTTCTAGTGGCATCGAATGCCCACCACTCAGGAGACTGACGGCTTCCAGGTGAAGCGCCCTGGGGACATTAATGTGAAGTGTACATTGTTGCTGATGCTGGATCATCAGGTAAGATATCACGCATCTTAAAGAATGAAATTATTTACATCGTTGCCTTGAAAGCAGCTTTTGTGCTGAGAAATTGTGTTACATAAATATGCTTTATATTGTTTTACTCGTGTATAAATACTAACTGACTGGTCACAGGGAGAGCTGAAGGTATTTTGGATAGGCTACAGGGTTTTGGAAATCTGTCCAAGGAAAGCTGAAAGCTTTCACAAAAAGGAAATGTCTAGTTGCTTGCATTCAGGTAACTGAAGAGGTTCAGTAGAATCTAGATACATCTTCTGTGGTCACTTCCCAAAATGGGGACTTACTTCCTGCCCTTAATGTACACGAAGAACCTTTATCTATGGTTTTCAGTTGTATAAAATAAGGGTACTCACATCAATGCCAATGTCTGATGCACTGTGTAATACTCTGGAAATGAGAAGAGATGTGTTACCCTATTTGTATACCTGTAATACCAGCAGCAGAGGGCGCCTTCCACAATTCAACCAGTCCCATACTGATCTTATTGCCTTTACTTGATTACTGGCTTTTAGCAGAAGAACTGTAATGTCACTCTGGAGCAAAAGGATAGACCTTTATAGAATACCCTTATAAGGCCAAGTACATCTGTATTTTTGCTTGCTTTATGCAGATGTTTGCTGGCCCTAATAGTTTCATCAAGGTACTGATTCTGACAATGACAGCCCCCCTCCCCGCCACAATGGCCTGCCTCCTTCACGCCAAAGTATGACTTAATGAGACTGAAAATGATACTAGGAATTGTACAGACTGCCCACTACTGCGTTTTGTGGTACAGACTGCCCACTACTGCGTTTTGTGGTACAGACTGCCCACTACTGCATTTTGTGGTACAGACTGCCCACTACTGCGTTTTGTGGTACAGACTGCCCACTACTGCGTTTTGTGGTACAGACTGCCCACTACTGCGTTTTGTGGTACAGGCTGCCCACTACTGCGTTTTGTGGTACAGACTGCCCACTACTGCGTTTTGTGGTACAGACTGCCCACTACTGCGTTTTGTGGTACAGACTGCCCACTACTGCGTTTTGTGGTACAGACTGCCCACTACTGCGTTTTGTGGTACAGACTGCCCACTACTGCGTTTTGTGGTACAGACTGCCCACTACTGCGTTTTGTGGTACAGACCGCCCACTACTGCGTTTTGTGGTACAGACTTCCCACTACTGCGTTTTGTTGTACAGACTGCCCACTGCTACGTTTTGTTTCAGCTGAAGAGCATTGTTCACAAATGTTGAGGTTAGAAGAACTGAAGTGTAGGATTCATTCTGTGTTTAAAACTTTTGTGAATTTATGGAAACTTATCTGTCTGTGCCCACATACTCTGAGCCTTTGCCCTGATACTGACAGTCTGCACCCACATGATGTCAGTCTGCCCTCACAAACTGAAAGTCTGCACCCCGATGTCAGCAGTAGGTCCCACATTCTGTGAGCCTTCACCCTGATACTGACAAGTCTGCACCCTGATACCATCAGTCTGTGCCAATATACTCAACAGTCTGTCCCCACCTATTCGGGCTCCAGCTGTTAAGTTTGTTGATATAGCAGAATTGTTCAAAGGAAAGGCTGGACTTGTAGAACAATTTCAAACCTGACCTGGTAAATCTTGCTTTTTCTACAGCATCTGGAAATCTTGTATGTACAGTAGCTTTTAAAGGGAGCAGAGGTTGGTGGAAAGAGTTTTACAGAAGATTTGTAACGGCATTACGTTGGAATAAGAGGTGTGAATTACTTAGGGCAGGCATATGGTTTCAAAGCAGCATCATTAAGCACTCAATATACAGTAATCAGTAAAAAGAGCTGTGACACCAGTAATGTGTCCGGAAGGAAAATGTTAGTTATGTAAGCATAAACAATCAAATTAATAAGTGTAGTGTTGCATCCAAAGGGATTAACCTGACTTTGTGAGAATACAGTGGTAAGGCTGATTCAGTACGGTGTACCAAATGTGATGCTCACGACAGAGAAACTAATTGCAGTTAGCAAGGACCATTAATAAAATGATGGTGCTGTCTGCTTCCATAACTCTGCAGATGCCATTTCTGGGGGTGTCATGGTACGTATAGTCTTCAGAAGGTTTGCTTCAATAAGGTCTGAGAAAGAGATATATGATGTTAAGCACATATACCAGATATTTCCCCCACTGTCAATCCTTATTCATGTGTGCTTTAACCCTACCCTGCTCCTGTTTCTATCCCCAACCCTACAATTACCTTATTTAAAAAAAAAAGAAGAAAAAAAAAACTTTCCCTAACAGTATTACCGTTCTGACATAGTGTGTCAGGTGTTGCTGTTTATTTATTTTTGCTATTATTGATCAATCAAAAAAGGGAACATTTATTTCCTTTTGCTATCAGTTTAGTTTTGACTTGTTTGTTTTGTTCACCACTGTGAGCTCCAGCATGCAGGAGTCAACTTTGAGTGTCATTATGTCTGCAAAGTCAGTGTTTGATAACTCACTGACACCATTTTTATGACTTTGTGTAATTAGGGTGTAAAAATAGTTACTTCTGCAGGTCATTTTTTTAAAAAAAAATAACAAAAACCCATTGACGTCTAAAAGTGCTGACTTCTGAACGGAGTACTGAAGAAGGATTACAAAGCCAGCTGTGTGGTGCACTGACCCAGCACACCTGGGTTCAGGTACTGAGCCTGGTTACTGACCCAGCAGACTTTAGTTCAGGTACTAAGCCTGGTTACTGACCCAGCAGACCTGGGTTCAGGTACCGAGCCTGGTTACTGACCCAGCAGACCTGGGTTCAGGTAGTGAGCCTGGTCACTGGGTTGAATTAAGTAGCTAGTGCTAGTTCTTCCTCCTCAGGAAGAATGTGGGGATGTTCTTTGTGTTTCACTGTTGCAGTCATCACCTGTGGCTTCTCCCTGCTGTGGTAGCCCTCTGCCGGCCTGAATACCAGAGTCAATGTTTTTCTGCATCAGTTGCTGTCACTTGTAGACTGACGTCAGGCCATCAGTGCTATAAAGCAAGGCGCCGCCGTAGAGGCCGTAGTAGAAGCAGTTCGCAAGTGTGCCGGTTGGTCGCTACCAGAGCTCAGTTCATAGCTGAAAATGTCTAAAGCTAAGTACCGCGTTGGTGATCCTTTTTTCTTGTACTAACCGACGTCCGAAAAAGTTAACAATTGTCTCACCTGTGGAAAGCAGATCGCACACTGAGACTTCCATTCATACTGTGTCGCTTGTTTAGGCCCAGACCACAACGTCCCCCGTTGCTGGTTCTGTGTCCTCCTTAACGCGAGAACCATTCATCGTATAGCTCTTATTGTAGACAGGTATTTTCATCCTCTGTCTTCACAAATGGCATCCGTCAGCCACTAATCCGTAGACATTCCAAAAAAATGTAGGGATAAAGATAGAGACAGACCACACAAGGCTAAGCCTTCAGATGACTCTACTGCTAAGCAGGTCATCAGTTCCCCGGAATTCAATGAGATGCTTTCGCAGCCCTTGATGCCCAATACGATATCTACACAGGCCTCTACCGAGACCCTTATGTCACAGAAATCTTCTTCGTCTTCCGAGTCTATTGTTGTCTCTGCCTCTGTTAGGTCCGGAGCCGCGATGCATGCACTGGCTTCCAAGGAGGCCTTTCACACTACCGATTCTAGACAAAAAACGACGTCTTCTCACCCGACTACCATTTCTATCAGACCAATGGATACTCTTAGGCCTAGAAGCTAGGCCACTCCTAGAAAATCTACCTCTAGTCCCCATCTTACTCCTGCTCTACCACCCCAAATGCTTAAGATGGCAGAGGATCTTATCTTCCTTATCAGGGGCAATCCGGCCACAACTTCTAAAAGGAAAAGA
The DNA here is from genome assembly GCF_019279795.1 of Protopterus annectens. Lineage (NCBI taxonomy): Eukaryota > Metazoa > Chordata > Ceratodontiformes > Protopteridae > Protopterus > Protopterus annectens. Next base: position 1,351,506,635 of record NC_056747.1, read on the forward strand.
CCCCCTTCTCCTGAACTAATGACAGAGCAGGATTCTGAGGAATCTGATTATTCAGATTTTGAAGAGGAACAACCACCTCGGACTGCTTCTGAGGATCCAGATGCAGAGAATCCATTCCTTCTGCCTCCCCACCAGAAGACCTTTCCTTTGGGGAAACCCTTCACACCCTCAGGGAACATTTCCACTGGGAATCTCAGGACTTCCCTCAGGCTGAGAGAGTTTCTAGACCTGCCCCAGCACAGACCCCTGGCCATACCCTCTATCTTAGAAGTGGTGGATGGTGTTTTCCATGAATCCAGCTTTGCCCCTGATGCCCTCCCACCTGCTCCCAGTAAACCTGGCAGGTATTACAGAGTACCGGATTCTCACAAATACCTGTACAGAAATCCTGCTGCAGATCCAGAGGTCATTACACAGGGACCTAAAGGAGCAAGGGCTTGTTCTGCTAAGAATCCTTCTCCTGACAAGGAGTCCGGAGCTTTGGACAGATGGGGAAAAAAAGTTTACACCTCTGTAGCCTTAGCTATCAGAGCACTCAACTGTCAGTTCTGTATGTTAAAATATCAACAACACACTTTGGAACTATTAAAGCAAAAGATTTCTACATTTCCTGACTGTGCCAATTCTAAGGAGTTAGCAGATTTACTGCACTCTCTTTGTCAAGTGACAAAACACTCATTACAATGTGGATATGACACCCTAGAAATCTCAAGCAGGGCAGCAGTGTCAGGATCTGTCATTAGGAGACGTGCATGGTTGAAGGAACAACCTCTCCCTGATCATGTCAAGTCTAAAGTTATTGATGCACCCTTGGATAAAGACCGCTTGTTTGGAGAAAAAGCAGAAGTGCTTAAAAAGATGGAAGACAAAGCAAAATCTATGCAAATAGTGCAAGATTTCTTTCAGGTTCAACCTCCTAGATTCAGCAGGAATTTTCCCTCTAAGCCCTGGTCTTTTCCTGCACCTAGCAGACAGGGGCAAGGTAAGCCCTGCAGGGACAGACCACTCCGGCCCCTATCTCAGGGACAGCAGAGAACCATACAGTGGACCACTTCTGCCACTAAGGTAGGGGGTTCTAAGCCATCCCTCTATGGCAGAAACTCTCAATGATTCCCTCTCCCCCCTGCCTTCCTTTCACCCACCAACATCTAGGAGTAAGGCTGTCCCTTTGCAAAGAAAATTGTCTGTCTATAACAAAGGAACAATGGGTCTTAAAGATAACTTTTCAGGGATACAAATTCACTTTCAACAAACTCCCAATTCCCAGAGGGTATCCAACCTACCTCCAAATCAGTGGGCAGAGGCATTAAAACAAGTCCAAACTCTCATATCCCAGGGGGCAGTAGAACTTGTTCCCGCAGATCAAACAGATAAAGGCTTTTATTCCAGGCTATTTGTTGTTCCAAGAAAAGAGGGCACTTGGTGCCCCATCCTGGATCTGTCCATTCTGAACACCTCCCTGGTGGTCCCCAAATTCAGAATGCTAACTTTGCAGCAGCTGCTGCCTATGCTGACAAAAAATTCCAGGTTAGTGACCCTAGACCTAAAAAATGCCTACCTCCACATCCCCATAAGGGAATCCTGCAGGAAATTCCTTTGCTTCAAAGCAGGCTCACAACACTTTCAGTTCTCTGCGCTTCTTGGCTTATCTCCTGCTCCCAGGGTATTCACCAAATGTTTGGCCTCAGTCATAGCATTTTGCAGACAGAGAAATATACAGATTTACCCTTATCTGGACGACTGCCTCATTCAGGCAGAGTCCAAAGAAAAGCTGCTGCAGGACCTCCGTTTTGTCAAAACCTTCCTAACTTCCTTGGGGGTTCACCATCAATGAGAAGAAATCAAAGCAAACACCCTCCAGGAGGATACTTTTTTTTGAGGGGGGGGGGGCTACTGCTGGACACAGCATCCTAAATTGCCTTTCTATCCCCAGAAAAGCAGAGCTTCCTGCCTCTCTACTTTACCCAGCTGGCACCCAAAAGTCACCTAATGGCAAGGAAGTCCCTGCAAGCCTTGTGTTACATGGCATCTTGCATACTTCTAATTCCTCTGGCCAGGCTTTACATAAGGAAGCTTCAGTGGTATCCAAAGAACCTTTTGTGTCAACACTTATGGCCTCTAGAGACCTCTCTCCCTCTGATCCCCTGTATAAGGGCCTAATTTCTTTGGTGGGCAGGGGCCTGTGCCAAGAACAAGAGTCTCCCCTTCATCCTCCACCCTACCGGACAGACCATCACCACCAATGCCTCAGACATTGCTTGGGGCACTCACCTAGCAGCCAGGTGCACCCTAGGTCTTTGTAATGCCCAGCACCTCCCCTTACATATCACTCAGAAGGAAATGATGGCAGTACAAAAGGCTCCGACCTCCTTCCAGCCCCATTTCAGGCCAGGGGTCCTACTTATCAAAACAATGTGGTACATCAACAAACAGGGAGGGACACAATCTTACCCTCTGTGCAGGTTAGCCATGAACCTCTGGCTGACTGCCTCCTCCATGGGATTACACCTAATAGCCCAATACCTACCAGGGATCAACAACACCCTGGCAGACCACATAAGCAGAAATTTACTGGACCCCCATGAATGGCAGTTCCACAAAAAGATCTTTTTGCAAGTCACTCAGGAGTGGGGTACTCCGGAGATGAATCTCTTTGCTTTGCATTTCAACAGCCAGCTAAAGAAATTCTGTACCAGGGAGTATCACCATATAGCATGGAAGGTGGATGCCTTGACCTTCCCATGGAACTCCTTTTTCATGTACCTATTCCCTCCTCTGCCTCTTATCCCCCAGGTACTGATCAAGATAAGGGAGGAGAGATCAAAGGCCATCCTCATTGCTCCAGATTGGCCCAGACCTCATTGGTACCCCTTACTGCGCAGCCTGACATTACAACCTCCCAGGCAGCTTCCCCTGATCTCAGAGCTCTTAACTCAGGTGGGGGGTGGATGCTGCACCCAGACTTGCAGACTCTCAAACTGGGACTCTCAAACTGTCAGTAAGGCTAATACTCTAAAGGCAAACAAGGGGCCCTGTTAAGCAACAAGGTCCTAGACATTATCACAGAGGTCAGAAGCCCCAGCACTAGAAAAACTTATGCAGGGAAATGGAAAAGATTCTGCTCCTGGAGCCAGTCCAGAGGGGACAGTTCCTCACAACCTTCTGTCCCTCTTATCCTGGACTACTTAGTGGAGCTGCTCAATAATGGACTCTTCTTCTCTTCTGTTAAAATCGACGCCTCAGCCATTTCAGCTCATTTCGATACAGACCAGCCCCTGTTCTCACATCCTGTGATTAAACAATTTCTCAGAGGGGCTTCTAATATCAGACCTCCCAGAAGGCCACCCACGCCAGCCTGGGACCTGAACTATGTTTTGGAAAAACTAAACTTACCACCCTTCAAACCTGTTGCTTCAGCAGAACTGAAATACCTCTTCTGGAAGACTGCTTTCCTACTAACTGTCACCTTAGCCAGGAGGGTTTCAGAACTTCAGGCCCTGATGGCCATTGAACCCTTCATCATTTTCCATGCAGACAGGGCCTCCCTGAGGACTTACCCCTCCTTTATGCTCAAGGTGGTATCTAATGCGACTCTCAACCAGGCCATTCATCTGCCCACCTTCTTCCCTAACCCTCAAAACAAGGGGGAAAGAATTCTGCACTCACTAGACATGCACAGACAGCACAGAAACTACCTGGACTGTACTAAAACCTTCAGGAAAACTGACCAACTTCTTGTCAGCTTTGACCCAAGGGCAGAGGGGAAGCCCATTTCCAAGCAAACTGTTTCCAAATGGATATCACACTGTAGCCATTTCTGCTACAGATTACATGGGAAACCCCCTAAATCTATTCAAATCCATTCCACTAGGGCATCCTCCACTTCCACAGCATTCCTCAGAGGAGTTCCTACCAGGGACATCTTGGAAGCTGCCACCTGGACCTCAGTCCATACCTTTACAAAGCATTACCACCTTCCTCTTTTCACTAAGGCTAGGGCAAGGTTTGTCTCTGCAGTTCTTGCTTACCAGTGCCTACGTCTCTAACTAATCTTTCCACCCCTCTCCTCAGCTTTGGGAATCCCCACACAAGTGATGACTGCAACAGTGAAACACGAAGAACATAGTACAGTTGTGTACACTTACAATAAATGTAGATGTTCAAGTGTATTCAGTGTTGCAGTCCTGGTATCCCTCACCAGCAGCGGCCTTAGGTCAACTGGTGCCCTAGGCAAAAGGGCTTCATGGTGCTCCCCACCATACAGCTGGTGCCCCCATCCTGGTTTACCTACACCAAATAAACACTGAAAAAGCGCCCCTGCTAGAGCGGCGCCCTAGGCGGCACAGTGGTGCAGTGGTTAACATTGTCACCTCACAGCAAGAGGTTCTCCGGTTCGATTCTCGGCTGGGGTGCCTTCTGTGTGGAGTTTGCATGTTCTCCCTGTGTTCGTGTGGGTTTCCTCCGGGCACTCCGGTTTCCTCCCACATTCCAAAGACATGCATCTGGAGCATTTCTCCTCGGGCCTCCGCTGAAAACAGGCTCTATGGAACCTAGATGGCGTTACATCCTAGAAGACTAATGATAGAGAATGTACAATATAGCACTGATTTTTATATTTTAACAAGTGGTTTACAGTTATTAATTTTATATTTTATGGTTTCTACTCAAACAAATTAAGTTTTAAAAGAGTGTATTAAATTGTGTGAGTATAAGAAACGATGTTAGTTTTTTAAAAGCATTTACTTACATTGTGTAATTCATGCATTTGTTTTTAAATATCAGTTGTTTTCAATTCATTGATTCTGATTGGGCAGTTTGCATTTTTAGGCTTATATATAAGGCATGAGTTTCTAAAATGGAGTTGTTACTGATGAAGTTAAAGACAAAAACGTTTAGTGTTAAGCGTTATTGATTGCTGCTATTTTATTTGCGTGTTTGCACATACTCGTGGATTGCTTTGAGTGGATTAAAGCTTTTAAAACCTTTCCTGGACCGGATTTATTTGTGCCTGGAGATAGTGGTGTTTTTGTTCTTAGTTTTGACTTTCCACTATTTGCTCAAGTTTGCTTTATTGGTTTATCTATGGAACCTAGTCGGACATTCCCGGTCAACAAATGTTAAATAAAATAGTTGGCCTATGCCTAAGGCCAGCTCTGTCCCTCACTCCTTACCCCTTATATCCTCTTTCCTTAGGGAGACGTAAGCTTCTTAGGGTGTTTTTTAACCACCAAGACCATTTTGCCATATTTCCTTGGGCGTCTGACTGGTTAGGGCAAGAAAAACTGATGTAATGGCGTCAGCTGCCTTGCTTTGTAGCACTGACGACCTAACATTAGTCTACAAGTGACAGCAGCTGAAGCAGAAAAACATTGACTCCGGTATTCGGGCTGGCCAAGGGCTACTGCAGCAGGGATAACCCACAGGCAATGACTGCAACAGTGAGTACACTCGGACATCTACATTTCTGGTAAGTGTACACAACTGTACTTTATGTATACTGCGACAGTGAGTACACTCGGACATCTACATTTCTGGTAAGTGTACACAACTGTACTTTATGTATACTGCGACAGTGAGTACACTCGGACATCTACATTTCTGGTAAGTGTACACAACTGTACTTTATGTATACTGCGACAGTGAGTACACTCGGACATCTACATTTATGGTAAGTGTACACAACTGTACTTTATGTATACTGCGACAGTGAGTACACTCGGACATCTACATTTCTGGTAAGTGTACACAACTGTACTTTATGTATACTGCGACAGTGAGTACACTCGGACATCTACATTTATGGTAAGTGTACACAACTGTACTTTATGTATACTGCGACAGTGAGTACACTCGGACATCTACATTTATGGTAAGTGTACACAACTGTACTTTATGTATACTGCGACAGTGAGTACACTCGGACATCTACATTTCTGGTAAGTGTACACAACTGTACTTTATGTATACTGCGACAGTGAGTACACTCGACATCTACATTTATGGTAAGTGTACACAACTGTACTTTATGTATACTGCGACAGTGAGTACACTCGGACATCTACATTTATGGTAAGTGTACACAACTGTACTTTATGTATACTGCGACAGTGAGTACACTCGGACATCTACATTTATGGTAAGTGTACACAACTGTACTTTATGTATACTGCGACAGTGAGTACACTCGGACATCTACATTTATGGTAAGTGTACACAACTGTACTTTATGTATACTGCGACAGTGAGTACACTCGGACATCTACATTTCTGGTAAGTGTACACAACTGTACTTTATGTATACTGCGACAGTGAGTACACTCGGACATCTACATTTCTGGTAAGTGTACACAACTGTACTTTATGCTGCCTCTGTGGTTCCCTGCAGCAGAGGAGGTGAGATTGTCTGCATGTGCTTACAGACATATTTAAAGAGAGAGACAGATACTCAGCAGTCGCATACACAGGAGGCATTGAGACATGCATAGAGGGTCACATACTCAGGACGACACTGGAACATACATGTAGCATCACTTACCCAGGACACTGGGACTGGCATGGAGCATCACATACCCAGGGGATACTGGGACATCCATGGAGCATCACATACCCAGGAGGATACTGGGACGTGCATGGAGCATCACATGCACACTTGCTGTCCTTTGTGGGGCATTTTTTTGTATTCCAGGTTGCCATTCCCCATCATAAGATAAAGTAAATGTCCTGGTTACTATATAATGTACTTTTTTTCATCTCTTGAGAGATACATGGGGAAAGGGGGTCAGTGAAAAAGTAGAGGGTAAAAAGCATATATTCTGAGTGGAAGTGACTTGCCAGAAGAAAGGTAAATGCTGAAAAGGAGCAGTCCTAGGACCATCGCTGCTGACTGGCCTCTTTACAGAAGCGGACTCCCCAGTTCTAACTTCTTGTGTCCTGTCTGAGAAATAGTCAGGTAACATAATGGTTTATCCCAAACCTCTTAATTTTTTCAACAATATTTGAGTGAGGTATTGTGACAAATGCACTGACCAGATCAAGGTAGGTAGTGTGAACCATTTTGCCTTCATCTATTTCTCTGGTGACCTTTTCAAAGAAGTCCGCTAGGTTGAGTAAGATTGACCTACCCTTGATGAAACTAAACTAGGTTGGGTCCAGTGTCTGGAGGTTTTCTATGTCATTATTGATCGTTTCCATGATAATTCTTTCCATAATTTTATGTATGAGACTTTCTAGACTTATGAGTCTGTAGTTTCCAGGTCTGTAGATGGCCCGCCTTTGTGCAGAGGAATGACTGTTGCTGTCCTCCATTCATGAGGCTTGAAGCCACGTAGGAGGCCGTGGCTAAATAATATTTCCAAATGGTCTGCTAGACCATGTTTCATGCTATTTAGAAGGCAGGGTGTATTTTGTCTGGGTTCAATCTATGCAGTGTTCTTGGCCTTAGAGAGAGCATTAAGGACCTGTTCACTAGTGGTAGTGGGGTGAGTTACATTTGATATTTCCTGAGGGGGAAGCTGGGGGTAGAGAGGGGTAAAGTTAGAGCTGAATATGTTTGCGATATCTTCTGACTGCTTAATTTCTCCATGTCTTTTGGGTTTCTAATACCATGATGGGACTGGACCCCATTCCTAAGTCAAGTATGATTGGTACAGGATTTGATTCTCCCCCTTGAAGGGGAATTGGCTAGGGTTACAATGGCCAGCAAGGACAGCTAGCCTAGTAATTACCTCTATACCTATGAACTCATCGGTAATTAAAGTTCATGAACTTAGCATTGTTTCAATCTTTGATGTTAGTCAGGATTGTTTTTTGTGGCACCTGCAAAGTGCCCAGTAATGACCCCTGCAATTCATACAGTTACATGTATCTATAACACATCTTAAGTGCGATTGTAAATTCTCTAAGACCTATTGCTCTTACTACTATTGGAACGGTCTGGATGTCCTTCTTCCACTTTGCCCTCGTCTCTCCCTGCAAATCCTGGTATTTTTATGACTTTGTGTTTCTCTGTATGGAAGACAGTGTAGTCACTGATCAAGGCTACTTTAGTCTTCTTTTCCTGGACTACTGTATCTGGTTTTCTCGCATCACTTTTTTGAATTGTCTGTAATGGCTGATCCCATGTGATATGAACTTCATCATTCTCTGTAATGTTTTGTGGTTCATGTTTCTAGTGTTTTTGAGTTACATCAGTATTATAATTTTTGCACAATTCCCAGTGCAACAGTCTTGCCACATTATGTCTTTCAGTGTACAGTCCTTCTGCCATTAGTATATCGCAACCAGCAACAAATTGTGCGACTGTTTCCGATTCTGTTTTACAAAACCTACATTTAGCTTTCTCCCACATGTTCAATATACTTTGTAAATCAACGTGTACATAGTCCACTATCTTGGGCCACCAGTATTAACCTTTCATCTTTTGGCTTGAATTCGCCTCTCCATAACCATTCCTGCATTCGATCCTGATCAACACGAGGTTGTTCCAGGAGTTTCTATACTTGTAACTATATTTATGTTTTTTCCACATTTCTTGCCTTCTCTTCTGGTCCTTCATCTTATATTCTTTCTTTTGTTTTTTGACATTCTTTTGCTGCCTGATTTTTATCTACTTTTGGTTTGATTTCCATTCCTGCTTAACGCCAATATGCTTCTGCTAAACTAAGCAGGGAAGTCATCTTAGAGTTATTCTCCTCGTGTTTCAAAACAATTTGAAAGTTTCTGGCTCAGTACAGGGGGCTCCATTAACAGTGAACTCTGCACACAGTTATGTATTGCCTTTGAAGTTGTGGACATAGCCTTGTGGTTGTTCTTGGCCTGGGAGCCTAAATTTATCTCAAATCTGGCTTTGGTAGACTTTTTGTCCTCTGGGTTGTTTGTTTAGTTTGAGAATTCTTTTATCCTGCTTGGTGCTACACCCCCCTAAGTTTTGCCATGATTTTCTTCTTTGTTATATAGTCTACTGACATAGTAATTCGAATAGGGTGGCTTGTTTTTTGACTTAGTTGTGCACTTATTCCTGATGGGTACAGCTGCCTGTGTGCAACTGTTAACATGCTTGTATACAGTTTCTGTAAAAAGTTCTGTATAGGCAGCAGTATTAGCAGTGTTCTCAGGGTTTAGTGGGGGACTTGAAATTTTGGCAGATTAGCACTTAATAGTAGAAAGTTAGCCGTAGAGTAGTTCCTGAACATTATAGGCTTAGCTGGGGTTCCAGGTTTTATTTTTAGTTGAGTAGACCATTTTATGGCCTGACTTTACCAGAAAGGACATTACACTGGGGGGGGGGGGGGGGGTGCAGCACTCTCCCATATCAGTGAGGACTAGATCCAGTATGTTTGCACCATGGTCAATGTTGCAAAATCTTGGTCCAGGGAGTTTGTGTATACAAAATCTGGAAATCTCTATGCATGCATGTCTGGTGTCCTATATAATTCCCACTTAATACTGGGGTAGTTAAAGTCGCCAGTAAATATGGTACTGGGTTGGATGGGACTTGTTTCTTGTAAGCTTACATACATGTTATGTGTTTCGTGGGTCATAAAGGGGAACTTGTAGCATGCAAGGAAGTGGTATGGGATTTTGCATGTGGTAATTTGGAAAATTTCAAAGGCACCATCCTGTTAGATTAGCCATGAGTTACATTTATTTTTATGTAAATCGAAACAGCTCCATCTTTAGTCAAAGGCATCATCCTGTTAGATTACCCTTGAGTTACATTTATTTTTATGTAAATCGAGACATCTCCATCTTTAGTCAAAGGCATCATCCTGTTAGATTAGCCTTGAGTTACATTTATTTTTATGTAAATCGTGACATCTCCATCTTTAGTCCGTGCTTGTATGGTAGCTGGTCTAAATGTGTGGATGGCATTATAGCCTTGTATTGTCAGGGTGCTCTCCGTGGCTTTAAACCATGCCTCAGTGACTCACAGATGTCTGCATTTCTCCGTGGCTTTAAACCATGCCTTAGTGACTCACAGATGTCTACATTTCTCCGTGGCTTTAAACCATGCCTCAGTGACTCACAGATGTCTACATTTCTCCGTGGCTTTAAACCATGCCTCAGTGACTCACAGATGTCTGCATTTCTCCGTGGCTTTAAACCATGCCTCAGTGACTCACAGATGTCTGCATTTCTCTGTGGCATTAAACCATGCCTCAGTGACTCACAGATGTCTGCATTTCTCCGTGGCTTTAAACCATGCCTCAGTGACTCACAGATGTCTGCATTTCTCCATGGCTTTAAACCATGCCTCAGTGACTCACAGATGTCTGCATTTCTCCTTGACTTTAAGCCATGCCTCAGTGACTCACAGATGTCTGCATTTCTCCTTGGCTTTAAGCCATGCCTCAGTGACTCACAGATGTCTGCATTTCTCCGTGGCTTTAAACCATGCCTCAGTGACTCACAGATGTCTGCATTTCTCCGTGGCGCTAAGCCATGCCTCAGTGACTCACAGATGTCTGCATTTCTCCGTGGCTTTAAACCATGCCTCAGTGACTCACAGATGTCTGCATTTCTCCGTGGCTTTAAACCATGCCTCAGTGACTCACAGATGTCTGCATTTCTCCGTGGCTTTAAACCATGCCTCAGTGACTCACAGATGTCTGCATTTCTCCGTGGCTTTAAACCATGCCTCAGTGACTCACAGATGTCTGCATTTCTCTGTGGCTTTAAACCATGCCTCAGTGACTCACAGATGTTTGCATTTCTCCGTGGCTTTAAACCATGCCTCAGTGACTCACAGATGTCTGCATTTCTCCGTGGCTTTAAACCATGCCTCAGTGACTCACAGATGTCTGCATTTCTCCGTGGCTTTAAACCATTTCTCAGTGACTCACAGATGTCTGCATTTCTCCGTGGCTTTAAACCATTTCTCACTGACTCACAGATGTCTGCATTTCTCCGTGGCTTTAAACCATGCCTCAGTGACTCACAGATGTCTGCAATTTCTAGGGTGAGGAGGTTTTTAGAGAGTAGAGTTTCTTGTTTAGATTCCTAGAATTTTTTGATATGTTGTCAGTATCTTCATTTGGGCTTTGCCTAAAAAGGTACTATGGGGGCTTTGAGGCTATCTGCAAAGGGATTGTCTTGCACCCTGTATCCTTTTGTAAGGAACCTGTGTGTACGTTCCAGTTCCATGTACTTGGTCAGGTACATACCAAAGAGAGTGTTATACTCCGTGATGGGTCTGATGAGGGCTGCAGAGTGGCACAGTGACTTCTCTGGACCTAGATGCCATGCTTTTACTTACAAGCTGAGTGACATAGAATGATTTTCTTACTACCTTAGACACATGTTGGTCGGAAGCCAGGTTACTATGTATAGGAGTCCCTGACTACTGTGTTTACTTGTATGGGTGTTTTATTGAAGGTAGTTTTCCGGGCGGCCACGATGGTGTAGCGGTTAGCATTGTCACCTCACAGCAAGAGGTTCCCTGGTTCAATCCTTAACTGGGGTGCCTTCTGTGCGGAGTCTGCATGTCCTCCCTGTGGTCGTGTGGGTTTCCTCCGGGTGCTCCGGTTTCCTCCCATATCCCAAAGACATGTTGTAGGTGGATTGGACACTCTAAAATTGGCCCTAGGTGTGAGTGTGTGTGTGTGCCTTCTGTAGAAGGTTGTGCGCCAAGCTGGCAACTCGACACCATAAAACTCCACTGCCAGTCATGAGCGGACAGGTGATCTGCTGTGGTGACCCCTAACTGGGAAAAGCCGAAAGAAGAAGAAGTTTTCTGGGGTGGCTGGCTTCCCATAAGGAGCTATTGTGCATTTCTTGGCATTGAATTTTAAGCTGTAGCCTTGTCATCAATCATTTGTCTGTGTTAGACCTTCCTGTAAGATGTTAGTAGCTTGGTGGGTTTCTTTGACTGCTCTCAGTTTGCAATCATCTGCAAACTTGGTAAGCCTGAAGCCCTTAGCATTGGCTTTGACTTCCAAGAAATAGATGCCGAGGAGGAATGGACCTTGCACAGAGCCCTAGGGGACTTGGTCTCTGCAATCCTAATCTTCTGGGTCCTGTTAATTACCTCAGAGTGTTTATTCCACAAGTGGTACACATTCATGTTGTCTGCTTCATTCAGGGAAATGCCAGTGGCAAAAAATAATTAACTAAACTGCTAACTTTTGGAATATCCATGGTTCCAGATTGGTATTAACATTCTTATAAACCTGTTCCCAGAATTAAAAATAAGTTTCCAAATAATAATGTGTGGTAGTCAACTTAGTTTGCAAAAATGCATTTGGAAGATGTAAGTATTACAATAACTGGTTTCGTACGCTTCTGCTTCCTGTTTTGACAGCAGTGAAGCTCCCCTGTCCCTATGTGACCCTTTATTTTGCTTGGCTTACACTGTAGGTCTTATGGGGCTTGTTTCAAAACCGCACCTTCTATGTGCAGTGGAACTACCCTTGGAATTATGCACCTTGTCAAGATGAAGAGGTAGGAGGTGATAAATAGCTGTAAAGCAGCATCAAGCGTTATAACAGAGCGCCAGGTGGCACAAGTCACAGCAGCCCTGAAAGGGTTCTGAAACCGTTTACTTAAAATGGTGCCAAAAGTACTGTGATGCGTTTCCCCCCGTCACTCTTATTACCCATATGCCTCGTTTTGTTACGATGACTGGTGACATCAGGGTTGGTATAACACTGGTTGTATCCACGGATGTATCCACGGACTTCATTAGATGCAAAGATGTTCTTCGTCTCACATTGCTGCAGTCATAACCTGTGGGTAGTCCGCTGTCCTCGGTCAGCCCGAATACCAAAGAGTTAGGCTGGCGTCGGTCATGGTCGCCCGGAGCTGACGTCAGTACGTAGTAGTACTTAAGCGCATGACCGACGCCATATCCTCAGTCTTTCTTGCCGCGTGGTCCGAAGCAGAAGCAGCGTTTGCAAGTGCCGTTCGGCGTTCTGAAATTTTCAATTTTCGAGTTTCAGACCGAAGACCAAGTTGGGCTAAGTACCCCGTTGGGGAAAATTTTTGTCTTTTCTTGCCTCAGTTAAACTGGATGTCAGAAAAAGTTAATAATTGTATTTCTTGTGGGAAACAGATACCTCATAGGGACTATCATTCTCTCTGTATTCCTTGCTTGGGGCCTGAGCACGACGTAGTCGGGTGTCGCTTTTGCGCTAGATTTAATAAGCGCACCATTAAACGTAGATTAGACTGTGCTAGGCTTGTTTTCGGTAAGCGGTGTAACTACAACATGCCGTCGGATCCTCCGACGCCCGCTACCGCAAAAAAGCAAAAAGATAAATCTTTAAGGTCTAAACCGGATGAGTCGTCCGTTGTGGACGCCGGTTCTATGGAATCTACGGTTGAATCTGTGGATCCAGCCGAAGTCTCGGCTGAATCCCAGAGGGAACCTTTACTTTTACAGGAGTTGGCCTCTCAGGAGTTAGGCCAGGCCGAGGGTGCTTCACAAGTATCTGTAGTTCCATCCTTACAAAAGGTTATTGGGCCTTCTACCTCAGTGACTAAAGGCCCTGCTAAGGCTAAACCTGGTCTTACTGGTACGGGCCATAGCTCTAGTTCTTCAGGTTCTGTTCATAAAAAACATATGTTGAAAATGGCAGAGGATTTGATTACTTTGATCAGGGGTTCTATGCCCCCTCCAGAGAAGAGGCCTAGGGTGGAGACAGATTTAGAGGGAATGGAGCATTCTTCAGATTTCTCTGAGTCCTCAGCTGAGGATATTCAGGATTTTCCTCCCTATTCAGATTTGGATGCAGAGGATTCCTGTCCTTCTGCTTCACCTCCAGAGGATTTTTCCTTTTCTGAAACTTTGCATTCCATGAGGGAGCATTTCAAGTGGGAAGGTCAGGATTTTTCAGACTCTCGAAAAAGGCTTAGGGAATTTTTGTTTTTGCCACAACATAGGCCTTTGGCTATTCCCCCTGTTTTAGATGTTGTTCAGGATGTTTTTTCTCAAGCCTCACTTAATCCTGATTCTTTACCACCTGCCTCTGTCAAGCCAGACAGGTATTACAGAGTTCCAGAGGCACACAAATATTTGTATAAGAGTCCTAGAGCTGACCCGGAAACTATTGTTCAAGGGCCGAAGGGTATCAGGGCTTCTGTGGTTAAGAATCCAGTTCCTTTGGATAAAGATTCTAGAGCGTTGGATAGGTGGGGGAAAAAAGTGTACACCTCTTCTACGTTAGCTATGAGGGCTTTAAATTGCCAATTTCATATGCTGAAGTATCAGAACTTTCTGTTAGGTCAATTGAAATCTAAGGTAGATGCTTTATCTGAGGGTATAGAGAGTAAGGAATTGCAGGACTTGGTTCATGCTTCAGATCAAGTTGGTAAACATTCCCTGCGGTGTGGCTTCGATGCTCTTCAGGCTTCATCCAGGGTGGCTGCTACTGGTTCAGTTATTTGTAGACATGCCTGGCTTAAGGATCAAAATTTGTCAGAGCATGTTAAAGCTCGGATTTTGGATGCTCCTCTTCAATCTGAAGTTCTTTTTGGTTCCCCTGTGGAGTCAGTTTTGAAAAAGATGGAAGATAAAGCTAAGTCTATGCAGACGGTTAAGGATTTTTTGCAAGTGCAGCCCCCTAAGTTTAGCAGGAATTGGCCTGCAAGAGGATGGTCCTACCCTTCTTCGGATTTTCAGTCTAAGGGCAGGTCTAGACGTGGTAAGGGCAGGGCTCATGCTCAGGGTTCTTTCAGACCTAGGACTTGGAGTTCTCCTGCACAATCTTCTGGTGAGGGCAGGGGTCAGCCTTTTCGTAAACAGACCCAATGACCTTTATCTTCAGCTGCCAGATCCTTCTTTTCTGGCAGCTCCTCTAGGAGGAAAGTTGGCACTTTTCAAAACAGAATTGGCATTTGGTCACCCAGGACAAATGGGTGTTGGAAATAATAAATCAAGGCTACAAGTTTTATTTTCACACTTTTCCCCCCTTCAAAGGCATGCCGGATGTGCCTCCTCAGCAAAGGCTGGAGGCTCAGGAACAAATTTCTTTGCTTTTACAGATGGGAGCAATCCAGGTGGTACCTCCGTCAGAAGTAGGCCTAGGGTTTTATTCCCGTCTATTCCTAGTGCCAAAGAAAGGAAACACTCGGAGGCCAATTCTGGATTTGTCCATTCTCAATACATACCTAGACATTCCAAAGTTCAAGATGTTAACATTACAGCAACTTCTGCCTATGCTAGGAAAAGATCACTGGATGGTAACTCTGGATCTCAAAGAGACCTATCTTCACATTCCTATCAGGCCCAGCTGCAGGAGATTCCTGCGGTTTCAGGCTGGTACTTCTCATTATCAGTTCTCTGCATTGCCCTTTGGTTTATCTACTGCACCCAGGGTGTTCACAAAGGTTCTGGCTCCTGTCATAGCTTTCTTCAGACTGAGGGGAATACAAATTTATCCTTATCTGGACGATTGCCTGATTCTTGCTCAAGACAAAGTCAAGTTACTTCAACATCTACAGTATGCAATGGCAGTTTTAAGGTGCCTAGGGTATTCTGTGAACGAAATAAAGTCCAGTCTAGTACCCTCTCAGGACATGTGCTTTCTGGGTGTGAGACTGAATACAGCTTCTCAGATGGCTTTTCTGACCCCGGACAAACAAAGAACTCTTCACCTTTACTTTCAGCGATTATCAGTACTGTCCAGGCTGACTGCAAGGACAGTCCTTCAAGCCTTGGGGTTCATGGCATCTTGCATTCTAGTCCTTCCCAATGCCAAACTGCATATGAGGAAGCTACAATGGTATCTCAAAAGTGTATGGACTCAACACTGCCACGATTTGGACACTGTCATTCAGATAATACCTTGCATCCAGAAGGAATTCTTGTGGTGGGCACAGGAATGTCACCTAAACAAGGGACTCTCTGTGACCCGACCAGAGGCGAGTCAGATCTTAACGACGGATGCCTCAGACCTGGCTTGGGGAGCACACTTCAATGGGAAATGGATTCAAGACACGTGGCCTCCCAGACTACAGCATTTGCATATCAACATGAAAGAGATGTTAGCAGTCCAGTTTGCCCTGATGGCTTTCAAGGGTCTACTTCAACCAGGACAGGTGTTGATTCAAACAGACAACACTACAGTCATGTGGTACATCAACAAGCAAGGGGGAACCCATTCTTACCCTCTCTGCAGACAAGCAATGATATTATGGGAGACTGCTCTGAGTTTACACATCACTCTTCAAGCACGGTTTCTGCCAGGAGCACAGAACTCCCTAGCAGATGTATTGAGCAGACAAATTGTGGACCCCCACGAGTGGAAATTGGATCCTCAGGTATTCCAACAGTTGACAGTGGCTTGGGGAACTCCAAACATAGATCTGTTCGCTTCTCCTCTAAATTTCCAACTGCCAAAATTTTGCACAAAGATGTTTCACCCAAAAGCTTGGAAAGTGGATGCTCTATCTTTCAGTTGGAACAACCTTCACGTCTATGCTTTTCCTCCTCTGCCTCTCCTGCCCAAGGTACTCTTGAAAGTCAGGCGGGACAAGCCTTGCATGATTCTAATAGCACCAGATTGGCCACGTCAGCACTGGTATCCTCTGCTGAGGAGTTTAATTCAGGAGCCTCCTTGGCCTTTGCCACAGCTTCCTCACTTGTTGTCCCAGTCAAGCAGTCATTTGCTCAATGTCAGGGTGCAGTCCCTGCATCTCACGGCCTGGCGTATTCTGTTTTAGAGCCTGTGGGGTCTCAGCTTCCTCAACAGGTTTTAGATGTCATTTTGGAAGCCAGGCGGCCCAGCACTAGAAAAGTGTATGCTGATAAATGGAGGAGATTTTTTATTTGGAGCACAACAAAGGGCTTTGATGTCTCGGTCCCTAATTTGAGTTTTTCATTACAGTACCTTACTGAATTACTAGACAAGGGTTTGTCATTTTCCTCTGTGAAGGTTCATGCTGCAGCTATTTCTGCTCACTATGATTGTGACCCTCCTTTATTTTCTCACCCTTTGTTTAAGCAATTTCTTAGAGGGGCAAAAAATATAAGACCCCCACGTAGAGCTCCTACTCCTTCCTGGGATCTCAATTTTGTGTTGGAGAAGCTTACTTTGCCTCCTTTTGAACCTGCAGCTACGTCTGAATTGAAATTTTTGTCTTGGAAAACTGCTTTTTTGTTGGCCATTACTTCTGCTAGGAGGGTATCTGAATTGCAGGCTCTCATGGCAGTTGAACCCTTTCTGATTTTCCATAAGGATAGAGTTTCTTTGCGTACTAACCCTGCTTTCATGCCAAAAGTGATTTCTAATGTGGCCTTGAACCAGTCTATTCATTTGCCTACCTTTTATGCTGATCCCCAAAATAAGGGGGAAAAAGTCTTACATTCTTTGGATATACACAGGCAGTTACGTTACTATTTGAGCAGAACTAAGGAGTTCAGACAGACTCAACAGTTATTTGTTACTTTTGCTTTGGGTTCACAAGGGAAAGCTGTCTCAAAGCAGACTATTTCAAAGTGGATTGGTAATTGCATTGCTTTTTGTTATTCTCATCATGGGAAGAATGTTCCTGCTGGGATCAGACCTCATTCCACCAGGGCTACGGCCACTTCTACTGCTTTTTTGAGGGGTGTAGCTACTAAGGATATTTTGGAAGCAGCTACTTGGAGTTCAGTTCACACTTTTACTAAGCATTACCATCTCCCTCTTTATTCTAAGTCTAGGGCTGGGTTTGCCACTGCAGTCTTGCAGGGCATGTTAGCAGCCCCTAATGCTTTTTAGTTTGCCAGCCTCCCTTTTCCTTTGCTTTGGGATTCTACCCACAGGTTATGACTGCAGCAATGTGAGACGAAGAACATAGTACAGTTTTGTACCTACCACAAATGTAGATGTTCGAGGATCCACATTGCTGCAGTCCTATTTTCCCTCCCTCCTTCCCCTCTATTGTTTGGGGTTGTTGTTGTTGTTGTTCTTTTGGGATAATTGTTATTTTTTCCTTTGTGGTTGTTGGACTTTTTCTCTTTTGGCTCTGGCCTTTCCTTTTTAAGGCCTTCTGACATCTGGGGCAAGAAAGACTGAGGATATGGCGTCGGTCATGCGCTTAAGTACTACTATGTACTGACGTCAGCTCCGGGCGACCATGACCATACTCTTTGGCATTCGGGCCGACCGAGGACAGCGGACTACCCACAGGTTATGACTGCAGCAATGTGGATCCTCGAACATCTACATTTATGGTAGGTACAAAACTGTACTTTATGCATGTTCAGGGATGCACCCATTAAAGTCTCTGGGCACATCTCCATGTTAGGCCTACCTTGACGTCATTGAGGGATATAGTAGATTTAATTTCCTTATGACTTTAAAAAGTTTATGTGGTCTTTTTTAGTACAGAGGCACAAAAATATTAGTATTTGTTTGTGGTGGTGTGCAGGGAGATGCATCACTGCACTTAACCCAATAAATACTGAGATTGATGTGTGAATTGTTGGAAAATACTTTAAAGGCACATTTAACTAGCACTTCTTATATTGGTTTAGTAAACTCTACTCTCTGCACTGGGGTGATTTACACAGATATAAACTGATCCAAGAAAAGTTAGCTACTTGATTTAAGAAATGTGCATAAATGAGTTATACACACACACACACACACACACACGCACACATGTACACACACACACACACACACACACACACACACACACACACACACACACACACACACACACACACACACACACACACCATATGCAGCCAGTATAACAAATTCTAAGCCACATCCTACATTCCTAACTCTTCAGTGCTCGCATGATGCGGGTTGCCCCTTCCCCTGGTCAAGATATTTGCATTCTGAGAAGGTGGTAATAGTTTCTCAAGCTCTGCAACAACTAGTAGGAATTTCATTTCTGACTCACAGGCATATTATTGTCAATTGGATCTGGTCGGTTAGTCAAGTTCTTCCAGTTCTTCTGTAGAAACTAAATCAGATGTAGAGTCCTCTAACGCATCTGTTATAATGCATTAAACTGAACAATTCAGCAATATACCTGCCATGTCTTGATTTTGGTCTAGTTTCATCTGTACACTTTCTTACGCTACAAAACAAATTTTTGGATGATGTGTCCAAGTTAAAACTTCTGATTGCATTGTCTGTTATGTAGCAGCTTAGCAGAAGTGCATTTATTGTGGGTTACTAGCAAAGAAAATGAGGTAGGTAGGTTGGACTTATGTCTGCCATTTAACAGCCATGCTGAAGACACACCAACAGACTGCAATGACACATTTCTGTACTCAAGAAAAGTCAAATAATATGAGGATTCAGAGCTGTTAAACATTCCAATGAAATTATTTGCTTTCTGGATTATTTGTATCGCTTGCCCATAGTTTTGATGATGTCTAGAACTTGAAATGATGAGCTTGGTTTCTTGCTGGATTACAAAGTTGTGAAATTCCTGGTTCACAAACTGAGGGCTGTTATCTTATATTTTTTATTAAGAATTCTGTGACTACCAAAGACTGATTACAACAAGACTTTGTATAGTATGGAAGTACACAGCTTCCGGAAGTCTTGTTGTAGCAGTGTGCACACAACGGATGATGTGCCTGTATAGTGAAATAAGTGTTGTTCTCTTTTCTTACAAGGTAACCACGTCGTACTATATCCTAGTTCTGATTTTGGTTTTTGAACATGTTACATATTGCATGTATGTGGACCCTTTGTCTGGTCATCACGAGCCCTTTCATTACACTTCCTCATGCCTATCCCATAACTCTTGAATTTTACCTAAAATGGCTTCTCTCACTTGGATGGGAATGACCACTCTCACCTCTGAATAACATTTAATACAAGAAAATTCAACTTGATAAGGAGTGTAAGCTCAAAAGATTGGCAGAAGTGATTTAGCAGTAACTGACTATCCTGTCATAAACACATCAGACAGCAACTTCATTTCAAAATCTTCTTTGCACGTGTTTTAAACTCTTCCAGCTTTTCCACAAAATGTGTAATTGAGAAACTGTCTCTACAACCTTTACATCTTCCTCGGTTAAATGTTACATTTGTGGCAGTGCTCTCTTCTTAAGATATTAGTTGTGTTAATTTGTCAGGCCTGTAGTGAACTTGTAGAACATAATTTTACAAAGGCAGTGGCACTGTCATTTACAGTCTACCAGACAGAGTAAACCATGGAATGGTTTATGAAAGAATTCTACTACAACTCTTTTACAGTAGATGTAGTCATAAAGTCTGACAGTCATTAAAACTTTGGCTAACATCTTATATATTTTTTTATTTAAAGACATCATGCTTGGGGCCCCTGTTAGAGCTGTTGATACATAAGCTATGAACATCATCAGTTATATTGTCCATCATCTATCATGTATGACACTATAATGCAATAATGTGTGGTACTGATGAATGTAATGTGTGGCACTGTAATGCAGTAATATGTGGTACTGATGAATGTAATGTGTGGCACTGTAATCCAGTAATCTGTGGTACTGATGAATGTAATGCGTGGCACTGTAATGCAGTAATCTGTGGTACTGATGAATGTAATGTGTGGCACTGTAATGCAGTAATATGTGGTACTGATGAATGTAATGTGTGGCACTGTAATGCAGTAATCTGTGGTACTGATGAATGTAATGT
Source organism: Protopterus annectens (assembly GCF_019279795.1). Classification (NCBI taxonomy): domain Eukaryota; kingdom Metazoa; phylum Chordata; order Ceratodontiformes; family Protopteridae; genus Protopterus; species Protopterus annectens. The sequence continues at coordinate 1,351,527,205 of NC_056747.1, forward strand.
GTGGCACTGTAATGCAGTAATCTGTCGTACTGATGAATGTAATGTGTGGCACTGTAATGCAGTAATCTGTGGTACTGATGAATGTAATGTATGACACTGTAATGCAGTAATCTGTGGTACTGATGAATGTAATCTGTGGCACTGTAATGCAGTAATGTGTGGTACTGATGAATGTAATGTGTGGCACTGTAATGCAGTAATGTGTGGTACTGATGAATGTAATGTGTGGCACAGTAATGCAGTAATCTGTGGTACTGATGAATGTAATGTGTGGCACTGTAATCCAGTAATCTGTGGTACTGATGAATGTAATGTGTAGCACTGTAATGCAGTAATCTGTGGTACTGATGAATGTAATGTGTGGCACTGTAATGCAGTAATCTGTGGTACTGATGAATGTAATTTGTGGCACTGTAATGCAGTAATCTGTGGTACTGATGAATGTAATGTGTGGCACTGTAATGCAGTATTCTGTGGTACTGATGAATGTAATGAGTGGCACTGTAATGCAGTAATCACTGGTACTGATGAATGTAATGAGTGGCACTGTAATGCAGTAATCTGTGGTACTGATGAATGTAATGTGTGGCACTGTAATGCAGTAATCTGTGGTACTGATGAATGTAATGAGTGGCACTGTAATGCAGTAATCTGTGGTACTGATGAATGTATTTCTATATGTATTTAATATGTAAAATTTCTATTTTCTGTTGGAGCTTTTCTCCTCGGGCCTCCGCTGAAAATGGGCATTTGTAGCCCAGTTGGATAAACCCGGTCAACAAATATAAAATAAATAAATAAATCTAGGCCCTTCAAACATTTCAATTACAGCTGCCTGAAACTTTTCTAGAGGTGAACAGATTTCGGATGCAAGCTTAAAAACTGTATCATCCAAAAACTGTAGAGCTTAATCTAATTTGCCAGAGCCCTTAGTTAACACAAAGAATATAAAATAACATTGATGTCCTTCATGGATGCATCTGCAGTCATAACAACTGGGTTGTCCTGTCGTCGGGCAGCCCTGCAGTCGGCCGGATTCCAAAGTCCGGGTCCGGCTTCGGCTGATGTCGCACTTCACCCAACGTCATCTCTGCTGGTCTCCGGGTATAAAGGCATCAGCCGACGCCATTTTCTCCAGTCTTTCTTGCCACGTGGCGCCCGAAGCAGAAGCTGTTCGCAAGTGCCGGTCGGTCGGATCCAGAGATTTCTACTACCGAATACATTTGCCAAGCATTATAACTTACCATTGTACTCCAGATCCCGAGCAGGGTTTGCCACTGCTGTGCTGCAAGGGATCCTAACCACACCATAATCTAAATTTTTCCTCCTCCCTTAGTTGGCTATGGTATTCTACCCAGTTGTTATGACTGCAGATGCATCCATGAAGGACATAGTACAGTTTTGTACCTACCATAAATGTAGATGTCCGAACTGGATAGCATCTGCAGTCAGGATTACCCTCCCTCCTTCCCTCTGTGGTACTCCTAGGGTATTTACCCTCCTAATAGCTAGCTAGTGGGGGGAGTCTTTTATGGTGTATTTGTTTGTATATATGTACATATATGCTTATTTTATGAGTTTGCCTTCTATCCTTTTGGAAACATTGGCATTTATCCAAAAATTAGCCTTCCAGGAAGGGCAACTGGCATCTGGGGCAAGAAACACTGAAGAAAATGGCGTCGGCTGATGCCTTTATACCCGGAGACCAGCAGAGATGACGTCGGGTGAAGTGCGACATCAGCCGAAGCCAGACCCGGACTTTGGAATCCGGCCGACTGCAGGGCTGCCTGACGACAGGACAACCCAGTTTTTATGACTGCAGATGCCATCCAGTTCGGACATCTACATTTATGGTAGGTACAAAACTGTACTTTACAACTACTGCAGTGTCTGAAGAGGATAACGCTCCCTTTTGGATCGCTTCATCTTGAGGATCTATGTATAATCTCTGTTTCTTTGGCTGTGAATATTCTGTTTACATTGTTTCACGATTGCTGCTCTGTTTACCCATTAAGGCAGTTCACTTTGTTTCACTATGATGCCCATAGTTTCCATAAGTTTCAATTCTTGCTTGCACTGCATCTAGAACATTCTTCCTATAGCGTGCTTCTAACTTGATATTCTCCCTGCACGTAACCAAAGCCTTGAAACAAATCTGAATACTTGTATAAAATGTGACCAAAAGTTTACAGCACAGATTCAGTGCTTTGGTGGTTGTTTCTGAAGTTGTAGTGAAGTACTAATCACAGAAGTTCTTTCATTGTCTCTTCCAGACACATCAGCATTTATTATTTTTATCAACATGTGTTTTTATTCTGATAGTACAAACCTTCAGCATTTGATACAGCAGCGGGCTCTGTTCTGCACAAACTTACAAGGCATCTTTGCAATTGTGACAACCACGGACCAAGTGCCAGTCTCAACTCAAAAGAAAAAAGCACTCGGATAGCTGCTGCTCACCCACAAACGTCTTTAATAACACAGCACAGCACACCCAGTAAAAAAATATCACTGAACACAGTTCACAGTTCATTTTCTTCCAAGACTTCATCAGAATGGTTACAAACACAACTCCCTCCCATTTTATACAAAAACCACTTCAGTAAAGCAATTAGGACAATAAATCAATTCATTAAGCTTTTTAACCTGCTTAACACAACCAAGAACTTTCTTGTGAATATAGGTTCATAGGTTCATACTAGGCCATCTGCCCTGGGGCATTTATAAGCCTAGCCCGATTGTGTTTGGCTTACGCCACCCCTTGATTTGAGTATACTGTGCCCTTTTTAAAGTTTAGTTTACTGTGCCTCTGTCTAATAGTGACACAGAAGTAATCCCCGGGACAAACCTACGATTCCCCCATCCACTCATCAAGATTCTTCTTGAAGAGAGTCAGTGAGGTGCTTTGCCTAACATGAACTGGAATTCTATTCCAGAGCGAAGGGAGCCTCTGGGTTATGAATCTGTCCCTCCAGCATGTTCTATTTATTTCTGTGCTGAGGTTCAAGTCCCTCGAGCGCGTGGCTCTAAGGGATTTAGATATACTGAGGTGGAGCATGTCCATTAATTCTGGGTTGGACATAGCTTTATATGTCAGGCATAGATCGCCTCGAAGTAGGCGGTATGCAACTGAGTAGAGCTGGAGTTTTTTTAACCAAGCAGCATATGGCATCTGTTTAAGTCCCTTGATCCTCCTGGTGAGGTACTTTTGGGGTCTTTCTAATTGCTGCAGGTGTTGGGTAAGGTACATCCCAAAGGGGGCATTGTATTCTATGATGGGCCTGATGAGGGATGAATAAAGGGGCACGATTACCTCTCTTGATCTAGATGAGAATCCTTTCATGATGAGGTGGGCAAAGGTCTTTCCAACCACTTTGGCAATGTGGTTGTCAAAGGAGAGATTGCTATCAACTTGGGTCCCCAGATCCCCAATTACTTTCACTGTACTTAATGGGTTACCACCTATGTGGTAATTTGTGGGCACATTGTTTTTGCCAAAGGGTATGACTATACACTTTTTGGCATTTAGCTTTAGACCATGGCTCTGGCACCAGTTATCCGTCTTTGCGAGACCTTTTTGAAAGATGTTTGTGTCAGCTGGAGAGTCGATTATGGCGCCCAGTTTGCAGTCATCTGCGAACTTGGTGAGCCATAGTCCTCCCACGTTGACCTGTACCTCAGAAAAGTAAATACCGAACAAGAGAGGTCCCAGGACAGAACCTTGTGTGATGCCACTTGTGACCGGTTTCGAGTCTGACATGGCTCCAGCAACTCTGACTCTGTGGGTTCTGTCTTTGAGCCAGTTTGCGACCCATCTTGTGACATAGGGGTTTATATTTAGGCTGGATAGCTTATCTATGATGCCCGAGTGGAGTATTGTGTCAAATGCCTTTGCAAGGTCCAGATAGGCTGTGTGGACTACCTTCCCTTCATCTATGGCCTTGGTGACTGTTTCGAAGAAGTCGACCAGGTTCAAAAGGCAGGATCTGCCCTTGACAAAGCCGAACTGGGTAGGATCTAGTGTCTGTAGGTCTCCAGTGTCTTTGTTTATGAGCTCCATGATGATCCTCTCCATAGCCTTGCAGACTAAGCTAGTCAGGCTTATGGGGCGATAGTTTCCAGGGTCCGTAGAGGCTCCACCTTTGTGGAGTGGGACCACTGTTGCTGTACGCCATTCTGTGGGCACATATCCTGTAGTGAGGCTGAGATTGTACAGCTGTTTTATTTGAGGGATTAGTTCCTCTTGGAGTTCATGTAGGACGCAACCTGGGACGCCATCTGGTCCCATGGAAGCAGTGTTTTTTGCTTTGGAGAGGGCGGCCTTCACCTGAGCATCAGAGATGTTTGGGAGACAGCCCTCTGCCGGGATAGATACTTGCTCTTTTGGGGGGGGGGTGGAGAAGTTTGCACTGAACCTGTCTGCCAGGATATTGGTGATGTCTGTGGGTTCAGTGTATTTTTTTGTCGTTTAAAATCAACTCAGAACAAGTCTGGGAGTTGCATCCCAGGTTCCTAACATAACTGAAAAAAGCCTTATGATTGTCTTTAGTGTCCTGTGCAATTTTTCTCTCGAAGCTGGCCTTGGAGGATTTTATGAGGGATCATAATTTTTTGCTAGTACTGATCAGAGATGCCTTCCCTATTAGGGATTTTGCTCTATCATGTAGTAGCTTCCTCCTTCTGTTGTACAGTTTATTTATGGCTGTGGTCCACCAGACTGGACGCCTGCCTTTGGATGATTGGGTCTTGATTTTGTTTGGGATAGCATGATCCATGCATTCCTGGAGATGTCCGTAGAATGCATTTATATAGGATTCTGCAGTTTGGGCTGTAGTTTCCACAGGCCCTGGGGCCTTGAAGGATTCCACTTCGGTTTTGAGAACTGTGAAGTTCGCTTTTGAGAAGTTTTTCACTGTGGTTTTCTGGGCTGGGGGTGGGGTCGGGATGTGGACATTCAGTGAAATTAATTTATGGTCTGATCTTACCAATAAGGGGTATACTTCTGGTGTGGAGCATAGAGTCCCCATGTTGGTAATGATCAGGTCTAGTATGTTGTCCCCTCTTGTGGGAGTGGTGACTAGTTGTTCCATAGCATTTGAGTTTATAAATTCCAGGAACCTTTGGGCTAAGGTGTTGGGGCTTGAGTAGTGCTCCCAGTCAATGTTTTGGTAGTTGAAGTCGCCCAATATAATGGTGTTCGGAGAGATCTTCATGTTCTCCAATGTTTTCAAGAAAGCCGAGTGGGATTCCTGACTTTGAGAGGGTGGTCTGTAGGATGCTATAAACTGAAAAGCAGTCTTGCCTACTGTCAGTTGCACATGGATGGTCTCTGATACTTCGTGCAATGCCACTAACCTGGAGGTGTGGATATCCTTGATAAATATGGAAACTCCCCCTCCTTTTGTGGTTCGGTCCAGGTTTTGGGGCCGAAAAGCATGATATGAGGTATAACCTGGTAGTGCTGGGGTGCTCTCTGGTGCCTTGAACCAGGTTTCTGTCACTGCACAGATATCGATGTTCTCCATACTGAGGAGAGCTTCGAGTGTATGCATCTTGAGGTTAAGACTTCTGGCATTTAGCAGCATTACCCTTAGTTTCTTGTTCCTTGTGCTGTCTATGGAGATGGGTTTGACTTTTGAGCCTTGCCTAAAAAAGGCACTATGGGGGTGGCAAGAGCCTTTGCTAATATCCGAAAGCCCAGGGGTGACAGGTGCAAGCCGTCCCTAGCGAAGCAACGTGGTTGTTGAGCATGTCATCCCAGGCTAACAGACACTGGATCCCCTTTGAATGACACCAAAATTTTAGCCAATTGTTAAAATCGATCATTTTGTCTTTATACTGTGGCATCATTCTAGGTGAGGGTAAGATGCTGCTCAAGGTCAGGGTCATACCGGCCTGGGCTACATGATCAGAGAGCTCCTCTATGTCTCTTTTCATGTAGTCGAGAGAGGTACGTCTCAGGTCATTCACGCCAGCATGTACAATGACTGAGTCATATTTGTATTTGCTTTGGAGTGACCTGAGTGCTTGCGTTATGTGGCGGATCCTAGCACCCGACAGGCAGCTCACTGTGACCTTCTCTTTATTCAGCCTGGTGAGCGGGACAATAGAGTCACCTATTACAAGAGTATCAGGTGTGTTATTCAGCCTTAAGGGCTGTGACTGCTTGGCACACTGACTTTGTGTGCTATGTGTTGTACGTGTTTTGTTTTGGGGTAGCGTTTGCTTGGATGTCTGCTTTGGAGGTCTCTGTTGCTTAGGTAGATTTTTATTTAGAGACTCCGAGTATGTTTTTGTGTTTTTATGTGTTTGGTTCACTGTTGTGGTGGGACTATGTGATACCGGAATTGTGTTGTGTGTGGTTACCTTCTCCTCGTGACTGGTTACACCAGTTTTGAGATGAGAGCTCAGCCTCCAGTTTGGCTATATGGTTACATCTCTCACATATATTTGAACCTGTTTGGAGGAGGAGAGGGTTGTCTGTGTACATGAGACAGTTGTAACATTGCCTCAAAATTCCCAGATTCACCAGCTGGACTGGAGAGGAAACCATTGACTGACCTTTGGTCATGCTAGAGTAATATAGGGAAACTGAATTAAGACGGACCAATAGGGGACAAGGTAATCGTAGAGAGTATAAGAGTAAGTAGTGCTTATGGTTTATTAGTGCTAACTTGTAAGATTACTTATTTGGACCAGTGAGGGGCCTTAGAATGAGAATATGGTGTTTACTTTGAGAGACAGAGCAGTTCTAAGGGAAAAAGTGAAGAGCAGACTTTGTGGAGCCAGGAATAGTTTAAACCGAATTTGGCGGCGCTGCCCGATGTTGCGCTATATGCAAAAACATGCAAAACCGCGCAAAAGAGGGTTTTAAGAGAGGGAGATCAAGGAGTTTGGAATTGACCCAAAATGGCCAATAAAACTACAGTTTCAAGGCAGTAACCACTCCCACAGGGGCAGGCAGGCTGCTCAATGTTTATCACTGCGACTGGTAACACAGAGACTTCCCTTTAGCCCAAGCAAAAAATGGCCTCCAAGAAACTTACAAACAGTTCAGAACAGCAAGCCTGTAACTGAACTTTTTTAAATCTCAGAAAAGTGGGAAAAAAGCAAGATTTTTTTTGTTTTTTTTGTTTTTTTCAGAGATATTAGAGGTTAACAAGTATCAGCAAGTTATAACAGTGCAGTAAATGACCCCACACTTGAGTCCTAGGCCAGAGACAGATAAAATGCAAGTTTTAAGAAAAAAACGATTTTAAAAATAAGTGCACACAGGAAATTCAGTAATCAGCTCTAGGTTGTGTCTATAGTGAATAGGTTGTGAATATAGTGCTTAAACTGCTTAAAATTACTATAAAATGTCCCTACATATTATTTTATTAAAAATTAATAATCTCTATTTATACACAATCATGGACATTTAATAAAGATCTGTATTAAAATATAAATATACATTTGTATATATGTTAAAACATATTAAACAAAAACATAGAGAATGCATATTAAAAAAAACAATACTTTGCTGCCATCTAGTGACCTAAAGGTTCATTACATCAACAAATATATAACATCAAAAATCAAAGTGTCAAACTGTCTAAAACCATGGCGTGGTTAGTACCTATATGTTAAAAAAATTTGACTTATTAAAACATTAAAACGTTTTCCTGAGAGATATGTTAGGTTTAAATACTTGTGTACAAAAATTAATGAATTAATAAATACATACATAGATACATAAATAGGGTGCTAGGTCGCCTATAATTTAGCCGCTCTTAATTTCAATACAGGTGCACGGGAGAACATCTCATTAATTCCTGGCCATTTATTTGCCTCAAGGACCAACTGCCAGTACACTTCTCGATATTCAATTTGTGTCTCCCATGGTCCCCCACGAATATCCATCTGGATTTTCTCTTGCAGAAAAAGTACAAAAGTAGCCTGTTTGCATGTCGGAGTATGTTTACATAGGGCATTAGGGCATTCCTATTATTACCCTTTTTAATGTCATAACTGTGCTCATATAGTCCTCTTTGTAAGCACCTTTCAGTCTTTCCAACATAAAACCTTTCACATTTTCCACATAGGGCCAAATATACTAGCCCTTTAGAGTCACAGTTAGAGTAACATTTTGCATTAATGCATTTCTTTCTACTAAGGATATAGACATCTGATTTGTTACTAATAAAGGGGCATTGTGAACAAGCACCACATTTATATGTCCATAGTCTTCTAGATCTTTTTTATATGCCCTTCTCTAAAATATTTTTAATAATTTTACCCTTCCTGAATACAAATTTTAGGGGGTAGTTCAGTTCAGTATTCAAATCCGATAGTTTGCTACACTTGTCCCACTCTTCCTTCAGAATCGTAGTAATGGTTCCTGCATCTCCACTATAATCCATTACAAAAATGTTTCCCACCCTATCATTACTATCAATCACCTGTTGGTTGCCACCTATCCCACTATTCTCTGTTCCTAAAATAGGTGCAAACCTATTACTTCTGTTTTCTAGGAATTCAGTAAAAATTTCATTAATAATTTTCTCAGGGTATCCCCTATCAAGGAACATACTTTTGAACAGTTCACCTTCTTGTATAAAGTCTTCCTCCTCCGATGTCATTCTACTACCCCTGACGTATTGGCCTTTCACAATGCTTTTTTCTGTGTAAATGGATGGGAGCTCTGAAAATGTAGAAAGGAATTGCAGTTGGTAGCTTTTCTGTGTACCTTTGAAGTGAACCTATTACTGTCATAGTCCATCCCTATATTCACATCCAGGTAATCGATAGAGCCCTGTCCTGTTTTATAAGTGAACCTTAATAATTCTGTACTGTTAGTAATGTAGTTCAAGAATTCACTAAATTTTTCCTCACTATCTATCCAGAAGAGGCAAATATAATCCAAAAATCATTGATAAAGGGCCCAACAGTCCTTGTACACAGAATTAAAAATGAATTTCTTCTCCCACCAGGCTAGCACTAAATTTGAAAAGGTTGGGGCACACATGGCACCCATTGCTACTCCAACCACCTGGCGAAAGAATTCTCCCTCAAAATAAATAAAATGATGTTTTAAAACCAATTCCATTAAGGTTAAATCAAATAAATATCTCTCTCACTAAAACCTTCGTTGTCCCTTAAAATTTCTTCTAAAAATTCCAAGCCTTCTTTGTGTGGGATGGAAGTGAAGAGATCAACAACATCTCTTGTAATAAATAACATACTGTTCCTAAATAAATTATTTTTCACATTTCTGTGGAAATCCCAGGAATCTTTGATAACATTAGTTGCATTTATGGAAATATTTTTCAATGTAACATCCAGGAACTTTGCAGTAGGGACAGACTGGCTAGCTGCAACCACTGGTCTCATGGGTGGGTCAATTGAATCCTTATGAACTTTTGGGATACCGAATATTGTGGGTACCCTGGGCTCTTTGTTATGCAAAAATGTAAAAGTCTCAATGTCCATCACCCCTTCTAATACTAAATCATTCAAAGCTGCATAAATCTTACTGTAAGCAATATTAATTTCATTAAGTGAGATCTTCGAATATTTAATCATCATCATCATCTTTTGGCTCTTCCTTTTAGAGGTCGCCACTGCGGATCATCTGTTTCCATTTCTTCCTGTCCTCTGCATCTTGCTCTGTCACACCAACCACCTGCATGTCCTCTCTCACCACATCCATAAACCTTATCTTAGGCCTTCCTCTTTTCCTGTTACCTGGTAGCTTCATCCTTAGCATCCTTTTCCCAATATACCCAGCATCCCTCCTTAGCACATGTCCAAACCAACGTAATCTTGCCTCTCTGGCTTTGTCTCCAAACCTTCCAACCTGGGATGACCCTCTAATATACTTATTCCTAATCCTGTCCACCCTCGTCACACCCAGTGCAAATCTTAACATCTTTAACTCTGCCATATTCAGCTCAAACTCCTGCCTTTTTGCCAATGCTACTGTCACCAGCCCATATAACATAGCTGGTCTCCCTATCCTCTTGTAGACCTTCCCTTTCACTCTTACTGGTACTCGTCTGTCACACATCACTCCTGACACTTTTCTCCACCCACTCCATCTTGCCTGTACTCTCTTCTTCACCTCTCTTCCACACTCACCATTACTCTGAATTATTGATCCCAAGTACTTAAACTCATCCACCTTTGCCACCTCTACTCCTTGCATCCTCACCATTCCTCTATCCTCCCTCTCATTCACACACATATATTCTGTCTTAGTCCTGCTGACCTTCATTCCTCTTCTCTCTAGAGCATATCTCCATCTCTCCAGGGTCTCCTCCACCTGTTACGTGCTCTCACTACAGATCACAAAAGCTCCATCATTTTAATTTTGTATATAACCGAGTCCATAAGGACTGTACCCCCACCTTTGTCCGGTTTCATGACCCTAACATATTTGTTATTACGAAGTGTGTTTAAAATCCCCCTCTCTTCTTTAGTTAGATCTGACCAAACCCTGTTCTTCACCACTTTTTCCCTTAGGCTATTTTCAGCCGTGTTCTCAAAATTCTTTAATTGTGGGTGAAGGGGTGGGTTCCATACATTCTTTCTCTTCAAGGTTTCTACTTTATCTTTTTGTTCGCCCAACAATAATTCTACATTTTTCTTTCTTGCGAACATTTTTAAATAAGTAAACTACTGATCTCACTCTGGCCCAAACTTAAAACCTTTCGCAAATAACCTAAAAAAAATCTTCATTCACTTCCAAATTATTATAATTAAAAATTTTATACCCCTGAAAGGTTAAAATATTGTTGTTATTAATTATCTGGTCAGTAGTCAGACCCACCCCTTCAGACCCTATATCCGACACCTTTGTTTCACTACGATGCCCATAGTTTCCATAAGTTTCTATTCTTGCTTCCACTGCATCTAGAACATTCTTCCTGTAGCGTGCTTCTAATCCTGCACGTAACCAAAGCCTTGAAACAAATGTGAATACTTGTATAAAATGTGACCAATAGTTTACAGCACAGATTCAGTGCTTTGGTGGTTGTTTCTGAAGTTGTAGTGAAGTACTAATCACAGAAGTTCTTTCATTGCCTCTTCCAGGCACATCAGCATTTATTATTTTATCAGCATGTGTTTTTATTCTGATACTACAAACCTTCAGCATTTGATACAGCAGCGGGCTCAGTTCTGCACAAACTTACAAGGCATCTTTGCAGTTGTGCTTTATGTAGTACTTCTGTTCTGGTTCTGTATAACTTTTATAAGATTTACTACACTGACCTCTTATTTTTTATTCTGCTGCAGACTGCACTGGCCATTAAATCACTCTGCACCTGGACAGCATGAACTCTGTTAATCACACCAAATACCTCACAGGCATCACAGTTCAAACTGGTTGCTCTGATTCTCTGAGGACACTAGTCAGAACATTAATCTCTTATTTCTTGCACTTGTACTCACAATCCAGTCAGTTCCACCCCAATGTTTCAGTTTATGCACTGAATTGCACTGAATATGTCAAACGTGTGCATCAGGGCTTGAACACCTTACTAGATTCAATGCTTTAAATGGAGACTCGGACAGTGCATTGCATTCAGTCCCCTTTTTAGTGTTAAACAGAACACTCATGCTTTACTCATCTGTTTTTCCTCGCTAACTTTTGTGATTTGCACTGCCTGCATTGTTAACTGAATTTGTGCCTACATTATTTGCATTTCTCCTACATTTATAAATCTGCTGTACCCAAAGACATTTCCATTTTACCCTGCTTTTTTGCCACTAATATGTGTAACGCTTCCTTTGACTTGTAAAACTGTGAGATCCCCACAAAGCATACAAAATGAGTTTTGCAACATACTTGCTCATGGCAGTACCCATGATGCCTGGAGTGGGTGTGGTTTATGCCTGGTCATTTATTACCAGGTGACATTTTGGATAATATGTGATCACCAGAATTTTCATTTATAGTTTCAGTATTTTTGGGAAATCTTCCTGTTTTGCTTTCTTTTTCAGTGACGGCCTTAACTTCTGACAGTTCTAAGTCTTCAGCCATGCCTTACATCTACTTATTCGAAAGCACACTTGCTGTAAATCGTATCATTTCCTTTGACTGGTGTGAATCAGCCTCCCTTCATTTTCTTCACAACTGATGTTTCTGATTCCATACACAGTTCTTGGTATGAGAGCACTGGACATTTTACCAAACTCTGTCTTGTGGTCAGTGCTTCTATTCAGTAACATGAGCATCAGTTTACTCGTGAGCCGTTAATGAAAAAGAAATCCCTTTTTAAGAGCTTCAGTGGCATACCTGGCTAATGCATTGTTTGGTGAACTACACGTGGGTTTGAATCCTGTTATGTGCATTACTTTATGAACCAGTGGCTAGGGAATTGTAAATGTACCCCTGTCTGACATCTGTATCTCTGCTAGACAGCGGTAGCCTATAAATGCTTGACCACTCATGTTGAAGCCTACTTGCACCCCTTAAAATAATCTCAGGGTATCAAAACATTGTCAGATAAATTTATGAAGCATGGTTAGGTTTAAAACGTTCTCCTGGGTTGTTAGCCTAGTAATTATCTATAAATCTATGAGTATATAATTTCTTCATTTCTTATGTGGGTTGCAGTATACTTAAAATTAATTTTTAAGACGGGAATGTTTCCCATCTCACTTTAAAAATAAAGTTAGAACTATAAAATCTCTTAAATGCTTTCTCACAATTTTTCTGCATGTTTTAAGTATAAATTGAATGACGTTTCAAATCATTCTTTTTAGTTTGTTGATGTTAGTCATCAAGCACTGTTACACATAGAAAGTCAGTCGTGCAGAAATTTGTTTGCCTGCCAACAGGATCTCACTGCGAGTTGCCTTTTCTCCGGCTGTTGGATAGTAGAGTTAGTCAGGGCTTGCCCCCCTACTAAAACCTTTTTAAGGGATTAATGATGAACTGGTTTTCTCTGGCTGTTGGATAGTAGAGTTAGTCAGGGCTTGCCCCCCTACTAAACCCTTTTTAAGGGATTAATGATGAACTGATTTTCTCTGGCTGTTGGATAGTAGAGTTAGTTAGGGCTTGCCCCCCTACTAAAACCTTTTTAAGGGATTAATGATAACTGATTTTCTCTGGCTGTTGGATAGTAGAGTTAGTCAGGGCTTGCCCCCCTACTAAAACCTTATTAAGGCATTAATGATGGACTGAAGCTTCGTCTGGTGGGGTTCATCTGTTTGGAGCTCCAGGAAGTTGAAACCTGAGTTGTAGGGGAGCCTTCCTTACCTGCAAGTTTTCTATTAGCAAGTCCATTTATAGTGAGACAAAGTTGAAATCCTTTGAACCCCATAACTCCCATTTTTATGAGGGGATTCCTTGAATCTTCACAGCAGTTCTTGGCTGTAGAGGACATATCACAAAATATAGCATGCAGCTGACATTATCTTGGTGTAGAGCAAAAAAAAGAATATTTTCAAGAGTCCAGTTTGAGGCAATTCGGTTTGAAAATAGGTTTTTGAGAAAAATGTAAATGCAGAAAATGAGATTTGCTACATTTTGCATTTCTGACGAAAAATCGTATTTGTTCTGTAATGATTGTGGATAGTTGTCCTGTAGAAAATGTATTTGGTGAACCTAAAAAATGCAGAAAAGATTGACAGAACAACTGGTGACAAGTATGTTTACTTCTTACTCTTTGTATTATATGTACACCTGAATGTATACACCTGAACATGTACATGTGAACGAACACACCTTGTTAAGATGAACAAGTAGAAGCCAACTTCAACACCATGAAGCTTTTCTACTTACTTAGTTGGAATGTTATGGACACATGGCTGCACAACCCCTGTGGCAGTATTTCCCATTAGGACTTACAAAGCACTACCTCACCTGTACTGTTACCTTTGTGTTTGGCAGTGTGTGTGTTATAAAGGTGTATGTAATTGATCCTTCTCTTTCTGTTTTGTTTCAATAGTCCATTTAGTGTCAAGGGTTTTTGCACTGAATGTAAGTGCAGGGTGTCTTGACTCCCTTCCAGGCAGTCTTTGAGCACAACTCTGAAATGGGGTGTGGACCAGAATACATGTGGGCGGCTAGTCTTGGCAGGTGTAGTGCAAATGTTTGATGACCATTCTGAGGCGGTTGTGTCACCAGGGTGATTGACAGCTCCTTTTTGGTGTATGGAGAAAAAGTAACTTATTTTTGTTCCATTCCCTGCCTGGCCATTGAGTCTCATAGGTTCATAGGGTCATAGGTTCATAGGTTCATAGGTTCATACTAGGCTATCTGCCCTAGGGCATTTATAAGCCTAGCCACAGTGTGTTTGGTTTTCGCCACCCAATTTAAATGAGTTTTACTATGCCCTTTTTCAAGGTTAGTTTACTGTGCCTCTGTCTAGCAGTGACACAGAAGTGATACCCGGGGTAAACCTACGATCTCCCATCCACTCGTCAAGATTGGATGGGAGATTGTAGGTTTACCCCGGGGATCACTTCTGTGTCACTGCTAGACAGAGGCACAGTAAACTAACCTTGAAAAAGGGCATACCCTTCCTCAGCCACTCCATTGATCCATCTGTTCCTTCTAGGACAAGAGTCACGTGGCTCATTTATTCCTCAGGGTGTCTAGCAGACTGGGAGTGACAACATCATCCACTTGGTGAATCAGGGGGGTTTATTCTGTGGTCCTGCACTTCCCCTGTGCATGCACTCAGCTGATGCAAGAGGTCATTAACTGATGTAACCATCAAAGACCCTGCCCTCTTCCTCATTGCAAGCACTACCCTTTGCCCCCCCTCCCTCACAACCAGCACTTCCCCATATTCGTCTCCACCTGGGAATCTGATATGGAGTATACACCCCAGGTGTGTGTGCCCAACAGGTAACTGGGCATAGCCTCATCATTCTTCTGTGTTCCCCAGGCCAGCTCCTTCAGTGTCTAGGCTGCTAATTGAACCTGGGATGCCTGGGTCATATTCAGGGCTTCATCCATCGACCACACAGAGCCGACATACTTGGGTGATCTGTTAGCACAGTAAATTATTTTATCTTGTAGCATTAGTGTTCAATCATAATTAGCACTGTAGTTATTTGGTTAAGATAATGAACTGTGAGGAACCTACGTTTTGTAAACTTGGGTTCAATTCCCACATACTTCATTTACATAGTATGCCACTTTTAGCAGACCAGTTAACCATATAAAAGGTCCTAGGTTGCTCTCAAAATAGAAATCTCTTTATTGGGGATAAATTAATAATTAAATAGTGTTATGTATATTTTTTTACATGATAAAATCTTCAAATGTCGTGCTTTGATGATAACATTTTCTAAGTATATTCCTGAAGCTGGCAATATTTGTTATTCTTTAGCAGTAAATGTTTATTTATTTTTTATTTATTTTACATTTGTTAATGTTTGTGTTTTACAGCCTCAGCAGTATAAGCTGGATCCACGGCTGGCCCGTCTCCTCGGTGTGCACACTCAGACTCGCGCCAACATCATGCAAGCTCTTTGGCTTTATATCAAGAACAACAAGTTACAAGACAGCCATGAAAAGGAATACATCAACTGCAACCGCTATTTCAAACAGGTGGGAACGGCACTTTGTCAACCCTTTGAGATGAATGCAGAAGGTGGGCGACTTACTGTGCAAACTCTACTACATGTCCATGTTGCCAGAAATTTTGACAGTGTGGGTGTTAGAATGTAAATATTCCTGCTGCGTTTCACTAACTGAATTGCTAATCTAACATTACTTTTCTTTCCACTGCTTCGCTAGTCTATGGAAGGTGTTACTGTTTCACTTTATTTGTAACACGTGACGTATTGTTACTGTTCCACTTTATTTGTAACGTGACGTATTGTTACTGTTTCACTTTATTTGTAACACGTGGCGTATTGTTACTGTTTCACTTTATTTGTAACACGTGGCGTATTGTTACTGTTTCACTTTATTTGTAACACGTGACGTATTGTTACTGTTTCCCTTTATTTGTAACACGTGACATATTGTTACTGTTTCACTTTATTTGTAACACGTGACGTATTGTTACTGTTTCAATTTATTTGTAACACGTGGCGTATTGTTACGGTTTCACTTTATTTGTAACACGTGACGTATTGTTACTGTTTCAATTTATTTGTAACACGTGGCGTATTGTTACTGTTTCACTTTATTTGTAACACGTGACGTATTGTTGCTGTTTCACTTTATTTGTAACACGTGGCGTATTGTTACTGTTTCAATTTATTTGTAACACGTGGCGTATTGTTACTGTTTCACTTTATTTGTAACACATGGCATATTGTTACTGTTTCACTTTATTTGTAACACGTGACGTATTAGAAAGGGTGAATGTGAAAAGCAGACACCATTTTTATGCTGCTGGCTTCATCATCACGAGTGTCACTGTGCAACAGAACCAGAAAAATCAGGTCACATGATACAGTCTTTAAATGAATACATAAGGCTAAGGCACCATTTTCTTAAAGCTGTACAGCATATATTACGACCTTCTCTTGTAAGCTGTGAAGTAGTACTAATAACACACAAGCACAAGCATACACTTTTTGGTATCTCCATTTTGCATATCTAGACTTAATAACCATGGCTTTATTGTAAATTCTGCATTTATATATTTCAGTGTAGCTTATTACAGAGGATTAAGTCTGTCAGCTGCTAATGAGCTTCTGCTTAAAGGGGCGCCTTCAAATAGGACAACTTCCCACTTTTCTCCCTCTGCCCTGCTGGAGCTATTGCCGGACTCATTCCCTTTCCTGCCCCAGTTCCGAGTCTCCCCAGCTCAGATCTGGCAGTTGGGTTTGTCCACTTCAAAAAGGCCCTCCAAGCCCCTTTCATTCGCTTTATCCTTCCAGTCATCAAGGTCAGTGGGCAGCAGTAAAGCTTCTGACTTGGGGCAGCTGATAAGGTCGGTTTTGTAGACTCAAATGCAGTTAGACCTTATTCCTTCAGGTGGACAGTCAGCTCTGTCTATCTGGTTTCCTCCCTTGGCCGCTTAAAATCCAAGGTGTTCAGGCTCAGCTGCTTTCCAACACTCTGGGTCAGATCCAGTGGCTTGACTATGTTCATTTCTGACTCATGCATTGGTCACATTGACTCCGATTACTTTGGGGCCATCTGGCCTCCCAGCTGCAGTGTTGAAGCAAGAGTTTCCAGGTTGGGATTGAAGGCCTCTCCTTCGGGTTTGTCTCTCCAGTTTGGAGCTTCGGCTTTTGACAGCTCGACTCTGGTCTCGACATTGGTACTAGGCATAGCTCTCTCGGGCTTGAGTGTGTCACTGGTACTTTCTCGTACTGGGATCCTCAGTTCTGGGAGGCCAACTTCCGCCTCGGCCTTCACCATTGTAGAAAGGATGTTCTCCTGTCAGCAGATGATTCAGGTTTCCCCGGCTGGTGTCCCTTCCCCTTTCTCATCTGGGCCTGCGACCAGTCATCAGTCTGCTCCTGGACAGCCTGTGTCAGTGAGTTTCCATCCTGCTCCCATAGAGGAGTTTCCAGTTTCTTCCCCCCTCTCCTCTGGCATCACTGGAGTGGGAGGATTCAGGGAAGAGGATGTGTAAGAGAAAACACCTTGACTCCCTGGAGGAGCCTCTCATGGAGAGTACTGACCTTGAGGAAGGAGAAGGGGTCCCCTAAATTTCTGCAGGATGATGCCTTGTTTGATGATATGTTCGAGCTGCTTCAGCAACAAGGAGGCTAGACCACTGAAGTCCCTCTTCAGAGGAATTTGCATTATTTGAGGCCTACAACATGGGTCCATCCACACCTTGCCTGGTTCCTCCACCAGATGTGCTTATAGACCTAGTGTCTGAGGGTATGGAAGGAAGTCGACATGATCCCCAACAAGCTTAATAAGATTTTTGCACCCCCCCCTTCCCCAAGGACTGGCTTCATTGGAGTAAGGGTACTTCTGTCAATACTATTGTGATGGTGGCTGTCACCTAGAAGGAGATGTCTGAAGAGAGCTCTTTGGTCCTTCCCGAATAGGGAGTCTTGGGCTTTGAATCATTTAAGGAAAGTGCTCCTGTGCCTCAGCTACATTTGTGTTGAGAGCACTTAATTGCTTATCACACTTGACCAGACTCCAGCATGACCTGGTGACTGAGGTGTCGAGGAATGTTAAGACTCTGCAGTCTCCGGAGATCCAGCAAGATGCTGGAGAGTCACCGGTCACCCTGCCATCGCCAGCATCTCCATGATGCTCATTTCTAATGCAGCCAATGGAGCATCCCGAGTTGTTGGCTCTGCCATTGCCATGCTTGGATGCGATTATGCAACTTTGGTGTTTGCATTAATGCTCCATTTGGTAGCTCCTTCTTGTTTGACCCAAAAATTAAAGATACTGTAGTGAGAAGTGAGCAAGATTGGAAGACAGTGTCCACAGTAGGAGTGCATTTCAGCACCCCTCAGTGAACCATTTTGAGGAATCAGAAGGGGTGCAAATGCCTTTTTTTTCCCAGAAAGTCACAGTAGTTTTCTCAGGACGTTTCTTCAGAAGGTTCCTCCCGAGGACGGGGGGGTGGGTCATAATGGACACCACACTTGAGGCAGGGCCAGTCCACAGAAGTAGGGTTTCCATGGGACTTTCTCTGGCAGGCCCTGTCAGCATCCCTGTCCTATTCTAGAGGCATTCGGAGGTTGCTTGACTCTTCATCCAAAACCTTGGGAGGCCATCAGGTTGGATACCTGGGTATTGAGTCATTTCCAGAGGCTACTCTATTCCCTTTTTAGAGTTCCCAAACATTCATAACAAGCATCTCCCAGACACCTCGTCAGACACTACAAGCAATAATAGAGGTTTACAAGCTACGTCATCTAAGAGGTCCCAGTAGACAAACAGGGATCCGGGGGTCTGTTCACGATTCTGTTTGGTACCAAAGAAGAAGGACCTCAGGCCCATTTTGGAATTAAGCAAATTAAATCCATTTGTGAATCCGACCAAATTCCAGATGGTCATGGTGAAGTCCATCTTACCTCTGCGACTGGATGTGCTTGATAGACCTCAAGGACACCTGCCATCATATAAAGTTAGGAGATTTTTGTGGTTCTGCCTGGGGGTTCAGTCACTACCAGTTCAGGGCCCTGCCGTTTGGTCTCACCTCAGCCCCCTCAGGTGTTCACCAAGTGCATGGTGGTGATTGCAGCCTGGCTTTGGCTGCAGGGATTCCAGATCTCCCTGGACAATTGACTCCTTACTGCCCCCCACAAAAGCATCATTGATTATGGCCAGGGATACATTACTCCAGCTATGTGACCATTTAGGCATTACGGTCAGTTACCTAAAGTCGAGCCTACAACCTGTTCAGGTATTAGAGTTCATAGGCTGTCACTTGGAATACAGTCAGTCAAATTGTCCGGCTTCCAAGCTCCAGTGTGATCAGCCTTCATACTCAGGCATTGTCAATGCTCACAACCTCTGTGCCGCCGTCTCCTGCCGTTAATGAAACTCTTAGGTCATATGGTATCATCCACAGGGTTTGTTCCTTTAGCCCAATATCCTATGAAGGCTCTGAAATGGATTCTAGCCATACAGTGGTCTTTCCTAACCCAGCCATTGGATTTTCCAGTATGACTGATGAAGGTGTCACAACCAGATTCTTTGGTGGTTGTAGTCTCCTTTAGTGACCAACAGGAGACTGTTGTTTGTTCTTCCAGCTCTCTTGGACACGGACACCTCCTTTCTGGGATGGGGGATTTCAAAGGGACGACAGCTCAAGGGTCCTGATCTCTTATGTAGGTTGACATCCATATCAGTGTTCTGGAAATGAGAGCTGTCCTAGTGTTGAAGGCTTTTCAGGACACCCTTCCAGATTTGTTGTTGCGATATAGGCAAGACAATATGCCCATTGTCTGGTCTTTCAGTTAGCAGGGGGGAACACATTTGTATCTTCATTGTCAGGAGGCCATGAGGATTTGGTAATAGGCAATGTCTTGTCAGCAGTTTCTGGTTGAACGTTCTGGCTGACAGTCTCAGCAGGACCATTATGCTTCCTCACGAGTGGTCCCTAATTCCGACAGTTGCAGCTTTGATTATTCTGCACTCTGTCACTGTGTTTTTCGACCTGTTATATACTGTACTCTCACTTTTGTCCTTCTTTGTCAGACAGGTGCCCTGTTCTTTTATCATAGCACAACTGTTATATTGTTTGCTTTTACACTCAAATCATGTCTTCAAGTTGTTCTCTGCTCTTTAACTTATGGCCCATCAGTCATGGAGCAGGTGATTGATGCAACAGAGCACTTCTGTATTCCAATAGGGCAGATATATATACATAACAGCCATTGTTAATTAATGTTCTGAGCTTTCTTCATGAGTTTTTTCACAGTTTAAACTGTCCTGTCAATTTGATTTGAATTATTAGCATAATCAGTTACTGATAGTGTTCATTATAAACCCAGTCTGATCATTGTTTATCAACATTGGAAGACATTGTTTTATTCTAGAGGCATAGATTGACATGAATATTTTATAATCTGCATTTAATAATGAAATTTGTCTATATGATGAACATTGTGTTGAGTCCTTGTCAGGTTTTAAATCTGGGGATATTAGGGTATGTTTCCAGGATGGTGGTACTTTGTAAGTCCTTTAACTATGGAAATACCTCTAGTAAAATATTCAAAGCATCCTTAGTCATCATTTTGTATAGGTTTTATACCGTAATTGCAGGTTCCTTAGTGGGTTTTAATTTATTAATTTGAATTTTGAGTTCAGACATTGATGGGGTCCTGCCCGTTATTTTTCATTTCATCCTCTGACGGCCTATTTTCAGTATATTTTTTATAAATGTTTTAATTAGATCTTGTGTATCCATTGCTGGTTTGTGTTAATTAATCTTATTAAAATGAGACCTGAAAACATCGAGAATATCTTCTGTTTCAGTAACCTTTTTACTGCTAGAGGAGTAGACGTCTTTGATGTGGTTAGATCTAGCAATCATCAGAATTATGCATGGAGATTTATAGAATAATTAGTTCTTTCAATCTTTTCTATATTTATCGTAGTTTTATGTTGTAAAATTTGCAAATATTTACTGTTTAAGCTATTTCTTCAGTTATTTCCTTTTTGACTACATGATTTTAACTTATCAATTTTCTCCTGTAAATCTATCAATTTTTTGTCCCATCATTTCTTTTTTATGTACACCAACTTGTAATTTTGCCAAAAAGGTACGCTTTTAAAGAGTCACATACAAAAATCTCTGAGGTCTTACCTGTATGATTACTTTCAATAAAAGTTAGAATTTCTTTATTAAAGAACTCTGTGAAGTCTTCCATATTGGTTATATATGCAGGAATCCTTTTAATTTGGATTTTATTACTAGAATTCAGTATAACTTCCAATGTTATTGCATAATGATCCGACAGTGGAAAGAGACTACTTTAACATTATCTGTTCTACTAGCGATCGCATTTGAAACATGTACTCTATTCATGATAGTGTCCCATGCCTGTGTGAGAAATGTGTAAAGAAGAGCGAGTCTGATACTGAAGACTCATTTATATCTTTCATGTTATATAGGCCAGCGAACTCCATCAAAGCCTTGGCTGAGGCCGGTTTCTTCCTTTTACAGCTAGTGTTCGTATCCCAGTCAGATAAAATACAATTAAAATCACCTACAGTAATAATGTTTCCCTTTGATATTCTTAGCATTCGATTCTCAGCTAGAGCGTCTTCTGTGTGGAGGCATGCATGAATGGGCGTGCCTTCGTTGAAGGTTATGCGTCAGGGCTGGTAACTCGGCACGTAACAATCCACTACCAAACATTAGCATGTCTCTTGGGTACCTGGATTGGGAATACAAACAGTTGGACTAATAAGAATGTTGTTTCTTTCGGCTTATCCCGGTTAGGGGTCGCCACAGCGGAACTCCAGTCTGTAAAGGTTGAAAAGTTTGCTCCGTACTAAAGAGGTTCAGAAGTTTATTGTCATGAACTGCTAGTGTCTTTGGCACATAACTTTAATGTAAGAATGAGTTGGGACAAAAATTATGGAAAAAATATAATTTTATTTCATGTGAGTACTGACTTAACTGTATTTTTAAATTATGATAATGATCTGGCCTTTTTCATGAATGTTCTCATACTTGTATTCCTTGGTTGACAGATCTTTAACTGCACAAGGATGAAATTTTCTGAGATTCCTGTAAAGCTTGCCTCTCTTCTCCAGCATCCCGATCCAATTATTATCAGCCATGTCATCAGGTGGGTTGTACTGCTGTTGAGTCTTTTGTGTTTGCTTAGTTGAATTTCAAGGTGGCCAGTGCCATTTCATTTGGAGTTAAATAGTGCATACTAGTATGTTGTGTGTCATACCTGTCTGTTCCCCTTCCACTGAATAATGCATCTGCCCATTCAGTCACCACCTGTTCCATGTTTGAGCCTTGTCTCCTTACACTAAGACCAGGGTAGATCAAACAGTGAAAGTTCAAAGTTCTGAAAATGGCACAAGAGAGGACTATAGTGGATTATATGACTGAGATAAAGACGTGTGTGTGTTTGTGTGTTTGTGTGTGTGTGTGTGTGTGTGTGTGTATGTGTGTGTGTATGTATGTGTGTGTATATGGATGTGTGTGTCTGTGTGTGGGCGTGTGTATGTGTATATGTGTGTATATGTATGTATGTGTGTGTGCATGTGTGAATGTGTGTGTATGTGTGTTTATGTCTGCGTGTATGTGTATGTCTGCATGTGTGTGTATGTCTGTGTGTGTGTGCATGTATATCTGTGTATATGTGTGTGTATGTCTGTGTTTGTGTGTGTATGTGTGTGTCTATGTATGTGTGTGTGCATGTATGAGTGTGTGTATGTGTGTTTATGTCTGCGTGTGTGTATGTCTGTGTGTGGGCATGTGTGTGCGCGCGCGTGTGTGTATATGTATGTGTGTGTGCGTGTGTGAGTGTGTGTGTATGTGTGTTTATGTCTGTGTATGTGTGTGTATGTCTGCGTGTGTGTGTGTGTGTCTGCGTGTGTGTGCATGTCTGTGCGTGTGTGTGCATGTATATGTGTGCGTGTATATGTGTGTGTGTGTGTGTGTGTGTGTGTATCACGAAACAGAAGCACTGTTTCTTCAGTTTCTGTTTAACAATGTGTACATTTTCTAAGTCTTTATATGTTACATTGATGCATACATTCATAAAAGTTGAAACATATTTGAAATTAATCAATAACATTTTAACTCTATATACAATAGGTGCAATGTTACCTGAATTTTTATTTAATACCTGTCTTAATATGAAAGTTAATAAATAAACTAGTTATAGAATTATAAAGGTAACGATGTTCTGATAAAAATCAGTAAGTGATACAGCCTCAGTCTAAGGATTCTTCTGAATAGCCCAAGGATATTTTCTGCATGTGATGTTGGCCTTTTCATTCTTCTTCACAAAAGGCTGTAAGATCTGATCCTTGGATCTGACTCGACCGCATCTACAAGACTTCTGGTCCGAAAATCATGCTCTTCCCTCTACCCATAGTGCTTTATTCCATCCAAAACTCCTCAGATCTTGTTTGCTGTCATTGAGGCAGGATGAAAGCTCCAATACTTAAGCTGTAAGAGAGTTCCTTTTAGTGTTGTTCTACTTTTCTCTTGCTGTTTTTCTTGGTCACCGTTAAGTTTCTAATGACTTTCTCTCCTCCCTCCAGTTTTCGCTGGTGCCAGGGTCTTTTCTTTCCTGTCGTTTCACTTTCTGCTTTCTGGCACTGTTCTTGGTACTTTGGCCTGTTAAAGTTCCTTTTATACTTAGAGATGTACATCTTTGTTTAAAAAAGTAGAGTAGAGTTGTGTTTTTTGGTATAACTTTTTAGTTTAACCTTTTTTTTGAGGTTTCATTTTTAAGGTTATTTTTTTGGCCGTTTAAACCCTCTCTCTTCAGGGTTTATTACTGTCTTTCCTTGTGGAGGGTGTCTGAAAAAGTGGAGGAAACCTATGACTTTCAAAAAGTGCACTTCTTGTGGGGATAAGAGCCCCAATTCTGATGCCCACAAGAAGTGTGTATATTGTCTTAGAGCTGCCCACCTTGACTCGTCTTGGGCTATTTGTGCAACATTTAATCCTCGGGCACTCTCATATAGGAGAAGTAAATTGATTTAAAAGGGCTCCTTTCAGGTGCAATAGGGCTCAAACCCCCTCTGTGGCTTTGCAGCCTGCCTCAGAGTCTAGGAAAAGACCCATTCCAAGATCTCGGAGGGCTTCCTCAGAACACACAGAAAAGTTAAAGAAACTCTCAGATCCGATCGCTTTGGATCCGAAGACCTTTGGCCGACCCTCTGATCCACAGCATTCTTCAGATCCGACTGGTTCAGCCAGTGCTGTTGGCTTTCCTGCTCCATCCAACTCCTTCTCTGATCCTAAATCCACAGATCCCACCAGCAGAGGTCGCACACCTGAATTTGTGCTGAAGCCAGTTTCTCCAGTCCTGCCATTGCAGATATTAGAGACACCAAGGAAGCATTCAAAGCCCCCGTCCACTACTTCGTCCACATCTTCGAGGGGTTTGACAGAGGCCGACTTGAACAGGATGATGTGGAGCTTTCTCAGATAAAGATGGGGGTTCTCCCAGCTCTGTACCCTCTTGGATCCATGAGTGCTCCTGTCCATCCAATTCTTTCTCCTCCTCCGATCTGACCTGTGGTTCAAGTCCCAGGATCGAAGATCCCCCAGAGGTTCGGTGTTAGATCTGAGGAATCTTCCCTCCTCAACTCCAACGGTGTCCCTGATCAGCCCTGCTCCATTACCTTCAGAGCTGATGTCTGATCCGAGAGGTCAGTGCCAAGTCTGAGAAGTTGGGCTTGCCTCCTACTTTGTCGGATCCATCCCTTCCCCTCTGTGCCTCAGGTCTGGACAGCTCGGGTCCGATTTATCTCTGGAAGGCCCGGATCTGTGGCAGCTTTGGCTCCGGGGAAGGAGGAGACTTTTCCCCGGGTCCATCAGCCTTTCAGGTAGTGGAAAGACTTTCTCTTTGCGTAGAGAGCCATCCTGTCTGATCTCAAATCCTGTCCCTCACCCCTTACCGGGTCCGAGCTCTGAGCCCATCATTTCTGCTCCTAAGGGTGGTCAGCCAGTTCCGGGAGGCCTCCATACAAGTTCTGTAGAGGGATTCCCCCCTCTTCCAACACTTCTGCCGAACACCCCATGGAAGAGGTACCTCGGAAGAGAACATGTAAGAGGAGGCACATAGACTCCCCTATGGAGTCTCTCATGGAAGACACCGATTTTGATGAAGGAGAAGGATCCCCCCCCCCCCACTTGTCACCTGATGATGTCTCCTTGGAAGATATCCTGGAAATCTTAAAACAGAAGGATGGTGGATCATAGGAGATTACTAGGCTAATGGCTCTGGGGCCCTTACAAGCCTAGCCAAGAGTTTATCCCCAAATAGAAACCTCAATCAGCACCTGTCACTCCTGTCAATGAGGGACACAGGTGGAACACTTGGGACAGATTTGTGGTTGCCCATCCACTCATCAAGGTTGCGCTTGAAGAGAGTCAGCGATGTACTTTGTTAAACGTGTATGGGGACTCTATTCCAGGGATGGGGCAGCCTCTGGGAGACAAACCCGTCTCTCTAGCAGGTTTTGTTAATGTCACATATTAGATTTAAGCTTTTCAATTGCGTACTATGAGAGGAGTTAGACTTACAGATATGGAGCATCTCTAGTAGAGCAGGTTCTGAAATTGCCTTGTAGGTGAGACACAGATAACCTCTGAGCAATCTGCATGATACAGAGTAGAGTGATAGTGATTTTAGAGGCCATGGATCCTCTTTGTGATTTATTTCTGTGGCCTTTCTAGTTGGTGCAGGTGTTTAGAGAGGTATATACCATTGTACTCAATTATTGCTCTAATGAGGGAGGAGTACAGAGATGTAATAACCTCCTTTTTTCTGGATGCAATCCCTTTACTTATGAGGTGAACTAAGTAAAAGGCTTTTCTGACCACTGCTGCTACATGATAGTCAAATGTGAGATTGTTGTCAACTTGTGTACCCGGGTCTCTCAGCACAGGTTGTGTGCTTAGGGGGTTGCCGCTAATGTGGTAATCAGTAAGGGTCGTGTTTTTGTCGAATGGTATGATAATACATTTTTTTTGCATTTAACTTAAGGCCATGACTTTAGCACCAGGCATTTATTGCTGTGAGACCCTCTTGAAGTATGTTAACATCATTTGGAGAGTCAGTGACAGCACCCAACTTACAGTCGTTAGCAAACTTGGTCAGCCACAGGCCTTTTGTTATTGCCTGGACATCTGAGAAGTAGATGCCAAACAATAGGGGTCCCAGGACAGATCCTTGGGGAATACCACTAGTGACAGGTCTGCTATCGGAGGTAGTGGCACCTTTTTTGACCTTGTGGGTCCCATTAGTGAGCCAGTTGGCCACTCACCTGATGAGAGAGGGATTTCCGCCAAGTTCTGTTAGCTTTTCCATGATACCCGAGTGGGGGATTGTGTCAAAGGCTTTGGCCAAGTCAAGTTAAGCTGTGTTTACTGACTTTCTGTCATCCAGTGCCTTTTTGACAGTCTCAAAAAAGTCAACCAGGTTCAACAAGCAAGCTCTGCCCTTGACGAATCCGAACTGGCTAGGGTCAAGTGCTTGGAGATTGCTGCCTATATCCTTGTTTCTGAGTTCCATAATAATATGCTCCATGGCCTTACAGATCAGACTTGTCAAGCTAATGGGGTGATAGTTTCCAGGCTCAGTAGTGGCACCACGTTTCTGCAAAGGGATGACAATGGCAGTTCTCCACTCTGCTTGAATGAAGGCTGTACTTAGGCTATGGCTGAATATGGTGCTCAATGGTGAGTCTAGTTCTTCCTGGAGATGTTGCAGAATGCAGCCTGGGATACTATCAGGTCCCATGAAAGCTGTGTTCTTTGCCTTGGATAGGGCCTTTAACACTTGATCTATGGAGATGTGAGGTGCGGGGCAAGTACTGGGGATGTTGAATGGGCCTTTGGGGGGATGACGTTTGCACTGAACCTATCTGCTAGCAAGTTGGCTAAGTCAGCAGGATCAGTGTAAGTGGTACCGTTAAGAACTAATTCGAAACAAACCTGGGCTTTGCCATGGAGGTTTCTGATGTAGCTGAAAAAGGCTTTGTGGTTAACCTTTGTTTCGGAGGCTAGTTTCAATTCATAATTGGCTTTGGAAGTTTTCACTAGTGATCTGATTTGCTTGTTGAGGCTAAGGATGGAGTTTTTCCATTTGGGAATTTTTGCCTTTTTACCCTTGGGCAACAGTTTCTTCCTTTTGTTGTAAAGTCTGTTGATAGAGGATGTCCACCACACACGTTTGTTTCATTGAGTAGCAGGTTTTAGTTCTGTTGGGTTTTAGTGAGTCCATGCAGTTGCACAGGTGCTTGTATACTACACTGGCATACTGACCAGCTTATTTGTCTGCATCATCTGTGGGGGGGGGGGGATGAAGCTACTGATACCCTCCCTTAGAAGGTTGTAATCAGTTTTTGAGAAGAGTTAGACCAATGGTCTGATCTCACTAGGGAAGAACTTATTATGGGGGTGGCGCAGCAGTCACCCATGTTGGTGAAAACCAACTCTAGAATGCTATCTCCCCTTGTGGGGGTGAGACAAGCTGGTCTAATGCATTAGAACTGATGAAGTCAAGAAATCATTGGGTGAGTGCATTAGAGCAGGAATAGTTAACCCAGTTTATGGTGGGGTAGTTGAAGTCACCAAGGATCAGGGTGTTAGGGGGTACCTTGTTGGACTCAAGTAGGTCTAGGTAGGAGGTGTGGGTGTCCTGAGTCATGGAGGGGGGGTCTATAGCTGGCTATAACTTGGATGGGTGTCTTGCCAATTGTCAGTTGCACCTGGAGAAGTTTTACTGCATCGTGCTGGCAAACCAGTCTGGAGGTGTGCTTGTCTTTAATGAAGATAGAAACTACACCACCCTTAGCCTTCCCAACCTCATTTTGGGGTCAGAATGTGTGGAATAAAGTGTAGCCTGGTAAGGCAGGGGTGCTCTCTGCACAGATGTTAGCATCTCCCAGTGCTAGGAGAGCCTCCAGCGAGTCCATTTTCAGGTTTAGGCTCCTAGCGTTAAGCAGCATGACCTTCAATCTGATTTTGGACAGATCTTTTATGTAAGAAGATTTGTCGGTGGGTCATTGCCTAAAAAAGGCACAATGGAGGACACAAGAGCCTTGGCCAGAATCCTGAATCCCAGGGGTGACAAGTGGAGGCCATCTCTGGCAAAGCATAGAGGTCTGTCAACTATGTCATCCCAGGCAGACAGATACTGGATCCCCCTGGAATGACACCAGAAACTAATCCAATTGTTGAAGTCAATTTTTTGTTGGTACTGTGGTATCATTCTTGATGAAGGTAGGATGCCGCTTAGGGCTTGGGTCATACCTGCCTGGGACACGTACTCTGACAGCTCAATCACGTCTCTTCCTATAATTCATGGAGGTATGTCTCAAGTCTTTCACACCAACATGAACAATGAAAGAGTCATACTTGTACCTGTTGTGGAGAGACTTAAGTGCATGTGTGATGTGGCGGATTCTGGCACCTGATAGACAGCTGACCATGATAATCTCTTTGTCGAGCCTGGTGAGGGGGACATTGGTGTGTCTCACTATTGAGACACCAGTGACTAGTATGTTTAGTTTATTATGCCTTATGGGCTGTGTTTGTGAGACACAGGTGTGTTGTCTGCTGTCTGTGATGTGTTTGATGTTTACGTGGAATGTTTGTGAGCATATTTTGGAGGTATCTGCTGTTTAGGTAAGTTTTTATTGAGGACCTGTGTATATGTGGGTGTGTGCTGTGCTTGGCTATGTGATGTGGGTAGTGTACTGGCAATCTCCTCTTTGTCAGGGGTACAGACTGAGGTGTAAGAGAGCATGGATTCCAGTTTACTGATATAGATGCATTTCTCACAAGTAGAAGAATTATGTGCCTAGGACAAGAGGGTCATCAGTGAACATGAGGCAGTTTGTACACTGTCTCAGTATGCCCATGTCGACCAGGCTGGCAGGAGAAACTGATGGGAATTGTCCAGACATAGTGTTGTGAAACTTGGATGGACTTGGGGAGAGAGGGTTTTAATAAGGGTTTGTCCACAACATTTTAGACCACAAAAACCTTAAGTGTAAAATAACTGGCCTGAAACCCAAGTGCTAAAACCAAAACTAACAGGGTTAGAATAACAGACAAATTTAATCAGGCTACTAACAAGCAGTGATAATACAGGAGAATAAAACCACTTCAGCTCTTAAGAGTAAGGAGGAAGAACACAATAAATATATATTTTTTTTGTTTTGTGGAGAGGGAAGGAACAGAAGATAATTCGGGAATAGGAAACTAAGGGTGCTGGCCTTCCCAAGTGCTCTCTAAACACAGTACAATGAGCTGATGAGATGGAACTGGGAGGAGTGTCCAAAATCAAAGAAGCAAGGGGGTAGTCCTACCAAATGATCACCCTGTACTCAGTACAGTAAGCAAATGAGATAGCAGGTGTGTCCAAAATCAAATTTACAGCAAGGGCGGGTAATTCCAAAGCCACCAAATTTAATGCAGACACAGAGAAAAGCAGTCTCATGCAAATTAATAAATGCAGCACAGTTTTATTAACTAAATAAATGATCATCTAAATCTCCTTCTCTTTAGAAATTGGTGTTCCTGGAGGCCTTGGAGGGCTGGCCCATCTATGTCTTGGGTGACCCCCCCCCCCTGCCAGATGAAGCTGTTGACCTAGTTTCCTGCTGGGCTTGGAAGGAACCTGACATTGTCAAGCCCATCCCCAAGCCCCTGGACAAGTTCTTAGTTCCCCCTTCAGACAGACCTCATTGGAGCAAGGGAATCCCAGTTGACGCCACTGTGGTGGTGGCGACGGCAGCCACTAAGAAGGAGCTGGCTGAAAAAGATCCTCTGTCCGGCCACCAAACAGGGAGTATAGAGCGATGGACAGCTTTGGAAAGTGTGTGTATTCCACAGCTACATTCACAATGCAGTTGTTGAACTACCTGGCACACTTCACTCGTTTGCAGAGAGATTTCATCAAGGAGCTCTCAAGCTCTCTGGCTGCATGTCTAAAGAGAGCTGCAAGAAGGTCTGTCCTCAACTGGCCACTTTTTCATGCATTTCCAATGCTATGATGAGGCTGATCTCCCATGAGCAGCTGGTTCAGGCATAGCCATTAGGAGACATGCCTGGATGAGGCTATGTGACTTCACTGAACCCTTTAAGGCATCATTTGTTAATGTCCCCTATGATGGCTCCTCTTTGTTTAGACCATCAGAAAAAGATAACTCACCCACAGCGAACAAGAGGGAAAGACCCTGTCAGTCATTTAAATCAAAGTTTTTACCCCCCCCCCCCCCAACATACCTTCTCTAGGAATCAGCAAGGTGGTAAGAAAATGTGTTTCCGTAAATTTTGGGGACCTTTTCAGGACTCTCGTGGTGATACTTCCTCCAGGGCAGAGGAGGAAGTTTCAATGGAAGACGTTGCCTGGAGGCAGAGGGGATCTGCAAAATCATGACTTCCGAAACTCCTCTGATAGGCCCTATTAGTGCTTCTTGAGTGTTGCCCAACTATCCACCTCTGAAGGCAGTCGGGAGTTGTTTTTCTTGCACCTGGACGCCTGGACAAACATTACAAACAATTCTTGGGTGTTAAAAATCATATCCAGAGGTTACAACATACCCTTTTCCCTTCCACCACCTCCTGTACAAAGGCCCTGATGTTCCACCCAGTCAGAGGGAGTACGCAGCTACAGAAATAGAAAAGCTGCTATAAAAGAGAGTCATCCAGGAGGTCCCACTCGAACAGTTAGGGTTCGGAACTTACTCCTGCTTCTTTTTAGTGCCAAAGAAAACATGGGACCTAAGACAATTTATGGATCTAAGCATTCTGAACCAGTTTGTAAAAAAGTCGAAGTTCTGAATGGTTACCGTTCGGTCCATCCTACCTCTTCTGCAAAAGGACATGCTCTGTAGATCTCCAAGATACGTACTAGCATGTCAAAATACACAGGCAATCCAGGAGACAGCTTCGCTTTCGGCTGGAGGTAATCACTACCAGTTCAGAGCACTGCCCTTTGGGCTCCCCACAGCCCCCCCCCCCCGGGTGTTCAAATGCATGGCAGTGGTTGGCAGCTCAGTTGAGACTCAAAGGATACCAGGCATTTCCCCGTCTAGACAATTGGCTCCTCAACGCACCTTCCAGGCATCAACTTCTACAAGCCAAGGATTACTTGCTCCAGATCTCCAATGATTTAGGTTTGATTTGACATGGTTTACTGAGATGCCTAACACCTGCACAGACTCTGGAATTTTAAAGGAACTCAGCTGAATACTATGAATGAAGTTGCCTCATTACCTCTTCATCGCATCACATCATTGAGAAATCAGGTGCGGGGCAAACTATGTTGTCAGTGTCCTCCAGCAAAACTAGTGTTACAAGCTCTTGGCTCAATGTCAGCTACCATTCTTCTAGTTCTTCTAGCAAGATTCTTTATGCGAGTCTTTCAGTGGACTTTCACAGTGCAGTGGTCCATTTTTTTAACAGCCTCTATCCATCCCCATAAGACTCCTTCAAATTTGCAAATGTCATGTTTGCTGGTGGATTCAGGCGACCTATTTCTGAGCAGGACATCCTCACTTCTCCTGTAAACACCACAGTGACCATGGACGCTTCCCAACTGGGGTGGATGGGGCATTTTATGGCAAATATTGTCCAAGACATGTGGTCCCCAAGTTGCATATCAATATCCCAGAGGGGAGAGCAGTCCTCCTAATGTTGCAAGCCTTTCAGGACGCTGTCCCTCTAGGGACTATTGCAGCCCACACAGAGAACATATCGGTTTTCTGGTACATCAACAAACAAGTAAATACCCGTTCCTACCTGTTGCGCAGAGAGGCCATGAGGATCTGGGAATGGGTGATCTCTTCACTCCGCTTTCTCATTGCTACTCATGTAATGAGGAAAACCAATGTGCTGGCAGACAGATTCATCAGGTCCATTCTGATTCCTCACGAGTGGTCCCTCAATCAGACAGTAGTGAATGTGATCTTCAGCCACTGGGGCTAGCCTTGCTGCAATCTATTTGCCTTGCCCCTCAACAAGTGCAGCAAATACTTCACTCCCCGGGGAGTCACCGAGCGTGCTTTGATTCACATTTGGCCTCTGGGTCTCCTCTGTGCCTATCCCCCTCTTCATCTGATTAAAAAGTTCCTACAGAAAGCAAGTGGGCTGAAAAGCTCAGTCATCCTCATTGCCCCCTTCTGGCTTCAACAGGTATGGTTACCCTTTTTCTGGTATCACTTGAAATATATTTCATGAATACTGGAGCCCACTCAGGATCTCTTATCTCACCCAATTCACCATGCCATTCTCCACATCCTCAAGTTGACCACGTAGTTTCTCCAGTTGCAGTGATAGTAAGACAGTCCAGGCTTTTTTCTCCAGTTTGTGACATTGTCTTGGCCTCCCAGAAGGCCTCCAGCACGAAAGTCTACAGAAGCAAATGGAAAAGATTTTCTGTATCGGCTTTCAAGCAAATTATTGACCCGTTTTTTCAACCCCTACTTTGCCCATTCTTTTTCTTACTACTGTTTTTTTTAAGGAAGGGACTAGTTTTTTTCTACTATTAAACTTGAGTTGGCAGCCATTTCCAACTTCCACGCTGAAAACGAGTCGTTTTCACTGTCATCTTCCAGATTATGTAAAGCTTTCGCGAAGGGAGTCCTCCTCAGTAGACCTCCAATAAAGGATCCTTCTCCTCCTTTGGATCTGACGGTGGTCCTTCAAGGGCTAACTCAGAAGCCCTTTGAACCAGCAGACAAATGCAATATGAAGTTTCTGTCTTTGAAAACAATCTTTTTAGTGGCTGTCACTTTAGCAAAAAGAATCTCTGAGCTCCAAGCCTTATCAGGTAGGCCTTCTTACATTATTTTCCATAAAGATAGTGTCTGCTCAAACCCAGCCCTTCCTTTCTGCCTAAAGTGGCTTTGGAGACTAAATGAACCAGTCCATAGGGTTACCAGTTTTCTTTTCCAAACTTTACTAATAGGTGTAAATATATGCTGCACCTCCTTCATGGTCACAGACAATTCCATGTTTATCTTCACAGAACAAAACAATGTAAGAAATATGATTATCTGTTTGTATTTTTCCCCCTAATTGCTTGGGTCAGGCAGTTTCCAGAATTACTCTGGCCAAATGGATTACTGATTGTATTTCTCTAATTTATTCTCAGAAAGGTTCGAAGTTGCCTCATCCTCTTGGAGCTCATTCCACTAGATCTATGGCTATTTCATATGCTTTTTCCTCAAGAACTTCCATTTGAAGACATCTGCGCCACAGCCACTTGGTCAAAGACCCGTACCTTTGTTACATACTACAGATTAGACATGGTCTGCAGAAGCAGAGCTTCCTTTGGTTTGACAGTGCTCTGGCATGTCCTTCCTTGAGGGTCTCCCAGGAGTTATGTAGCTGGGGACTCTGACCCATTGGTGAGTAAGAATGAAAAGGACAACATCAGATTTAGGAGTTCTGTACTTACCATAACTTGGCATCTCTGTTGTCCATTTTCATTCTTCCTCATCTTCTCTCCCAGCCATCCCCCAGCCCTGTCACTCCTAGAAGGACTTTTGGATGATATTGAAACCATCATGTTCTTGGTTTGAGCCTCAGTATTTTCTTGTGCCCTGTTCTGTCTCTGCAACACAGTGAGGAGTAAGACAGCAAACTGTGTTTGAGGAGTTGAGGATGAAATTGAGCATTATAGGTAGACGGAGGAGCTTGAGTTTAGGCTCAGAAGTCTTGTAGATGTGGCAGAGTCTGATCTGAGGATCAGATCCTCGACCCATTCATGAGGAAGAATAAAAATGGACAACACAGATGCCAAGTTACGGTAAGTACATAACTTCTAATTTCCTTTATTTTAGTCTCTTTGAAGATTGATTCTTGTAACAATGACAATTCTTCAAACTGAGGTGGTAATGAGTCTGTTCACTTCTTAGATATGTTTTTCTTGCCACAGCTGTAATAGTCCAAAGTAAATATTCGTTGTCTATTTTAGAAGTTCCTGTTGTATTAAATAAAACTAACATTTTGTCAAAAAGAATGTGTCAAACCATAATGCTCTTAAAAAGTCGTCTACTTTCTCCCAAAATGGTTTTCTTTGTGAACATTCAAAAATTATATGTTACCAGTGTGCATTACAGAGTTTCACATACCTCCAGCATTATATATTCTTATTGGTGTTAAACTCGGCTATTCTGTTCAGAGTAAGGAAAGAGCTGTATAGAAATTTCCAAGTGAAAATACTCCAATATTGTGACTGTGAGGTGTACTGTATAGAGTTCAATAATTATTTTTTGCATTCAGTACTATTAACATTGTAAGACATAATAAAGATTATGTTTAATTATAATCATGATTATTACATCTTCAAGATTATCTCTACTAAACACACTGTATGAAACAATCATATGTTACTACCTGCTATACTTTTAATTGTATGTCTAAACCACTATGCTAATGTAAATATCTTATGCAATCACGTTATTATCTGCTATATTTTTATAACTGAATGTCTAAACCACAGTGCTTGTGTAAATATCTTTTATATAGTATGTTAGCAATTATTCTGGAGCTTTTCTCCCTGGGCCTCCACTGAAAACAGCTCTGTCCAGTCGGACCTCCCCAGTAAACAAATATAAAGTAAAGTAAACAAGTAAATAAGCAAGAATTTTATATAGTTTAGACATCATATTCTCCGTTTTATGTTCGTTATATGTAATTTCATATATAACTTTAATTAAAATTGGCTTTTTTATTGAAATTGTGATACTATGAGACATTTCTGCCGGCATATGTTTTAACATTATGTAAATAAATCCAGTCTTGAGAATTTAAATTATATTCATTTATAAGATATTGTGTTTAATTCCTAAATCAATAAAGCATTGCTGCCAGCAGAAGTTTTTACATTCCAGTTATTGATTCTAGGTGTGAGAGGTTGGCATAATGGTTAAGGTGGTTGCCTTACAAAATAACTACATCACCACAACAGTCAGGAAATCCTCCTATGTGGCACACCTCATCACTAAGGGCTTTTTATCCAGAAAAAGGAGGTCATTGTCCCACTGTACTCATCCCTCATTAGACCCATTATAAGAGTACAACTCCCCGTTTGGTATGTACCTCACAAGACATCTGCAACAGCTGGAAAGGCAGGAGAAATACCTCGCTAAAAGAATCACAGGCCTAAAGAAGATGCCCTATGCTGACCGTCTAAAAAAAAACTCCAGCTATACTCTGTCACATATTGTCTACTCAGAGGCGTTCTCTGATTAACATACAAGACCATGTCAAACCCTGAGCTGTTGGACATGCTCCACTTAAAGAAAAAACAATCCCTCAGAGCCACACGCTCCAGGGATCTAAACCTTGTCATCACAATGAACAAAACATGCTGGAGGGATAGGTTCCTGACCCAGAGACTCCCCATACTGTGGAATAGAGTGCCCATACATGTCAAGCAGAGCACCTCCTTGGCCCTCTTCAAAAGTAATCTTGATGATTGGATGGGAGATAGGAAATTTACCCTGAGGATCACGTCAGTCGCCCTGCTAGACAAGGGTCCAGGGAAGTAAATATTGTGGGAAAAAATATCCAGGGAATTGTTATGGCTAGGCTTGTATAGACCCTAGGGCCGATAGCCTAGTACCAACCTATAAACCTAGTAGTATTAATTTTGTCAAAGTCTCAAGTTATTCTTGTAGGAATAATCAGGTCAAAACAGAGTTTCAAATCCGTTACCTATAATTGTGTTACTGAATACTTTTAAAAGTGATTAATATAATTTGATTCAGTGGGAGAACTGATGATGTTCTTCGTGTTTCACTGTTGCAGTCATTACATTTGGGTAATCCTGCTGGCAGGTTGCCCTCAGTCGGCCTGAATTCCAAAGTCTTGGGTCCTGCGTCTGTTGCTGTCGCCCCTTCTCTGATGTCAGGTCATCAGGGGTATAAAAGATGCAGCCGATGCCATTTTCTTTAATCTTTCTTGCCGCGCGGTGCCCGAAGCAGAAGCAGTTCTCAAGCGCCGGTTGGCCGACTCCTGAGATTTTCGTGCTCGAGTTTCAGATCCGAAGTCTTCATTAAAAGCTAAGTACCCCATCGGGGAAACTTTTTTCTTGCTCCAGACCGATGGCAGAAAAAGTTAATAATTGCATTTCTTGTGGGAAGCAAATACTTCATAAGGACTTTCATTCTTACTGTATTCCTTGCCTAGGCCCTGACCATGACGTTTCTAGTTGTCGGTTTTGTGCCAAATTTAACCAACGCACTATTAAGCGTCAGTACAATTTTGCACTAAGCTATTTTGGGCGCAGATTTAATTATACAATGTCGTCGGATAGCCATCCGACTACCGGCGCAAAGAAAAAGAAAAAGACAGGTAGCTGAGGTCCAAAACCGACGACGACGCTTCTCCTAAGCCAATCGCCGGTTCTCAGTGAGGTGCTTTCGCAGCCCCTGACTCCCGCTACTGACACCCACGTGGAGTCGGTCAGGCCGCTTGAAACTCAAGCTATTGGAGCCTCGGAGACTATTCCCTCAGATGGGTCCAGAGCCACTGAGCAGGCATCGGCTTTGAGGGTGTATTCAGACCTTAACAATTATACATTAAACCTACTTCAGCTTCAAAGGCAAAGACTAAAGCACATTTAAAAGCAAAGAAAAAGTTCACCAGCCACATAGACAGGCCTCCATGCCCAAAACACAGATGCTCAAAATGGCCGAAGACTTAATTACCTTGATCAGGGGTTCCCATCCCCCTCCTGTTAAGAGGCCTAGGCAAGAGACAGACTATGAATCTTCAGATCAGGTTTCCATTTCCTCTGATTCTTCTTCTTATCAGGGATGTTCTCTTCCCCCTATGAGGATTCTGATGCTGAAGAATCTATTCTTTCAGCTTCTCCTCCTGAGGACTATTCCTTTGGGGAAACCTTGCATACCATGAGGGAGCATTTCTACTGGGAGAGCCAAGATTTTTCAGAATCTAAGAGGAGGCTCAGGGACTTCCTTCTACTGCCTCAACAAAGGCCTCTAGCTATTCCACCTGTTAGATATTATAGATGATGTGTTTTCAGAGTCTAGTCTGACCCTTGACTCCTTACCTCCAGCTCCTGTTAAGCCTGACAGATACTACAGGGTTCATGACTCTCATAAATTCCTTTTCAAAAACCCTCCTGCAGATCCAGAAACTATTTTTCAGGGTCCCAAAGGGGTTAAGGCTTCCACTGCAAAAAAACCCTACCCCCTCTGACAGAGATTCTAGGGCATTGGATAGATGGGGAAAAGATTTACACATCTGCTACTTTGGCTATAAGGGCTTTAAACTGCCAATTTCATATGCTCAAATATCAGCAATATGTCATGTCACTGCTTAAACAGAAAATGTTGGTAAATTCTGAATGTGCAGATAACAAAGAAATGCAGGATTTATTGCATGCAGCTGAACATGTTGGAAAGCATACTTTGCAATGTGGTTTTGATTCTCTGGAGGCCTCCTGCAGGGCCGCTGTTACAGGTTCTGTAATTAGGAGGCACGCTTGGTTAAAGGAACAAAATCTGCCTGATCATGTCAAAGCTAAATTATTAGATGCACCATTACAGCATGATACCTTGTTTGGTGTTAAGGCAGAAGAAGTGTTAAAGAAAATGGAGAACAAAGCTAAATCTATGCAAACGGTCAAAGATTGTTTTACAAGTACAGCCACCTAGGTTTAGCAGGCACTGGCCTACAAAGAATTGGTCCTTTCCAGTGTCAGACAGACCTCAAAGGGGCAGATCCAGGCACCCTAGAGGCAGATCCCAGACGCAATGTTCGTACAGGTCTAAGCAATGGGGTGCTTCTATCTCCAAAGGTGGAGAAGACAAATCACAACAATACAGGAAGCAGTCCCAATGACTTCCCCCTGCCAGCACCAAGCACTTATCTACTGGCAGCACCCTTAGGGGGAAAATTAGCACTTTTTTCTCAAAATTAGCACATTATAACCCAGGACAAATGGGTTCTAAACATAGTGTCACAAGGCTACAAGTTTCACTTCCATACCCTGCCAAGGGCACACGGTTGGCCAGACCTGCCAAAAAATCAATGGGCAGAGGCTCAAAAACAAGTCTCATCCCTCATGGACGTGGGGGCTATTCGACAAGTGCCACAGCAAGAGCAGGGACAAGGATTTTACTCAAGACTGTTCTTGGTACCCAGAAAGGACAAAACATGAAGACCAATACTGGACCTCTCTATTCTAAACACTTTCCTGGATATACCAAAGTTCAAGATGTTGACCTTACAGCAGCTTCTGCCCATGCTGGGCAGAAAGGCTTGGCTGGTCACTTTAGACCTAAAAGAGGCATACCTGCATGTCCCAATCAGACAAACATGCAGAAGATACCTCAGATTCAAGGCTGGTTCAAAGCATTACCAATTCTCTGCTCTGCCCTTTGGCTTATCTACTGCGCTCAGGGTCTTCACAAAGTGCCTGGCACCAGTAATTGCTTTCTGCAGACAAAGAAGAATACAAATATATCCTTACTTGGATGACTGCCTCATTCAAGCAGAGAACAAGGACATCCTACTACAGCATCTGGCGTTTGTGAAAAGACTTTTAACATGCCTAGGGTACACAGTCAACGAAAAGAAATAAAAACTAGTACCCTGTCAAGAGATAATATACCTGGGTGCAAGCTTAAATACAAATGCCCAGATAGCTTATCTCACAACAGACAAACAAAGGCAACTGACTACCTATTTCAAGGAAATGACCACAAAGGCCCAGTTATCTGCAAGAAAAATTCTGCAGGCTTTGGGCTTCATGGTATCCTGCATCCTACTAATTCCATATGCAAGACTGCATATGAGGAAACTTCAGTGGTACCTAAAAAGTGTCTGAACACAACATTGCCACAGCCTGGGAACAATGATTACTCTCATTCCCTGCCTGCAACAGGAGTTTTGATGGTGGGCAAAGGCTTGTCACCAAAACAAGGGACAGCCATTCACACTTCCCCCAGCCAGGCAAAACCTAACAACGGATGCATCAGATTATGCTTGGGGGGCCCACACGACAGGAAGAGGCATTCAGGGCACCTGGTCCTCAAATCAAATGCATCTACATATCAATCAAAAAGAGATGCTAGCTGTTCAAAATGCCCTGACAGCCTTCAAGGATCTAATTCATCCAGGACAAGTACTGATAAAGACCGACAATACCACAGTCATGTGGTAAATAAACAAGCAGGGGGGCACGTATTTTTCCCCCCTTTGCAGACTAGCCATGACTTTATGGGACACAGCATTGACTTACCAAGTTCATCTTCAGGCACAATTCCTGCCAGGAAAGGACAATACTCTGGCAGACGCACTAAGCAGAAACCTCATGGATCCCCATGAATGGTACCTGGATCCACAAGTCTTCAGCATGATAACAAAGAAGTGGGGGCACCCGGACATAGATCTATTTGCCTCCCCTCACAGCTATCAACTAAAAAGATTCTGCACAAGGACTTATCACAGACAAGCATGGAAAGTGGACGCCTTATCTTTCAACTGGAAAAACCTATTAGTATATGCCTTTCCTCCACTGCCTCTGCTCCCCAAGGTACTCCTAAAGGTGAGACAGGAAAAAACAAAAATGATTCTGATTGCCCCAGACTGGCCACGCCAGTACTGGTATCCGATCTTAAGGAACTTGTCTCAATGCCCAGCCTGGACCTTACCTCAAATACCTCATCTACTGTCCCACCAAAACAATCAGATTCTGCACAGCCAACTCAGGACTCTAAACCTGGCAGCATGGCGAATAATGTAGCCGTACAAACCACACCTCTCAGTAAAGCTGTGATGGATGTCATTTTGGAAGCCAGAAGGCCTAGTACTAGAAAATCATATGCAGGAAAATGGAAGAGGTTTTGTGCTTGGATCCAAGCTCAAGGAACTGACAGCTGTACCAAATATTCCTCAGATTTTGCAATACTTAACTGAGATGCTGGACAAAGGCCCATCTTTTTCATCAATTAAAATCCATGCCTCTGCCATTTCGGCTCATTACAATACAGAGCCACCACTCTTTTCTCATCCTTTATTAAGGCAGTACCTCAGAGAAGCCAAAAATTTACGGCCTCCAAGGAGACTGCCAATGCCTGCATGGGACCTCAACTATGTATTGGAAAAACTCATGCTACCTCCTTTTGAGCCAGCTACTACTGCTGATATAAATTTTTTATCTTGGAAAACAGCTCTGCTCCTAGCAATAACTTCTGCAAGACGAGTGTCAGAGCTACAGGCTCTTATGGCTGTGGAACCTTTTATCATTTTTTATCCAGACAGTCTCTCTTGAGGACAAACCCTACATTTATGCCTAAGGTGGTGTCCAGTGTAGCCCTTAACCAAACTATTCATTTGCCAACTTTTTATCCAAATCCACAGAACAAGGGGGAGAAAATTCTGCATTCTTTGGATGTACACAGACAATTTAGATTCTATTTAGACAAAACTAAAGTTTTCAGAAAGACAGAACAATTACTAGTGGCATATGCTGCAGGATCACAAGGAAAGGCTATTTCCAAGCAGACTATTTCAAAGTGGATAGGTCACTGCATTCGTTTCTGCTACTCTCAGCATGGCAAGCCAGTGCCTAAGGGCATTAGGCCACATTCAACTAGAGCAGCAGCCACTTCGGCAGCCTTTCTCAGGGAAGTACCAACTCCAAGACATTTTAGAGGCTGCTACTTGGAGTTCAGTGCACACCTTTACAAAGCATTACAATCTGCCACTTTACTCTAAATCCAGAGCAGGCTTTGCCACTGCAGTTCTGCAGGGCCTCATAGCCACTCCTAATATTGTTTAGCTCCAGCTTTGGGACTCTACCCAAATGTAATGACTACAACAGTGAAACACGAATATAGTACAGTTGTGTACACTTACTATAAATGTAGATGTTCAAGTGTATTCACTGTTGCAGTCCAGGTTACCCACCCGCCATCCCCCTTACTTCTGCTGGAACTTATCTTTACTTCTCTGGTCTATACAACCTATGTGGTGTATTTGCTTGTAGATGAAGGTAAAGTTTATTTTGGTGCATGTATGTTTTATATATATACCTAGCCTACCCTTTTGGGGCACCTGACATCTGGGGCAAGAAAAACTAAAGAAAATGGCGTCGGCTGCATCTTTTATACCCCTGACGACCTGACGTCAGGGAAGGGGCGACAGCAACAGACGCAGGACCCAAGACTTATAGGTTCATAGGTTCATAGGTTAATACTAAGCTAACTGCCCTTGCGAGCCATTGTAAGCCTAGCCAATTATCCCTTGTGAGACTCAAACCCTGCACCTTGTGTTTGTAAGGCAAACACCTTAACCATTAGGCCACCCTCCCATCTTTGGAATTCAGGCCGACTGAGGGCAACCTGCCAGCAGGATTACCCAAATGTAATGACTGCAACAGAGAATACACTCGAACATCTACATTTATGGTAAGTGTACACAACTGTACTTTATGTTGATAATTATACATATAATACCGGAAAGATTATCTTTTTCAGTAAAATTTGTTGCATTAATTTTCATTTTCTTACAATTTGAGTTATAGTTGAGATCTATCCAATTTAGAATAGTTTTAATAATTACTGATTTTGAGTCCTATATTTTAATATGATGCTGAAAAGCTATTCTCATTTTTTTTAGGAAACCAAAGGAATTTTAACATTATTTTAATTTCTTTAATGTGCTTTTTGAGTGGAGGCAAGCTAAAGATTGTATTATATATAATATTTGTGGAAAAATAACCATTTTTATTAATTGCAATATATAATTGAATACAATTATCATTTTATTCCATTTGATAGTTAAATCTGTAATGGTTTCCAAGATTTTTATAGTTTATATCTATAGTTTCTTCTAACTGGTGCTTCTGTACCTTTATATTCTAGAGTTGTTTCAAACAGAGATCACTAATAACTCTAGCCAAGGCACAGTAGAGGGATAAGCTACAACCCTGTTTATTGCCCCTCGTCAAATGAGATAGAGTCAGAAGTAAAAGTACCTAATTTGACATATTCTTTATTATTGATATATACATTTTTTAAGAAAGATAAATTGAGTAGAAAAAGGAAATATCTCAATGTTTTAAATAAATAATTCCAATTTAAAAAGTCAAAGGGCTTCTCAATATCTAAACTCACAAATACAGTTTCTTCTTTTCTGTTATTAAGGAATATCTGTAAGGGTTAAAGTTCTTATTATCTTGTGGATAAAACCAGTTTGGTCTGGATTAATTTGTGATGAGGGTTCTTTTGGTTTATCCTTAAAGATTGACATAAAAAAGTTATAATCATTACTTAAGGGAGAGCTAGGTCTATACTAGGGCCATAATTGGGATTTTTTGTTTTATTTTAAAACTGGCATAATTAAAGAATATTTCCAGGATGAAGGAATAATGTATTTGTTTTGAATTACTAAGAGAGTTTTGTGTAAAAAAATATAATATATGGTGAAAGTATATATTTCATATCTTATTCCATCAATGCCAGGAGCTTTATTAGCTTTTTGCTGTTGGATTGTATTATTGATTTATTTGTAAGTAATTTGTTTAAACAAATTCTTTCAGATGTGAGTGGTCTATACTTGGATCTATATTTGATTCTATATTTTGCAGTTCCTGATTTAAAGAATAATAATATTGTTTGAAAGTGTCTAAAATATCTCTAGTTTCAGTATTTGCTTTATTATCTTTTTTATTTTTAGCTCAATGACTTTATTGGTTCTAGATTGAATCTTAACTTATTTTTTTAGCTCAATGACTTTATTAGTTCTAGATTGAATCTTAACTCTTCTAGATAAGTTGTGCATATGTTTCAGTGACATCATATGTTTCAGTGGCATGGAAAATGAGGCCACTTTTTCTACTGCTAAAGCCATTTTATGTGAAATAATTTCAAAATATTTTTTGTTCACATTTTCAGTTGTAACTGTTATATATTTGTCATTAGTTTTATAATTTGCTTTAGCTTTCTATAATTCATTTTATAATCTTGTTAGTTCAGATTCCCACTCTATTAACTTGAGTTTATACCAAGATAGTGATTTGCCATATATGTATTCTTTGAGTAAATCCCAAACTATAATTATGTTTACTTCCTCCTTCAGAAATTGCCAGGGCTTATATTCATTTGATTTTGTTAATAGAGTGGTATTCTAGATACAGATGGAAGTTTCTTTTATAAGTTTTAAGATAAGAGCATTATGGTCAGAAACTTGACAGGGATAATATTTAACCCTACTATTTTTGTTATATCTTGTGAGATTAATATCTTATCAGTTCTGGTTTGTGTACCTGTGTTAAATGAATGAGTAAAATGTAATTATTTATTCCCTTTTAAAGAGAACGATTCCTTTAACTTTAAAATGTCTGTGCACTTTTTGAGAGCTTTAACTGTGGAACTCAGTTGTAATTTTCTTTTTGCACTAGTGTCTGTGTTTAATATAACATTAAAGTCTCCTACTATTATGTAGTTACCTTTGCCATTATTAAGAATAGTATCTAGATTTTTTTTTTGCTAAATTTAAACTTGTTCCAGGAAATCAATACACACTGACTAGAGTCCATATTTTGTTATTATATTTTATTGATTTAACAAATATTAGTCCATCTTTATCGTTATATAATAATCGAGGAGATATTTTTCCGTAGTATCATAACACCTATTCTTGTTTTGAAAGTAGATTGAAAAAATATTGCATAATTTGTAGGATTCCAAATGTCTTTGTATGTTTAATATGAATTTATTGAAGAAATATAACTTGTGTCTTATTTATATTTATCAATTGGATCAGATTTGATCTTTTCCTTGGATTGTTTAGTCCGTTAATACTTAGTGAAGGAAATGTTAAATCTGTAGGAGAATAAAAAATAAAAATGTATTATGATTATTAGTTTTTAACCTTAAAAGAATTAGCATTGTGATATGATACCGCAATATATTTTTTTGAACACTAAGGAATATTTTTTCAGATGATTTTATATATGTATATATCTATATATGTGTGTGTGTGTGTGTGTGTGTGTGTATATGTATATATATATATATATATATATATATATAGAGAGAGAGAGACAGAGAGAGAGAGAAATCAAGCAACACATACATATTTCCTATTGCTCAGATTATCTACTGTCTCATTTTGTTTGTAATGGGCTGTTCTCAAAGTATAAATATGTTATATTAAACTTGATTACTTAGAATATGTTCACCATACCCATTAAATATTATTATTAGCTATCGTAACTTTATATTTATGCACCCTAAGTATAGGGAATTTTATTATATTCCCTATAATGTATACTCAGGGTATGCTTTTGTCATCTACTTCTGAAGGAACTCATTTAGCTATAGATAATGATCTAAAGTACTGGTATCAGTTGATATCTGATAATAAAGTTAAAAATCTAGATTTCTTAAAACAAGAATTTGATCTAAGAGAAACTTGCTGGTTAGAGGTTC
This sequence comes from Protopterus annectens, assembly GCF_019279795.1. Lineage (NCBI taxonomy): Eukaryota > Metazoa > Chordata > Ceratodontiformes > Protopteridae > Protopterus > Protopterus annectens. The sequence goes on from NC_056747.1 coordinate 1,351,571,732, forward strand.
AGACCTTTAGACAACATCTCATTAATAAAATAGATCTAATGTCTATAACAGTTAAAGAATCTAGTCCAACACTGATTGATTACTTGATATTAAATTTACAACATAAAGTTTCTGATAAAGGTAAACTTTCATACATACATAAAATTATCAGACAAGAAAATTTTTACAGTGTAGATTTTTACTGGAATTATTTCACTTCTATTAATGGGGACCCACCAAATCAACAAGATAAACAATATATATTGGAATCTGCCTATAGAACTACGTCTTCCATTGTCTGGAGACTTTATACATGGAAATTTTTACATAGATCATTTTATACACCTTTGATGATGAATAAAATAAATAATAAAGATAATCTATGTAAGAGATGTAATGTAGAAATTAATGCTGACTGGGCTCATATGTTTTATGACTGTATAAAATTGAAAGAATACTGGAAGTCAATTAATGAATTTTTGCAGGCTCTTTTACAGATAATTTCATTATTTCTAAATCTCTTATATTATTCAACACACCTGTACCTCAAAGTGTTAAAAGGTTAAGCTTCCCTTGTTATGGTCTATTCTAGCAGTGGCTAGGAAAATAATAACCAGAAATTGGATTTCAGATACACCTCCTTCGTTCAATGAATTTAAAAATGTTATGAATATAGTGTGCCATATGGAAATAAACACAATTAGGTCAAGAACAACTAGAAAAACATCTTATTATATTGTATGGGATAATTTACAAAATTTGTTAAAAAAATCCTAATTTCAATAGCATGTTATTTTAGTTTAATTAATTGATCTGATTGTAGTGGATGTCTTTGTAAATACTTTAGTTGTTTTGTTGAATGTTATAATCATATCTATTTTTAATTACTTGTATAAAATTGTTATGATATTTCTCTTGTATGTTAAAACAATAAACCTGTTTTGAAAAAAAAAAAGAATATGTTCACCATATAATATTTAAACTTAAATACAGTAAGCTATATATGTTCCTGTTAGTCTTCCCTCCTTCACCCTCTTCCATTTTCATATCCTGAATATATTTCCCCCTTTTCCTGTCCCTTTTTTTGTGCATCTCAGGAGGTTTACAGTTTTTTCTGTACTGATATATAAATGTCTAATTTCTGTAATTCTTAAAAAAGTTAACAGCTTTGTATATGAATTATTAATAAATGACAGACAATAGAGCCAACTCTACTTCTGCATTACTCACTGTAGAATATTCATGTTAACGTATTTAAATAATTTAGTAAATTTTGTTAAAGTAATTGTTACACTCATATATATTACGATGTACCAAACAATATTGATAACAATATTCAGTCTTTGACTTTTGTGTACTTTTAAGAAATGGAGTCAATTTCTCTTTCATACTCGTGTGATTGACTTATTAGTAGCTTAAGCTTAGTTAAATTTTCAAGAAGTATTTCAAGATATTTTAAAAAAAAATTCTTTAGATCTTTCTTTTATATCAAGAAAGTTAAAATTCCTTTTTACATGCCCTGCCCTTCTGTAAGAAACCAGGATATTATGGGAAACCAAGCATCTATGTATAAAGATTAGGGAAACTCGAACTCACTCCTCTTTCTCTCACCACATTCCATTCCTTTCTGTCCCAGCTAAGCCCTGAAACAAAACATAAACCATCCCTCAATGCAGCAACGTATCACACTTCAAGTGAGTTCAAAATTAAGTTTCATACCTTGACAAGTTCAAGCAAAGCACAAAGCAGTTAGTGATAGAGAGAACCAAACCTCTAGACGCAAGCCAAAAAGGATAAGAAATGTAGAGGAATTCTCAAGTGCATAAAAAACATAAGAAGCAGTTGAAGAAACCCTAAGCATGTTGTAGGTACATAGCCATGTTTTACAGAGCCCCCTGCACATAAAATCCAACCAAGCCTTGAGCACACCTCATTCAAGCCAGTTCAGATCCATCACTCAGTACCATAATCACACTTGGCAACACACCAATAAAGGGGACAGTATCTTTTAGAACAAAGCATTACATCTTTATCTGGACTTTAAATACAGGTGTCCCATCTCACCCTCTGTCTTCATAAGTGGTACACTCAAGCACTATTACCGTTTAAGCCTAAAGAAAAGTTCAAAAAAAATTTCAGTGGTATCTAAGAGAATCATTTCAGTTCTATAGTTTACTATATAGTAGCAAGAAACCAAGACATTAAGGTATTTAGGAAAAGTGTAAAGTGTAAATGAACCATGGGGAAATGCAGACCTTCTCTGTTTCAATACATTCTTTTTCATTTTGTGCTGTCACTATACTAAGCCTCAAATAACAGTAGAGGTTATCAGGCAGAACACCAATGGATCTCATTTTAGCCAATTTAAAAGTAAAGTGCATTCCATCCTTCGGAAAGTCCGTGCCATGTTCACCCACAAATCAGTCACCGAAAGTCAGTCAAATGTTTAGGCATGAGTCAAAAGACGGAAGGAAGAGAGAAGTCAAGTATGACGGGAGATTTGACAGCAGACAAAAGAAAAAATATAATCATTGTGCACATATATATTTGTGCTTTGTGGTACCTCTTCTCGCGTATAAAATGCGTTTGCGTTGCAAAGATAGCTCTTTCAGATCATTCCAAGTATAACTTTGGTAACCAGAATCAAACAAAATATTATGCTGGTGAAAGAGAAAGCATTTACAAAGTAAAGTATTATATTATTACTTGTATTTTGAATATAGGAGTTTCATTTTACCTATTTTTAGAAGTAATATGTTTAAGCAATACAGTTAGTCATAAACATTTAAATTATAAATGATACTGTTTGTATTACTTTTGTATAGTACAAGTATTAGAACTTAAATTAGTAAGAACACGTAATCTGTATTTGCTTTAAAAGATAAGTAACTGTATAGCAGAACACACTACATATCCCTGAAGCTTAGTAAGAGAACTTTATATTTTCAGTTCACTTTCTCTGTGAAATCTTCAGAGATTTGGTGTTGGAAGTTCAGAGTTATTTTTTAGAGTCTGTCCATGAAGCTTTGTCTGAGGATCCCTTTAATGTAGGAGAGGGTCAGTCCATCTCTTCTGTCGTGCGTATCACACGGTTTTTCTTCACAAAGGAAGTTGCTTCTTCAGTGGTGTGGAATGTTCTAGATCCAGTACATAAGTGCATTCTTATTCTTCAAGGAAAGTTATTTTGCGATTTAGTTCCATTTTGCTTAGAAGCCTCACTAATGGCCAGCATTTATTTCTGAGTTCATGTTTTTGGTTGGATAATCATTCGCAGATTTTATGCGATGTTGTCCAAACTTCAAAGGAAATTTTTCCCAGTTTTCTTTAAGAACAAATTTCTTATCTATAAATGAAAGGGTTTTTAGAATTAAAGACCTTGTTAGAGATGAAGTAGATGGTATAGGTGCACCTCTGGTCTGTGAATCATTTCTACACCATACAAAAGTCATTCTTGTATGTTAAACAATCCAGGTATCCAAGCAGTTAAAAAAGCAATTATGTCTAATCCCTCTGTTTTTTCAGATAAAGCAAATACTCCTACATTACATCTCCTTTCTCTGTTTGAGGTTGTCCAAGTCATTTATTAACTTTGTGTTTTGTTTTAATAGATAGTATGTGTTTCTTCCTCCTTTAGTCTACCTTCTACATTTTGTAAATCATTTTCCATATCTGTAATTTTACCTTGATATTGCTGTATCATTTCTTTGAGAAGCTTTGTTTTAAATTGTTTTCTGTCATGCTTTTTAAGCATTTTCATTGATAACTCCTGAAGAGTAGAAGTTACTTGTTGTATGTCCTCCTTTGGTGAGGAGTCAGCAGGGGAACGTTTACAAGAACTCATCTCTTCAACAAACTGGTAAGTTTCCGAAGTATTTTGGCAGGAAAATTTTGAAATAACTTCACGAACTTTGACAGCGAGTGACGTGGTCTGTGCTCATAAGATTTTTTGATGAAATTTTTCTTTTATGATTGCTTTTCCTGAGAAAATTTGATGTTACTGCAGAGCTGTGAGAAAATGCTGCGTTCTGTCAGCCATCCAGGCTCCGCCCTCTCTGTCTGCAGTCTCCATGACTTGTTGGAGACAGACAAGTAATTAAGACGCTGCACGTTAAGTTTTTGTCATCTTCTGAGAGACATAACATCAGTTTTCAGCAAACAATTTCAGATCTGTCTTACTGCATAAACAATCAGGCTTCCTTGTTCACATCTCACTTTTCCATTGTCATGGGGTGTTTAATTTTCAAGGATTTTGCTGAAAAGTGCTCGGCTGTTTCATTTTGTACTCTGTTCATTTGCTTCTCTCATTTTCATCTGCTTTTCCTAAGGTGTGCTGTGGTTTTAAAAGTTTTCCCTGATAGTTTTTGTTCAAGTATTAGATTCTAAGATTCAGTTGTAGTGGTTCTGTGACAAAGAAATAAACTACTACCGTATTAAAGTAGCAGGCATATTTTGCTTATTTCCTACCTAATTTTTTATTGTCCCCCCCCCCCCCGCTGGGATAAACAATAACAGGCACTACTTCACCCAGCACAACACTGTACTAGATGCTTATAGGTTCTTCAATGTCGCATTCTTTACAAACAGACCTATTCCTCCCTACTCCTACTAGGACTGTAGCTGTATTCATTAGTGTCTGCTAATCTAATCTTTGGATCTAATAATATCTGAGTCCAGTACTATCTGAGATGACTGGGAACTATTCTGTTTTATATTGTCTTTGAGATGTACTTCGTGTTACCCTGCTGCAGTCATCACACTTGGTTATCCTGTCATCAGGCGGTCCCGCTGTCGACCGGATTTCCAAAGTCTTGGTCCGAGGTCGGTTGCTGTCGCCTCATCCCTGACGTCAGTGCACCAGGGGTACATATATTGCAACTGACGCCATTTTCTTCAGTCTTTCTTGCCACGCGGTGCCCAAAGCAGAAGCAGTTCGCAAGTGCCGGTCGGCCGACTCCTGAGATTTTCAAATCCGAATTTCAGACCGAAGTCTTCTATAAAGCCAAGTACCTCATTGGGGAAACTTTTCTTGCCTCAGACCGATGTCAGAAAAAGTTAACAATTGTATTTCTTGTGGGAAGCAAATACCTCATAAGGATTTTCATTCTTATTGCATATCTTGCCTAGGCCCTGATCACGACGTCACTTCTTGTCGTTTTTGTGCTAGATTTAATAAACGTACTATTAAAAGACGATTTGATTTCGCACAACACTTTTTTGGTAGAAAATTTAACTATAACATGCCGTCGGAGCTACCGACTACTGGCGTGCACAAAAACCGCAGGGACAAGGACCGACAGCCCAGGCCTAAGCCCGATTTCGAGGCCTCGGTTGATCCGGTCTCTGGTTCTCCGGTTATCAGTGAGGCTCAGATGCAGCCTCTGACTACCGCAGTTTGGGAACCAGAGACCGCTACAGATATTTTGTCGGAATGTACTAGGCCGACGCAGCTTTTTACTTCAGGCCCTACCAACGATTTACCTTACAAGGACGTCGGTACTTCTGAAACGCCATCGGTTTCTGAAGGCGTTTTCAGACCGACTGTTACAGTCAAAACGTTTTCCAAGTCGAAGACTCCTTCTAAATCGAAAAAGGCTTCACTTCAGTCACCTGTTCAAGACCCTATGCCTAAGAAATAGATGCTCAAAATGGCAGAAGATTTGATTTCTCTTATCAGGGGTTCACAGCCTCCTCCTGACAAAAGGCCTAGACAAGAGGAAGAATCTGTTTCCTCTGAACAACTGTCTATTTCTTCGGATTCCTCTGGGGACCAAGACTATTCCTTCTCTCCTTATGAAGATTCTGATGCTGAGGATTCCATTCCCTCAGCTTCCCCTCCAGAAGATTACTCTTTTGGGGAAACTTTACACACTATGAGGGAACATTTTCACTGGGAAGGTCAGGATTACTCTGATTCCAAGAAAAGGCTGAGAGAGTTTCTTTTACTCCCCCAACACAGACCTCTAGCCATCCCTCCTGTTTTGGACATTGTGGATGATGTCTACTTAGAATCCAGTTCAACCCTGACTCTCTACCTCCTGCCCTGGCCAAGCCTGACAGATACTACAGAGTACCTGATTCCCACAAATTCCTTTACAAAAGCCCAGTAGCTGACCCAGAGACTACCTCCCAGGGTCCCAAGGGGGCTAAGGCTTCCATGGCTAAAAATCCAGTACCTTCTGAAAGGGATTCAAGAGCACTAGACAGATGGGGGGAAAAAGGTTTACACCTCATCCACTTTAGCTATGAGAGCACTAAACTGTCAATTTCATATGCTTAAGTATCAGCAATTTCTGATCTCTCAGTTTAAACAAAAGATAACCACCTTACCTCAACAATCTGAAATTAAAGAAGTACAGGACTTGTTGCACGCCACCGAACAGGTGGGCAGACATACCTTACAATGTGGGTTTGATTCTTTAGAGGCCTCCTGCAGAGCAGCTGTCACTGAATCAGTTATACGTAGGCATGCCTGCTTAAAAGAACAAAGTCTGCCTGATCATGTTAAAGCAAAACTATTAGATGCTCCCTTACAGCAGGATGTTCTTTTTGGTGTTAAAGCAGAAGAAGTTTTAAAGAAAATGAAAGATAAGGCGAAATCAATGCAGACAGTCAAAGATTTTCTACAAGTACAACCCCCTCGCTTCAGCAGAAACTGGCCAACAAAAAATTGGTCCTTTCTAGCCACTGACAGGCCTCAGAGGGGTAAATACAGACACCCAAGGGGCAGAGGACAACCACAAGCTCAGTATAAGCCTCGCCAATGGGGCACTCCAGCCCAGAAGGGAGGAGAAGACAGGTCTCAACCTACCAGAAGGCAAACTCAATGACTTACACCTCAGCTGCCCAAACAAAGCTCTTTTGTCGGCCCCCTTGGGGGAAAACTAGCACTATTTGCAGACAACTGGCACATGGTCACAAAGGACAAATGGGTCCTAGACATAATTTTACGAGGATACAGATTCCACTTTCACACCTTGCCAATAAAAAGAGGAATGCCAAACCTGCCACAAAATCAAAGGGCAGGGGCTCAAAAACAAATGACAGCTCTCATGGCCATGAGAGCCATTCAAAGGGTGCCAACTCAAGAGCAAGGCCAAGGATTTTACTCAAGACTCTTCCTAGTACCCAGGAAAGAAAATGCTTGGAGACCAATTCTGGACCTTTCTATTCTAAACACTTACTTACAAGTTCCAAAATTCAAGATGCTAACACTACAGCAGCTACTTCCCATGTTGGGCAAGGAAGCATGGCTGGTAACGTTGGACCTCAAGGAGGCATACCTGCATGTCCCTATCAGACAAAGTTGCAGAAGATACCTCCGTTTCATTGCAGGTTCAACCCATTATCAATTCTCTGCACTGCCCTTTGGCTTATCTACTCAGCCCAGAGTATTCACAAAATGCCTGGCACCAGTAATTGCATACTGCAGACAAAGAGGAATTCAAATATATCCATATATGGACGACTGCCTCATCCAAGCAGAAAGAAAGGACATTCTCTTACAACATCTGGCTTTTGTGAAGCATCTACTAAATTGTCTGGGGTACACAGTAAACGAAAAGAAGTCAAAACTAGTACCCTCACAAAAAATGACATTCCTGGGTGCCAGCTTGGACACAATGGCCCAGAAGGCTTATCTTACACCAGACAAACAATTACAACTGACTCAATATTTCAAGACAATGGCAACAAAGACCCAATTAACTGCAAGAAAAATTCTGCAGGCTTTGGGCTTCATGGCATCTTGCATTCTGATAATACCATTTGCAAAACTGCATATGAGGAAATTACAGTGGTACCTAAAAAGCGTGTGGTCTCAACACAGCCACAGCTTGGACACAGTGATATCTCTCATTCCCTGCCTTCAACAGGAATTTCTATGGTGGGCACAGGCATGTCACCTCAACAAGGGTCAGCCTTTCACCTTGCCCCCACCCAGGCAAACTATCATAACAGATGCTTCAGACTATGCCTGGGGGGCACACATGGCAGGGCAATGCATTAAAGGCCTATGGACTGCAGATCAAAGAAATCTGCACATAAATCAAAAAGAGATGCTAGCTGTACAGAAAGCTCTGACAGCCTTCAAGGATCTACTACATCCAGGACAACTTGCAATAAAGACGGACAACAACACAGTAATGTGGTACATAAACAAACAAGGGGGCACACATTCCTACCCTCTTTGCAGGCAAGCAATAATCTTATGGAACACAGCTCTGGCCTACCAAGTCCAGTTTCAGGCTCAATTCCTGCCAGGACAGAAAAACACATTGGCAGACGACCTAAACAGAAACATCAAAGATCCCCACGAGTGGAAGCTAGACCCACAAATATTTACAATGATAACTCAAAGATGGGGTTTACCAAATATAGACCTGTTTGCCAGTCCTCAAAACTACCAGCTGACAAAATTTTGTACAAGGACATTCCACCATCAAGCTTGGAAAGTGGACGCTCTCTCCTTCAGTTGGAAAAACCTGACAGCATATGCCTTTCCTCCATTACCTCTTATCACAAAGGTACTTTTGAAGGTCAAAAAGGAGAAACCTCGAATGATTCTCATAGCCCCAGACTGGCCACGCCAGCACTGGTACCCACTATTGAAGAATATGGCTTACAGCCCACCATGGATATTGCCTCAAATACCTCATTTGCTCACGCAGCAAGACAAGCAGATTCTACACAGCCAGATCAAAACCTTAAACCTGGCTGCATGGTATATCAATTAAGCATCCAACCAGCCCCTCTTTCACAAGCAGTACTGGATGTTATTCTAGAGGCCAGGAGGCCAAGCACCAGGAAGGCTTACTCGGACAAATGGAAAAGGTTTTGTGCTTGGAACCAAGCTAAAGGCCAAGACGCAACTCAGCCTCATATGCCTCGCATTCTGCAGTATTTAGCTGAGATGTTGCATAAAGGACTTTCCTTGTCTTCTATTAAAATCCATGCTTCAGCTATTTCAGCTCACTACGACACTAATCCACCTTTATTTTCCAATCCTCTACTAAGGCAGTTCCTCAGAGGGGCAAAGAACATTAGACCACCTAGAAGAGCCCCTACACCAACATGGGACCTCAACTTTGTTCTGGAAAAACTAACGCTACCTCCCTTTGAATCAGCTTTTTCTGCAGACCTTCAATTCTTATCCTGGAAGATTGCCCTGCTCCTGGCAATAACTTCTGCTAGGAGAGTCTAAGAATTACAGGCACTTATGGCAGTGGAACCTTTCCTCATTTTCCATCAAGACAGAGTTTCTCTACGAACTAATCCTTCCTTCATGCCTAAGGTGGTTTCCAGTGTAGCTTTAAATCAAACCATCCACCTACCCAGGTTTACTCAAGTGCTGTAACAGTTGCATAATGCTCACAAACCTTCATAGCACTTGGCTGTCTCAGGCGGAGTAACAGTTGCCTAATGCTCACAAACCTTCATAGCACTTGGGTTACTCAGGCGGTGTCACAGTTTCCTGATGCTCACAAACCTTCATAGCACTTGGGTTCTCAGCCGATGTAACAGTTGCCTGATGCTCACAAACCTTCATAGCACTTTGCTATCTCAGGCGGTGTAACAGGTGCCGAACACTCACAAACACTCATAGCAGTTGGGTTACTCAGGCAGTGTAACAGTTGCCTGATGCTCACAAACCTTCACAGCACTTGGGTTACACAGGCAGTGTAACAGTTGCCTGATGCTTACAAACCTTCGTAGCACTTGGGTTACTCAGGCAGTGTAACAGTTGCCTGATGCTCACAAACCTTCATAGCACTTGGGTTACTCAGGTGGTGTATCAGTTGCCTAATGCTCACAAACGTTTGCAGCACTTGGTTTATTCAGGCGGTGTAACAGGTGCCTAACGCTTACAAACCTTCATAGCATTTGGGTTACTCAGGTGGTGTAACAGTTGCGTGATGCTCACAAACCTTTGTTGCACTTGGGCTACTCAGGTGGTGTAACAGTTGCCTGATGCTCACAAACCGTCATAGCACTTGGCTATCTCAGATGGTGTAACAGTTTCCTGATGCTCACAAACCTTCATAGCACTTGGGTTACTCAGGCGGTGTAACAGTTGCCTGATGCTCATAAACCTTCATAGCACTTGGTTTACTCAGGCAGTGTAACAGTTGCCGAATGCTTACAAGTCTTCATAGCGCTTGGCTATCTCAGGCACTGTAACAGTTGCCTGATGCTCACAGACCTTCATAGCACTTGGCTGTCTCAGGTGGTGTAGCAATTGCCTGATGCTCACAAACCTTCACAGCACTTGGGTTACTCAGGCGGTGTAACAGTTGCCTGACGCTAACAAACCTTCATAGCACTTGGGTTACTCAGGCGGTGTAACAGTTGCCTGATGCTCACAAACTTCCATAGCACTTGGTTTACTCAGGCAGTGTAACAGTTGCCTGATGCTCACAAACCTTCATAGCACTTCGTTCACTCAGGCGGTGTAACAGTTGCTTAATGCTCACAAACATTCATAGTACTTGGTTTACTCAAGTGCTGTTAACAGTTGCGTAATGCTCACAAACCTTCATAGCACTTGGCTGTCTCAGGCGGTGTAACAGTTGCCTGATGCTCACAAACTTTCGTAACACTTGGGTTACTCAGGCAGTGTAACACTTGCCTAACGCTCACAAACCTTCATAGCACTTGGGTTACTCAGGCGGTGTATCAGTTTCCTGATGCTCACAAACCTTCAAAGCACTTGGGTTATTCAGTCGATGTAACAGTTGCCTGATGCTCACAAACCTTCATAGCACTTTGCTATCTCAGGCGGTGTAACAGGTGCCTAACGCTCACAAACAGTCATAGCAGTTAGGTTACTCAGGCAGTGCAATAGTTGCCTGATGCTCACAAACATTCACAGCACTTGGGTTACACAGGCGGTGTAACAGTTGCCTGATGGCTCACAAACCTTCGTAGCACGTGGGTTACTCAGGCGGTGTAACAGTTGCCTAATGCTGACAAACTTTTGTAGCACTTGGTTTACTCAGGCAGTGTAACAGTTGCCTAATGCTTACAATTCTTTGTAGCGCTTGGCTATCTCAGGCACTGTAACAGTTGCCTGATGCTCACAGACCTTCATAGCACTTGGCTGTCTCAGGCGGTGTAGCAATTGCCTGATGCTCACAAACCTTCACAGCACTTGGGTTACTCAGGCAGTGTAACAGTTGCCTGATGCTCACAAACCTTCACAGCACTTGGGTTACTCAGGCGGTGTAACAGTTGCCTGATGCTCACAAACCTTCATAGCACTTGGGTTATTCAGGCGGTGTAACAGTTGCCTGATGCTCACAAACCTTCATAGCACTTGGGTTACTCAGGCGGTGTAACAGTTGCCTGATGCTCACAAACCTTCATAGCACTTGGGTTACTCAGGCGGTGTAACAGTTGCCTAATGCTCACAAAATTTTGTAGCACTTGGTTTATTCAGGCGGTGTAACAGGTGCCTAACGCTCACAAACCTTCATAGCACTTGGGTTACTCAGGTGGTGTAACAGTTGCCTGATGCTCACAAACCTTCATAGCACTTGGATTACTCAGGTGGTGTAACAGCTGCCTGATGCTCACAAACCGTCATAGCACTTGGTTTATTCAGGCAGTGTAACAGTTGCCTTATGCTTACAAGTCTTCGTAGCGCTTGGCTATCTCAGGCACTGTAACAGTTGCCTGATGCCCACAGACCTTCATAGCACTTGGCTGTCTCAGGCGGTGTAGCAATTGCCTGATGCTCACAAACCTTCACAGCACTTGCGTTACTCAGGCGGTGTAACAGTTTCCTAATGCTCACAAACCTTCATAGCACTTGGGTTACTCAGGTGGTGTAACAGTTGCCTGATGCTCACAAACCTTCATAGCACTTGGTTATCTCAGGCGGTGTAACAGTTGCTTGATGCTCACAAACCTTCATAGCACTTGGATTACTCAGGTGGTGTAACAGCTGCCTGATGCTCACAAACCGTCATAGCACTTGGTTTATTCAGGCAGTGTAACAGTTGCCTTATGCTTACAAGTCTTCGTACCGCTTGGCTATCTCAGGCTCTGTAACAGTTGCCTGATGCTCACAGACCTTCATAGCACTTGGCTGTCTCAGGCGGTGTAGCAATTGCCTGATGCTCACAAACCTTCACAGCACTTGGGTTACTCAGACGGTGTAACAGTTTCCTAATGCTCACAAACCTTCATAGCACTTGGGTTACTCAGGCGGTGTAACAGTTGCCTAATACTCTCAGACAATTAATTATTGCTCAGCTTGTTGCTGTGCATATGTGAGAGGTAGAGGTACTTAGCCAGACTGGAGCCCTCCCTCTCATCAATGAACACAACCTGTGAGCACACACCACCGCTGCATTCCACACAAATGCATTGTAAACTGCCATACACTGATGACATTTAAAAGTCCCTGCCTAAGCCTTCAAGACCTAATGAATCTAGGGCTCAGTGTAAATCAAAACCCTAAAACTCCTGTTGGCTCTAGCGCAATAGAGCATCACTGGGTAATTAACTCCAAAATTAGAGCGCCTGGGCACCCTTCTAACAGAGTACTAGTGATTGTGACTCAGTTGTCAGGCACACTAACTCAGTTCTCATGAGATTGGACAAAGAGAGGGTGATGCTGAGTTGCTTTTCAGGCCCTAAAGCCCCTTAAAGTGAACAAATATGATTATGACGCTGTACAGTTTTCTGTGGGTATGAATGACCAGGTGTTTAGAACTGTGAGGGACATTCAGCAAGACATTGCAGAGCTCTCCAAGCATGTCGCGAATGAAGGTAAGATCCTCGTTTTGAGTGGAATCCTTCTCTGCAAATGATGCCAGAGCACAGGGAAAAGATAATTTGGCTTTAACAATTGGCTGCATAGTTGGTGTGAGCGTAGGAGAAGATGCAAGCTTGACAGGCATTCTTTCTTTGCCAGGGATGGCTTTTATCTGGGCTTACATATAAAAGTGCTTTTTAAGGTAGAATTCAACCGTAAAAAAAAAAAATGTAACTATGTCAAAGTGCCTCTGCTCGATGGCAGGTATCAAATGTAACTATGTCAAAGTGCCTCTGCTCGATGGCAGGTATCAAATGTAACTATGTCAAAGTGCCTCTGCTCGATGGCAGGTATCAAATGTAACTATGTCAAAGTGCCTCTGCTCGATGGCAGGTATCAAATGTAACTATGTCAAAGTGCCTCTGCTCGATGGCGGGTATCAAATGTAACTATGTCAAAGTGCCTCTGCTCGATGGCAGGTATCAAATGTAACTATGTCAAAGTGCCTCTGCTCGATGGCAGGAATCAAATGTAACTATGTCAAAGTGCCTCTGCTCGATGGCAGGTATCAAATGTAACTATGTCAAAGTGCCTCTGCTCGATGGCAGGTATCAAATGTAACTATGTCAAAGTGCCTCTGCTCGATGGCAGGTATCAAATGTAACTATGTCAAAGTGCCTCTGCTCGATGGCAGGTATCAAATGTAACTATGTCAAAGTGCCTCTGCTCGATGGCGGGTATCAAATGTAACTATGTCAAAGTGCCTCTGCTCGATGGCAGGAATCAAATGTAACTATGTCAAAGTGCCTCTGCTCGATGGCAGGTATCGAATGTAACTATGTCAAAGTGCCTCTGCTCGATGGCAGGTATCAAATGTAACTATGTCAAAGTGCCTCTGCTCGATGGCAGGAATCAAATGTAACTATGTCAAAGTGCCTCTGCTCGATGGCAGGTATCAAATGTAACTATGTCAAAGTGCCTCTGCTCGATGGCAGGTATCAAATGTAACTATGTCAAAGTGCCTCTGCTCGATGGCAGGTATCAAATGTAACTATGTCAAAGTGCCTCTGCTCGATGGCAGGTATCAAATGTAACTATGTCAAAGTGCCTCTGTTCGATGGCAGGTATCAAATGTAACTATGTCAAAGTGCCTCTGCTCGATGGCAGGAATCAAATGTAACTATGTCAAAGTGCCTCTGCTCGATGGCGGGTATCAAATGTAACTATGTCAAAGTGCCTCTGCTCGATGGCAGGTATCAAATGTAACTATGTCAAAGTGCCTCTGCTCGATGGCAGGTATCAAATGTAACTATGTCAAAGTGCCTCTGCTCGATGGCAGGAATCAAATGTAACTATGTCAAAGTGCCTCTGCTCGATGGCAGGTATCGAATGTAACTATGTCAAAGTGCCTCTGCTCGATGGCAGGTATCAAATGTAACTATGTCAAAGTGCCTCTGCTCGATGGCAGGTATCAAATGTAACTATGTCAAAGTGCCTCTGCTCGATGGCAGGAATCAAATGTAACTATGTCAAAGTGCCTCTGCTCGATGGCAGGTATCAAATGTAACTATGTCAAAGTGCCTCTGCTCGATGGCAGGAATCAAATGTAACTATGTCAAAGTGCCTCTGCTCGATGGCAGGTATCGAATGTAACTATGTCAAAGTGCCTCTGCTCGATGGCAGGAATCAAATGTAACTATGTCAAAGTGCCTCTGCTCGATGGCAGGTATCAAATGTAACTATGTCAAAGTGCCTCTGCTCGATGGCAGGCATCTAACTACCTTGAGGCCCTGCTGCATTTGGAGTGCCTACAATGTGTCCGAGTGCCCAAGGCTGGCATTACACATAAGTGAACTAGGTGACCGGCTGGAGCTCCATTCTTGTAGGAACATTCTTTCCCTGTTTGTTTACTTTTAGATCAGTGTTTCATTGCTCAAAAAATATACCACAACAAATATCCAAGTACATAAACTTAAAAACTATAAAAGCAAAAAATGTAGATCCCGGAGTTAGTCTGAACTTTTTAATGAAAACCATAAACGCTTTTGTTCATTATATGTAACGTGACCATCATATAAAAAAAACTTCCTCAAAGTCACTTTTGTCTTCTTCTTTCGGCTGTTCCTGTTAAGGGTCACCACAGCTGATCATCTGTTTCCATTTCTTCCTGTCCTCTGCATCTTGCTCTGTCACACCAACCACCTGCATGTCCTCTCTCACCACATCCATAAACCTTATCTTAGGCCTTCCTGTTTTCCTTTTACCTGGTAGCTTTATCCTTAGCATCTTTTTCCCCCGATATAAGTCAGCATCCCTCCTCAGCACATGTCCAAACCACCGTAATCTTGCCTGTCTGGCTTTGTCTCCAAACCTTCCAACCTGGGCTGACCCTCTAATATACTTATTCCTAATCCTGTCCACCCTCGTCATACCCAGTGCAAATCTTAACATCTTTAACTGCCACATCCAGCTCAAACTCCTGCCTTTTTGTCAGTGCCACTGTCTCCGACCCATATAATGTAGCTGGTCTCACTACCCTCTTGTAGGGCTTCCTTTTCACTCTTACTGGTACCCATCTGTCACAAATCACTCCTGACACTCTTCTCCATCCTGCCTGTACTCCCTTCTTCACCTCTCTTCCACGCTCGCCGTTACTCTGAGCTGTTGATCCCAAGTACTTAAGTTAAACTTTAAAAGTGCTCCATCTAGTGGCCATAATGTACAACTACCAAAATTCATATAAAATTAGAAAAATCCAACACACAAATGGATGGTGCAGTACTTGTGTAATTCATTTAATGAATTAAATTTCATTTTAATTTGTTAACAGTGTACTGTCCGACTGGGCAAAGAGCCCGTTCTCATTGGAGAACCAGGGAGAAAAGCTCCAGTAAACAGTAACACATAATTAAACTAATTAATAATACAATATAAAGTACGCCATAAAAAAGTAAGAGACAATAAATTATAAACTGTTACAGAAATACAGAATGTGGAGATAAATTAAACAGTGATAAGAAATATATGTGTGGAGTAATCATAAATCAAATTCATAATCTCATTCATTTCAGTGATAACAAACTATTAATGGATAATTTGTCATTAATAACTGGTGAATTAGTAGCATCTGATAACTGCCAATGTAATTCACACTTTTCCAAAAAAGTGCACCAAGTACCTCCTCTATTAAAAAAAGATACCCTTTCTAGAATGTAAAATAAGAATTTTTTCAAAATATTAGCATTTTTCAGAATGTTTAAATACAGCATTCCCTTTATCAACCTTGACAGTTGCGTATACATTTTGATAAATTCTCTTCATCATGGCTTACTCAGTTTTGCCAACATAAAAGGCAGAACATGATTAACATTGAGCTAAATATACAACCCCTTTGGTATTTGAATTAAGTCTCCTGTTTTGATAGATCATCCTTGGGAAATTACCTATAGTGGAATTCACCCCTTTATGCTTGTGTTTATATATGATCCCAGTTACCTCATTTGGACATACGTTGTGCATTCCACAATGTCCCTTTTCAAAAAATATTTTCAAGTTAATGCCTGTTTTATACCATTTGGACCCCCTGAGGTTCAGTAATATTCTTCCAATTAATTTCCAATATATTTTTAACACCTTCATTAAATTCACACACCATAGCCCTTAAGAATTCGTATCGTCATTGAAACCAACACTTCACACAGGTTTATAAGGTGTAGGTCTGTCCGTATTGACATCTTCCTTGTACTTACTTTTGTCACCGGGATGCTGTCTATCCAGGTGCATTTCACCTAATGTTTCCACTTCATTGAGGAAAACATCGTTCTCAGTAGTAAGTCATGGCAGCCTTATCAGTTGTCCCTTCACTGCATCCCTTTTTTTTCCAAGGGATGTGAAAGTTATAGTGCAACAAACTGTCAGAGTAAATGTCCTTCCTGTAAACTGTGGAGGTAAAATAGTCCCCCCTTCATTCTTATTAATCTTGACATCCAGAAACTTAATTCATTGTTATCATCTTGGCCTTTGTAAACCAAGAAAGGGAGTTTTAATAATATATTTCAGGAATTCTTTTCATTGGTTCCCCCAGACCGTAAACTAAAAAATGTCATCTAGGTGATGTA
This sequence comes from Protopterus annectens, assembly GCF_019279795.1. Classification (NCBI taxonomy): domain Eukaryota; kingdom Metazoa; phylum Chordata; order Ceratodontiformes; family Protopteridae; genus Protopterus; species Protopterus annectens. Next base: position 1,351,588,586 of record NC_056747.1, read on the forward strand.
TGTATACCCTAAAACACTAGAAAAATGCGAGGAAGAAATATACAATTTTTCCACCACCAGAATACAATATTAACAAAAAAACAGACACCTGAAATTTGTTTGCAATGTTTGCAAAAAAAAAAAAGAAAAAGAAAGAAAAAGTTGTTAGCCAAAGTAATTTCCGTACTGTCATACTCTCCACAAGCAAGTTAATAATGTTCTGATTTTAAATCTGAACCTTTAATCAGAGGTTCATTAAACTATTGTAAGCCCTGTTAATGAGGAATGACCAAAACTAAATCTTTCACATCAATAACCAATCATATTAACTTCTCACAAAATGCAGCATTTTTTATTTAGTTTAAAAATACCAAGTATTTAAAACATATTTTTTGTCAAAAAAGAAAGATTTCAATGTAAGGTTCAGAAATTTAGCTAATGGTTCTTTCTTGGATCTACCCGTTGTGACAGTCTGCTGTAGTGGTGGGTTCACCACAGATTTGTGAACCTGTGGTATTCCAAACAGGAATAACAGGCTTATCCACCTTCAAAACACATATTATCCAAACCATATTTAGTTAATAAGTCATCCAACCATACATTGGTGCGATGGTATTCTATGTTAATTTCATTTTTAATAACACCGACAAAAAAAATTCCCCATTATTCAAATGCTGTAACATTTTTTGAGAAACAAAACAGCTCAACCACCTTTGTCCGGCTTCATGATTCCTATGGAACGATTGCTACTTAATTCGTAAGATTCCTTTCTTCAGTAGTCAGATTAAAATATATGATCTGTAGTTGTTGTCTTCATTTGCTCTTCAACTTGTGGGACACGGATCTGGGACGGATCTGACTCTGCTGCATTTCTTCATCATCAGATCCGAGCTCCAAGCCCCCCCCCCCCACGCATAATATCCCCGTCTCCTTCCTCCCTTCAGATCTCATTTGCTGTACTTGTTGCAAGCATCATGGTCCTCTGGTCCAGGCTTTTTTGGGTAAGTGTGTTCATAGGTTCATACTAGGCTATCTGCCTTAGGGCATTTATAAGCCTAGCCAGAGTATGTTTGGCTTTCGCCACCCATTTTAAATGAATTTTGCTATGCCCTTTTTCGAGGTTAGTATACTGTGCCTCTAACAGTGACACAGAAGTGATACCCGGGGTAAACCTACGATCTCCCATCCACTCATCAAGATTCCTCTTGAAGAGAGTCAGTGAGGGACTCTGCCTAACCTGGACTGGGATTTTATTCCAGAGTGAAGGGAGCCTCTGGGTTATGAATCTGTCCCTCCAGCATGTCCTATTTATTTCAGTGCTGAGGTTCAAGTCCCTCGAGCGTGTAGCTCGATGGGATTTGGATTTTTTGAGGTGCAGCATGTCCTTTAATTCCAGGTTGGACATGGCTTTATATGTCAGGCACAGGTCGCCTCTGAGCAGGCGGTATGCCACTGAGTAGAGCTGGAGTTTCTTTAACCGGGCAGCATATGGCATCTGTTTGAGCCCTTTGATCCTCTTGGTGAGGTACTTTTGGGGTCTTTCCAGTTGCTGCAGGTGTTTGGTAAGGTACATCCCAAAAGGGGCAATGTACTCGATTAGGGACCTGATGAGGGATGAGTAAAGAGGCACGATGACCTCCCCTAATCTAGATGTGAATCCCTTCATGATTAGGTGGGCTATATAAAATGTTTTTCTAACCACTTTGGCCACGTGGTTGTCAAATGAGAGATTGCTATCAACTTGGGTCCCCAGGTCCCTAATTACTTCTGTACTTAATGGATTCCCACCTATGTGGTAATTTGTGGGCACTTTGTTTTTGCCAAAGGGGATGACTATACACTTTTTGGCGTTTAGCTTGAGGCCATGGCTCTGGCACCAGTTGTCTGTTTCTATGAGGCCCTTTTGGAGGATGCTTGTGTCGGCTGGAGAGTCGATTATGGCGCCCAGTTTGCAGTCATCTGCGAACTTGGTTAGCCACAGTCCTTCTGTGTTGGCCTGTACTTCCGAGAAATATATACCGAACAAGAAAGGTCCCAGGACTGAGCCTTGTGGGATGCCACTTGTAACTGGTTTGGAGTCTGACATGGCTCCAGAAATTCTAACCATGTGGGTTCTGTCCTTGAGCCAGTTTGCAACCCATTTAGTGACATAGGGGTTTATATTTAAGCTGGTGAGCTTATCTATAATGCCCGAGTGGGGTATTGTATCGAAGGCTTTTGCGAGGTCCAGGTAGGCTGTGTGGACCACCTTCCCTTCGTCAATGGCCTTGGTGACTGTTTCAAAGAAGTCGACCAGGTTTAAGGGGCAGGATCTGACCTTAACAAAGCCGAACTGGGTAGGATCCAGTGTCTGTAGGTCCCCAATATCTTTATTTATGAGGTCCATGATGATCCTTTCCATAGCTTTGCAGACCAAGCTAGTCAGGCTTATGGGGCGGTAGTTTCCAGGATCCGTTGAGGCACCACCTTTGTGGAGAGGGACCACTGTTGCTGTACACCACTCTTTGGGTACATATCTTGTAGTAAGGCTGAGATTGAACAGTAGTTTTATGTTTGGGTTTAGCTCTTCTTGGAGTTCATGTAGGATGCAGCCCGGGACACCGTCTGGTCCCATTGATGCTGTGTTTTTACTTTGGGGAGGGCGGCTCTTACCTGACCATCTGAGATGTCAGGGGGGCAGCACTCTGCTGGGATAGATATTTGCCCTTTTGGTGGGGGGGGGGGGGAGTTTGCGCTGAACCTTTCAGCTAGGATGTTGGCAATGTCTGTGGGTTCGGTGTATTTTTTGTCATTTTGGACTAATTCTGAGCATATCTGGGAATTCCCACCCAGATTCCTAACATAACTAAAGAAAGCCTTGTGATTATCCTTAGCGTCCTGTGCAATTTTTCTCTCGAAGCTAGCCTTAGACGATTTTATGAGTGCCCTTAGTTTTTTGCTAATACTGATCAGAGATGCCTTCCCTTTTTGGGATTTTGCTCTATCATGTAGTAGCTTCCTCCTCTTATTGTATAGTTTGTTTATAGCTGGGGTCCACCAGACAGGACATCTGCCTTTGGAGGATTGGGTCTTGGTTTTATTTGGGATTGCATAATCCATGCATTCCTGAAGGTGTTCATAGAATGCATTTATAAAGGATTCTGCTGTCTGGGCCGTATTTTCCACAGGCCCGGGGGCTTTGAAGGATTCCACCTCGGTTTTGAGGAGTGTGAAATTTGCTTTAGAGAAGTTTTTCACTGTGGTCTTCTGGGCAGGGGGTGGGGTCGGGATGTGAATATCCAGTGAGATCAGTTTATGGTCTGATCTTACCAGTGAGGGATACATTTCTGGTCTGGAGCATAGAGTCCCCATGTTGGTGATGATCAGGTCCAGTATGTTTTCCCCTCTTGTGGGAGTGGTAACAAGTTGTTCCATAGCATTTGAGTTTATGAATTCTAGGAACCTTTGGGCTAGGGTGTTGGAGCTAGAGTAATGTTCCCAGTCTATGTTTGGGTAGCTGAAGTCGCCCAATATAATGGTGTTTGGAGAGACCTTCATATTTTCCAGTGTTCTCAGGAAGGCCGAGTGGGGTTTCTGGGTTTGGGAGGGTGGTCTGTAGCAGGCTATAAACTGGAAGGCAGTTTTAACCACTGTTAGTTGCACATGGATAGTCTCTGATGCTTCGTGCTTTGCCACCAACCTGGAGGTGTGGGTATCTTTGACGAATATTGACACTCCCCCTCCTTTTGTGTTTCTGTCCAAGTTTTGGGGCCGAAAAGCATGGTATGAGGTATAACCTGGTAGTGCTCGGGTGCTCTCGGGAGCCCTGAACCAGGTTTCTGGTACTGCACAGATATCGATGTTCTCTATGCTAAGGAGAGTTTCAAGTGCATGCATCTTGTTTAATTTAGTGGCTTAGATTCTTCTTCCATCTAAAAAAAAAAAAAAATCACTCTTATCTTTTTTCTATCATCTCCTCTTTCAGCTTTAGTCAGTTAAAAAAAAAAAAAAGTCTTTCCTTGCTGTCGCTGTACTATCTCTGAGAGGGTGTGTGTGTGTGTGTGTGTGTGTGTGTGTGTGTGTGTGTGTGTGTGTGTGTGTGTGTGTGTGTGTGTGTGTGTGTGTGTGTGTGTGTGTGTGTGTGTGTGTGTGTGTGTGTGTGTGTGTGTGTGTGTGTATATACATGTATATATGTGTATATCTATATATATATATATATATATATATATATATGTGTGTGTGTGTGTGTGCGCGCGCACGTGTGTGTTTTTCTGTTTGGGCCTCTCTCTTAGTAAGATGTCCGAGACACCCAAACCAGGCTTCCGCAAGTGCACTGAGTGTGGCCATAAGCTTTCCCCAGCTGTTGTTTGCCTAGAGGTTGCCCATCTTGATACCTCCTGCTCGATCTGCATGGGGTTCAATCCCCACGCATTGATCGACAGGAGGAATAGACTTGTACTGAAGGGTCTTGTCCCTCCACCTACTACAGGTGCCCAGGTACCCTTCCAGTTCTACTCCTGCTGCTACTTCTGTCTCCGCCCCACCCTCTGGGACGCAACCTCCCGCTAAGAGGACCGGGGATGGAGATGAGCACAAGCACAGAGACAGGCTGAGGTGGCAGTCCCCCGACCGCTGTTCCTCAGCTGAACCACCAGCCAAGCTCCTATTGGCTCCTAGCATTGGCTCTCCCCGACTCCATTCTCCCTGTTTCTCTGTGGAGCTAGAGTTGCCTCAGAGCTGTTTCCCATCATCGGCCTCACCTCATCACCTCTCTAGGCTGGTATCAGTCGCCTCTTCCATCAGATCCACCCGCATCCTTTCCGAAGCCGAGGTGAACAGGATAATGCAAAGATTCATTCACACTCAGATACAGATGGGAGTCTTGCCTGCCCTCTCTCCCTCTGGAGCGGGGGTCATTCAGTCTGCCTTCATCCCAATTACTCCTTCTCTGATCTGACCCCCCTGGTTTCAGAGTCCTTGGGCCCGAGGACCCTCGGCGTTGAGAGGTCGGCGCTGACAGTACCTGATACCTCAACGCCAGCTGTTACCTTGAGTGGGTTGGCTCCGACAAGCGCAGAGCCATACCCTTGGCACTGGATTCAAGGGGATGGTTTTGGCTCCAGTTCCCCCTTTGATCCAGAAGATTATGGACCCGATCGTAGCCCCAACTCAGGGAGTTTGTTTTCCTTCTGCCTTTGATGTGGTGAAGAGGGTCCTCTCAATCCCATCGAGACCCTTGACTATCTTGTCCTCTGAATCCGTCCTGGCTCCCTCTGTTTCTGGTCTGAATTCCACCATCCTGCCACCTCAGGGACAGCCTGCTGCCTCTCTGTCCCAGGTAAGTCCCACACGGGAACAGCTAGTTGTTTTCAAGTCCTCCCAGAGACCCCCCCCCCCAGGAAGTTCCTCTAAAACACACATGTAAAAGGAGGCAATTAGGAGGCATTTGGTGCAGAACCCTCTACTTCCTGGGTGTCCCCTCCCACAGATCCTCTGGTGGATCTTGTTGCATCTTGGGCATGGAAGGAGCCCGACACAGTGGAGCCTATCCCCAATCTCCCTGATAAGGTCCTCAGTGCCCCTACCAACAAACCACACTGGTCAAAGGAACCCCCTGTCAATGCCATGGTGATGGTGGCAGCCGCCACCAAGAAGGAGCTTGCACTGGAGAGCTCCACAGTCCATCCACAGGATCGAGAGTCTAGGACCTTGGACCATTTCGGGAAGTGGGCCTACGCTTCAGCAATGTTCTCTGTATGTGCATTGAACTACATGGTACACATTATTAGGCTTCAGCGAGACTTCCTGAAGGAGGTTGCAGAGTCTCCCCCACGGTCCATGTCGGCGGAGGATAGGAAGGTTTTCTCCTGTCAAATGGCCGCCCTCACCTCCATTGCCAATACCTCTATGCAGCTTTTATCTCATATTACTGAGGGCACCGCCAGAGCTGCTGGAGCAGACATTGCCATCAGGTGTCACGCCTGGCTCCAACTTTGTACCTTCTCGGAGCCCTTCAAGGCATCATTTACAAATGCCCTGTATGATGGTTCCACTCTTTGGAAAGACGGTATGCGATACACTGGTCCAGAGCGAGAATGATGGGAAGTCTCTGCCATCGGAATTCGCTTCTTAACCCCTCAACGATCCTTCTCCAGGAATCAGCGGGGGGGGGGGAGAAGATGTGGTTCTGGAAGTCTCAGGGTTATTCCCAGGATGCTCGAGACTCGCCTTCCCCCCTCGACAGACGCCACCCTCACGGCAGAGGGGCCCGTGGAACCAAGGGTCTCGTTCTTGGACAGATCTGCTCAGCCGCCCTGAAGGGATGCCCGGCTGCTCATCTCTGGAGGCAGTCAGGGGTCAACTATCGCTAAACTCAGCAGCCTGAATTCTATCACAGACAATCAATGGATGTTGCAAATTATATCCAGAGGATATTCATTTCCCTTTCTTCAGAGACCAGTTCCAGCCAGATGCCTCCCGGATATTCCACCCACACAAAGGGAGGCAGCAGCACAGGAGATTTCCAAGCCACTAGAAAAACGAGTCATCCAGACTGTCCCCCCACACCAGTCTGGATTAGGTATTTATTTCAGGTTCTTTTTAGTGCCAAAGAAAACGGGGGACTTGAGGCCAATTTTGGATCTTTCTACCCCGAACCTGTCAGTTTCCAAGACGAAATTCTGGATGGTCACACTCCAATCTATCCTGCCTTTCCTGCAGGAGAATGACTGGATATGCTCAGATCATGTCAAAATGGACATACGCTCCCGGAGGTTTCTCCGCTTCCAGCTGGGGTCCAGTCATTGCCAATTCAGAGCGCTACCCTTTGGTCTCACCACAGCCCCCAACGTATTCACCAAAGTGATGGTGGTGGTACCAGTTCACCTGTGGCTGCAGGGCTTCCAGGTCTTCCCTTACCTGAACAATTGGCTCCTTTCTGCTCCCTCCAGGCATCGACTCTGCCAAGCCAGGGATTTCCTTATTTAAATCACACACCAGTTGGGCATCACCATCAGTCTCAACAAATCCCTGTTAGAACCTGTTCAGGTTCTGGACTTCATTGGAGCCCGGTTGGACATCATTCGGACTAAGGCTTTCCTGACACCTGATGGACTTCAGTCCCTCAAACTTCATGTCTTGCACATTCTTCAAGTTCCATCTCCTCCAGCGGAGTTTATTTTAAGGATCTTGGGGTCCATGGTGACCACGATCACCCTTGTTTCCACAACTCTGTTGCACATGAGGGTGTTCCAGTGGACTCTGGCAGTCCAGTGTGGCCATTTCTAGATCTACTACTGTCGCATCCTGTTCATCTATCCCGAGCATGCACAGATTCTCTTCTTTGGTGGATTCAGTCCCTGGATCATCTTTGTGGTCACCCGTTTAGTCTTCCCACTCCTCTGACCATGGTGACCATGGACACCTCCCTGCTTGAGTGTGGGGGGGCATTGCTTGGGAAAGACAGTTCAAGGCACGTGGTCTTCCCTGGACACCCAGTTGCATATCAGTGTCCTGGAGATGAGGGCAATTCTATTGGCGTTGGAAGCTCTTCATACCCATCTTCCCCTAGGGACCATTGCCATCCAAACAGACAACATGTCTGTAGTCTGGTACATCAACAAATGGAGGGATCCAGGTCTTAGCCCAATTGTCATGAAGCCATAAGATTGTGGGAGTGGGTGATCTCCACTGGCCATTTTCTGGTGGCAATGCACATTTTGGGGAGGTCCAACATTCTAGCGGACAGGCTCAGCAGGTCTGTTCTGATGCCTTACAAGTGGTCTCTGAATCCTTCAGTAGCGAAACAGATCTTTCTAAAGTGGGGTCAGCCTTGCTGAGATCTCTTCGCCGCTCCTTCCAACACGAAGTGCAGCAAGTTTTTTGCTCTGACCCCCCCCCCCCCCCCGGGAGGAGTCCCCCAGAGACGCACTGGTTCAAGCTTGGCCCACCGGTCTTCTCTACGCTTATTCTCCACTTCCCCTGATTCCAAAGTTCATTCAGAAAGTGCAGTGGCTAGGGAGCTCAGTCATCCTCATTGCCCCTTCTAGCCTCGCCAAGTATGGTTCCTTTCCCTGTGATCTTACAGTGTGTCCTCCCTGGATGTTGGATCAGATTTGGGATCAGCTTTCATATCATTCACGGATTCCACATTCAGATCTGGCCAGTCTGAAGCTCACCGCTTGGCTGCTCCACTTCCCATGTTAGTTAGGACTCCCAGGCTATCATCTCCAGTTAAGAAGATTTTGGTAGTGGCTCATAGATCTTCCACGAGGAAGGTTTATTCACGTAAGTAAGTAAGTGGAAGTGTTTTTCAAGTTGGGCATCTCAATGAGATTTGGATCCCTTCACTGCTCTAATTCCTGTTATTTTGGAGTTTCTGGCAGGCATTTTTCAATAGGATGCCAGCTTCTCTACGGTTAAAGTTCAGCTGGCAGCTATTTCTAATTTCAAATTGGAGATAATTCAGCTTCTCTAGCCAATTGTAAGCACTGTAAAACTTTTCTGAAGGGTACTTTTCTTTTTAGGCCACCGATCAAGGACCCTACGCCTCCTTGGAACCTTAATTTGGTCCTTCAAGCCTTTGTGTCTTCCCCCTTTGAACCTGCTGCTTCAGTGCCATTACTTCAGCTAAGAGTATCGGAGCTCCAGATGCTATCGATTATCTTCCATAAAAACAGGGTATCTTTGCAAACTAATCCTTCCTTTCTTCCTAAAGTGGCCTCAGAATCAAACCTCAATCAGCTTATCAGTTTCCCCAGTTTTCTTTCTGAACTTTCAGAATAACCGAGTATAAATTGCACCTGCTGGATGTTCATAGACAATTACATTTTTACTTGCACGGGACAAAGGCCTTTCATAAGTCCGATTAACTCTTCGTTTCCTACTCGTTGCCTTTTTTTAGGGAAACGTGTATCAAAGGTCAGCATTGCTCGTTGGATTTCTCAGTGTTTACTTTTGGCGTATTCAACTAAAGGATTGTCTCCACCAAGTCTTTGTTTTGAGGGACATGGTTGTCGAATTTAGGTGCTCATCTATAATATCTCCTAGTAGTTTAGCATGGGGAATGACTGTGATAGGGGTTTTGTTTTGGCTTGGTACTAGGAAGGAGGTTTTGTCTAAAGGGAAGGATTTTGACATTGGAAATATTAATAATTTGGATTTGTTGGCATTTAGAGAAAGATGGTTTTGGAGAATCCAGGCCTCAGTGGTCGAGAAGGTGGTCTGGGCCTTTGTTAGAAGGTCAGGGAGATGAGTAGCAGAGCAGACTAAAGTAGAGTCGTCTGCATACTGAATACTGAAGCATTGGGAATGGCAGAGTGAAACGTGTTGATAAAGTTGTTAAACAGCATAAAACCCAGTATGGATCCCTGGGCCACACCTGTAGGGGTATGGAGAAAAGAAGAGATGCCTTTTCACATTTCACAGCCTGTGATCTGTCAGACAAATAGCTAGAGAACTAGGATAGGGTGTTTTGACAAAGACTGAGATTTGAAAGATGGCTCAGAAGGTGGGTGTGGGAATCAGTATTGAATGCTTTGGAAAGATCCAGAAGCACTGTGGCTACTACTTTCCCAGTGTCTCGGGCACGATTGACAGTATCAAGGAAAGAAAGGAATTGAGCAGAACACCAGTTTCCCTGCCTTGTGCTGTATTTTTCACAGTCTCTTGTGTTCTCGGCTAAGGCGAAAATCAGCTTAATTCCACCTCTTTGCCTTCAGCAGCCAATCAAAATGTAATTTCTCGAGTGAACGCAATGTTGACGAATGACGTCACATACACACAAGACACTGCAGTAAAGGAACTAGGGGCTAGGAGAAAGACAGTGCGAGTTGTAGCACAAGTTCATAATGTAGCTGAAGAAATAACAAATTTCAACCCTACTGAGAAGCAAGGCACAGCCTACTCTGCCAACAATTATTTTTTAGAGAACAGAGGCATGCAGCCTCTGAATTACCTGCTACCTATAAGAGAACAGAAGCTACCTGCTTGAAAACAGCAGAACAGAGGTCGCAGCAGGAGCAGGAACAAGAGGAAACACGATGGCTGATCAAGAGCCCATACAACATAAAGAAAGCATTTTTCAACCAAAGAAAGACTTAGTGTGGGATTTATCCAGTCATGTCCTGTCTAAAGATGAGTTTCATTTGCTACAAAAAGGACTGTCTTTTATACCCACTGGTAGGTCTGATTTTGCAGATGTCATATTTGATATAAAGATGTTTACACGTAATTTGATGTTAAAATGCGGTTTAATGGTACAGAGACAACGCAAATGCAAGGTAGTCATGTCTGTAAAAAACCTAGCACATTTATACCTGCAGTTAACCCATTAGTCACAAATTGAATGATTATAATAGGCAGAAACATTATAAGGGGCAACAGTCTTATAACTTAAAATTAGAGCATGAAGCTTTACTGGGTTTACAGAGGAATGACACAATAGTAATTAGGCCTGCCGATAATGGAGGGCCTGTAGTCATTATGGATAAAAGTAAATATGATTCCATTATGTTACACATGCTGAAGGAAGATGTTTTTTATGAGAAATTGCCTTCTGCCAGGGTTAAGTTGTTCATAGAAAAAGTGCATAAGCAATTAAAAGATATGTTTTCGAATGGCATGATAGACAATAGTCTATTATATTATTTTATGGTTATCTCACCCACTACACCCATTATTCAAGGTTTGCCTAAACTACACAAGAGCATTACTGACCCACCCATGAGGCCTATAGTGTCTGGTAGAAACTGGTGCACTGAACCGGCATCCATTTTTATTGAAAAGAGTTAGAGATCACTTTTAAATAGTAGAGAATATGTATTAAGAGATAAGAAACAGTTTTTGAGAGATCTTCACATTTTCAACAGTAACAACCCTACTAAAGTTTTTTTTTTATGGCAACACTTGATGTGGTCTCTCTTTTTACAATTATACCTAATATGATTGGGTTGGAAAGTTTAACTAGGTTTATTGAAATATATTCTGATTTCTCTGAAAGTAAAATTATATTAATTAAGAATTTACTGAGCATTGTCTCAGAAAATTGTTTTTCTGTTTGGAGATGACCTATACTGGCAGCGTAATGGTGTAGTTATGGGCACATCTTGTGCCAATAGCTACACCAACGCTGTCATGGTTGTATGGGAACAGGAGTATTTATTGAGTGGCCCATATCAAAACAATGTTTTATTTTTTTGTAGATTTGTAGATCTTTTTATTTTATGGGCTGGTGCAGAAGAGTTCTTAGAATTTCTCATGTACTTGAATGCAACCACCACTTTTCTAAGGTTTACTTCTGTTGTCTCATATGAGAGAATAAACTTTTTGGATGTTAAAGTAAATACTGCAAAAGGGAGGATATATACATGCTTGTACAGGAAGGAATGTGATGTTAACCATCTTTTAAACAGAGGAAGTGTGCACCCTACCTATGTGTTTGACAATGGCATTAGGAATCTTGTTTTCAGAGCGTCTAGGTTGAATGTCAGGGATGCAGATTTCCATCAACAGTTGAATAAATATGAAGCATGAATTACTGGCATGCGGTTATGGGGAGAGAGATATACAGAAACAAATACAAGAAGTAGTTAACCTGTGACATAGTAAGGCTAGACTTTATTATTCGGATAGATGGTCTGAGGAAAAAGAGACCAGTGGTGACATGCCTAAGTTAAAAGTGCCATTATGCTTTTCTAGTGATGTCGAGTCTTATATGAACATTATAAGTAAACATTGGGGGATACTGACCACTGAGAAGGCGGTCACAAAATGGATAGAGAATGAACCTAAATTTTTGTTTAGAAATCAAAAGTCTTTGAAAAGACGTTTGTGTATCCAGAGAAAAGAAAACACCTATGGGTGCAATGGGAACTAAGCCTTGTGGCAATTGTTCATACTGTGGATATATAGATATAAGCAATGAATTTTTGCATCCAGATCAGGACCGGCTGTATAAATTTAAAGTACAAACTACATGTGATACACAGCACATAGTGTATTTTGCCCACTGCGTAATATGTAAGAAATTTTATATTGGGAAAATAGACCGCACACTTAAGGAGAGGACTAGACAACACATTTATCACATAGGTAAACAAAGCAGAAGTTAATGCCCTGGCCAAAGATGTTATAAATACTAATAGTCAACATAAATTTAGCATGTTATGTAGTCCTGTCTCGCCTACATTCTTACCCGTGGGTTCGGAGCCGATATTCGGCTCCGACTTAGCCTATTCACTAGCTCAAAAGTCTCTGATTGGCTGGGCTAAGAGGGTATGCCATAGTACACTGCTTCGCATCCCCAGATCTCGTTTGCCGCTTGTAGAGCTCGGACGTGGTTTCGCTTGGCTGTGGCTAAGTACCCTTTTTTGACAAATTTCTCTTGAGAAATTGGTTGCTTTATACTCAAAAAGCTATTTTAATAGCTACTCTTGCTGCGTTACTTGTGTTTGTGTGTTTAGTAGGCGAGAGCTTTTGACACCCACTTATCCTTGGACAGCAGAGCGCCAGGCCCTAAGGTTACCCCCATGAGCGGTCCCCCACTTTCTGAAGGTCCCTCAGAGCCTGTGCCTGAGGAACCTCCCAGAAAGAAATTGTGCAAGAGGAAGCACATAGACTCCCAGGACGAGTCTCTCACTTCCGATACTGACCTCGAGGAATCGGAAGGGTCCCCCAAGTCTTCCTCTGTAGTGATATCCCTAACTGTTCTCTTGGTTGAGTAGTTCTTCTGTTTCTTGTTGTATATTTGTTTTTTGAGAACCGTTTAAGTTAGAGGTTCTGTCTATGTATTATTGTTGTTGGTTAAGAGCTTCGCCTCTGTGGTACTGTCTGCTATCTAAGTTGTGGGCTTCCCGCCCTTTTTGGTAGTTAACGGTAGTTATGCTGTGTGCTTTGCATAGGATATGTCTAAAGATCAGAAAGCACATAAGCCTTCTGGCTTTAAAAAGTGTTCAAAGTGCGGATATAAAATGTCCATCATGGATGGACACTCTGTGTCTACTGTCTTGGAGCCATCCATTTACAGGAGTCGTGTAGCTTTTGCCACGCCTTCAGTCCTAGGGTGCTCCAAGAGAGGAAAAACAAATTGATTTTAAAGGGACTGCTTAAACCATCTTTTGAGGAGGCTATAGATTCAGCTCCCAGTCGAAATCTAAGTCCTCCAAGTCCAAGAAAAGGTCTCCTGCTCCATCGGCATCTTTGTAGCCTCTGGAGAAGATTACGATATTGGATACTACTTCCTCAGCTCCACTGTCTTCGGGCCACAGGAGGTGTCTGTTAAGTGAATCAGCGTCCGCTCCGATCATTCTCGAACCTATTCGGAGCCGGTCGCCAAGTGTGAGGCATGGTTCACCAGATAAGAGGTCTCAGTCTCCATCCATTTCCTCCAAATCCTCCAGGCTTTCTGATTTGGATGTGGATAGGGTGGTGCAGAGGCACCTGCAGTTGCCGGTGTTGGCTAAATTGTTTTCGGCTCCGACCCAGTCGGCTCCGGAGCCAATTTCTATGGTTGTTTCATCGATTCCTCCGCTGAGCACATTCCTGCTGTCGGAGCCGGTATGTTCCACTCAGAGTGATGTTCCTGTGCCGGCTCCGATACCCCCTCTGGGTTTATTGGTGCCGACCTTGGCTCCAACCATGTCGGTTCCGTCCACAGGGTTCGAGACTTGGGTCTCCTCGGTCGGGCCCGAAGGGGATGCCTTGGGACATCTTTCGGTTCCGAGTCTCCCACTCGGTGCATCGGCTGGGGGGACCCCGGTCCCAGTCATGGCCTTGGAGGCCGGTCGGTCCTCGGACTCAGGGGGGACCCGCCTTCGAGGCCATGTGGAGCGCGCTGGCCAGGTCGTCAGCTACGTCACTCAGGTCAGTCATTCCATCCCCTACCACTCTGGCGAGAGCTTCTGACACCCACTTATCCTTGGACAGCAGAGCGCCAGGCCCTAAGGTTACCCCCATGAGCGGTCCCCCACTTTCTGAAGGTCCCTCAGAGCCTGTGCCTGAGGAACCTCCCAGAAAGAAATTGTGCAAGAGGAAGCACATAGACTCCCAGGACGAGTCTCTCACTTCCGATACTGACCTCGAGGAATCGGAAGGGTCCCCCAAGTCTTCCTCTGATGATGTTTCCTTCTCCGATATCCTGGAGATCCTGAAACAGAGGAGACTGGCCTTCCAAAACCCCTTCCGAGGAGGAGTCAGTATTCCTTAAGGCTTTTGGCGCTCAACCTTCCACCTCCTGGGTGTCTCCACCCTTTGATGAACTTTTTTACCTTATTTGTCGAAGGGTGCAGGAAAACCCTGATTCTGTGGAGCCAGTACCTCGTCACCCCAACAAATTTCTCTACACCCCTCACAGAAAATAATTTCTGACAAAGGGAGTCCCGGTAGATGCCATGGTGGTGGCGGCAGCCACCCAGAAGGAAGTTGCAGAGTCTTCCTCTTCGGTCCATCCTCCTAACAAGGAGTCTAGGGCTATGGACTGGTAGGGGAAGCGTACCTTGTCTTCAGCCACCTTCACCTTAAGGTCGCTGAATTACTTATCTCATTTCACTCGGCTCCAGAGAAATCTCCTTAAGGAGTTAGGAGATACTCTTGCGGGTAACATACCTGAAGCGGTGGCTCAGACAGTCATCGCACAGGTTTCTACCCTCAACTCCATCACAAACTCGTCCATGCGACTCATTTCGTATGCTGCCGAGGGAGCGAGTAGGGCGGCCAGCTCGGGTTTAGCCCTTAGAAGGCAAGCCTGGCTGCGCCTATGTCACTTTGTGGAGGCCTTCAAGTCTTCCTTCACTGATGCCCCTTTTGATGGTTCCTCATTGTTTGGGACCAAAGTAAAAGACACCCTCACCAGGTGCGAGCAAGAGGGAAAGACCCTATCTGCCATAGGGGTCTGTTTTTTCCTCCCGTCTACGCCTTATCCCAAGGCTCAGCGAGGGGGAAAGATGTGGTTCAAGAAATCACAAAGGTTTTTTCCAGCCGCACAAGGTGAAACCCCCTCCCGAGGCAGGGGAGGGGGGGAGTTATTCAGGGAGACATCCCAGAGGCAGAGGGGGCCCCCACAATTCTGGGGACTGCAACTCTTTTCGTGGCTCTCCATACTCTCATTTCTGAGGGTGTGCCCGACTGTGCTTATCCGGAGCCAGTCGGGGGTCAAATTTCCTTGTATCCGGAAGCCAGGGAAAACATCACCCAGGACCGATGGGTATTAAGGATAATTTCCAGAGGTTACACCATTCCATTCTCTTCAGTACCCCCTCCCATCAGAAAAATCCCAGTCAAAGGGATCAAGCAGCCTCAGAGATATCTCAGCTGGTAGAAAAAGGAGTCATCCAACCAGTCCCCTCAGACCAGATCGGATTAGGGACTTACTCAAGATTCTTTTTTGTGCCAAAAAGAACAGGGGACCTGAGAACCATACTAGATCTCAGTCAACTCAACCATTACGTACACAAGTCCAAATTCCATATGGTCACCCTATAATCTATTCTCCCATTGTTGGGAAAGGAAGTATGGATGTGCTCCATCGACCTGAAGGATGCTTACTACCATATCAAAATGGACAGGGCATCCAGGTGTTAACTACACTTCAGGCTGGGAGCCAGACATTTCCAGTTTCGAGCCCTGCCCTTTGGTCTCACCACAGCCCCCAGGGTGTTCACCAAGTGCATGGCAGTAGTGATGGCTCACTTGAGACGTCAAGGATTCCAGGTGTTTCCATACCTGGATGACTGGCTCCTCTCCGCCCCCACCAGGCATCTACTAATTCAGACCAGGGACACTACCATCAGTCTATGTCACCAATTAGGCATCACGATAAACTGGAAAAAATATTCCTTGTTGCCCTTACAGTGTGTCACCTTTATAGGAGCAGAGCTGGACACCATTCAAATGCGAGTGTTCCTACCACAAGAAAGAATCACAGGGTTGCAACAACAAATTCTCACGCTGATGCCTCTGAGACATGCAAAGGCAAGACTGATTCTTCAACTCCTAGGGACCATGGCAGCTACTGTCATGTTGGTCCCATTAGCGAGATTACACATGAGAATTCTCCAGTGGCTTCTCGTCCAATGGTCTCTCCAAAGACTTCCGCTATCCCATCCAATCCTAATGACAGACAAATGCAAGCAGGACCTCCGTTGGTGGCTGTGCACCAACAACTTGAATGTAGGAAAACCCTTTGTTCCACCCGTCCCTGTGGCCACAGTGACCACGGATGCCTTCCAGATAGGGTGGGGGGCATTATCTTGGCAGGATGGTCCAAGGCACGTGGCAGGAGCACGAGATACATTTGCACATAAACGTTCTGGAGATGAGAGCAGTGCTTCTTGCATTGCAGGCACTTCAAGAAGTCCTCCCTCTAGGGACTATTGTGATACACTCAGACAACATGTCAGTAGTGTGGTATCTCAACAAGCAAGGAGGAACCCGATCTTATCCACTATGCAGGGAGGCCATGCACGTGTGGCAATGGGCAATAGCTTCCCAATGGTTTCTAGTGGCAACGCACATCCCAGGGAAGACCAATGTGATAGCGGACATGCTAAGCAGGGCGATTCTTATGCCGTACGAGTGGTCCCTGAATCGCCTGGTGGCAGAGTGAATCTTCAGCAGATGGGGTCAACCTTGCTGCGACCTTTTTTGCCAGCCCTCTCAATGCAAAATACAGCAACTACGTCTCGCTGATCCCCCCCACCGGGGGAATCACCCAGGGATGCTCTAGCTCACAATTGGCCCTCCGGTCTCCCCTTCTCTCAAGGGTGATTCAGAAAGTGCAATCCTTGGGAAGCAGGATGATTCTGATTGCCCCACACTGGCCCCGTCAAGTATGGTTCCCCTTCCTTCAACCCTACCTTGTGGATACTCCTTGGATTCTGGAACCCCTTCCAGACTTACTGACACACATGTCGGGACAGTTCCACTCCTCTCTGAAGACACTCCGGCTGACAAGCCTGGCTGCTCCACTTCCATCCTTAGTCAGATGCCATAATTTTTCACCAGACGTAGTCCATATTTTGTCGTCCTCTCATAAACCATCCACTAGAAAAATCTACTTTAGCAAATGGAAAAGATTCTCTCTTTGGGCTCATTCCAGAGGCATTGATCCCTACACAGCTCCAATTGATTCCGTTTTGAAATTTTTGTCTATATTGTTCTATCAGGGGTCGGCTTCAGCCACCATCAAAGTTCAGCTGGTGGCTATATCAAACTTCCACGTGGCCAATGAGCCTAGCCTTATGGCACACAGACTATGTAAAGCATTCCTTAAAGGTACCCTATTGCTTCGTCCCCCAGTATCACAATCTGTTATGCCCTGGGACCTCAGTTTTTGTTTTTCAAACCCTCACTCTTCCACCCTTCGAGCCTGCAGCTACCTGCGAGTTAAAGTTTCTAACATGGAAAACAGCCTTTTTAATAGCTATCACTTCAGCGAGGCGAGTCTCCGAAATCCAAGCCCTTTCCATCAAACCCCCCATATTTGATCTTCCATAAAGATAGAGTCTCCCTTAGACCAAACCCGTCATTCCTTCCCAAAGTGGTTTCCCTGTCTAATATAAATCAGTCTGTTGAGCTGCCAGTTTTCTTCCCCAATTTTTCCAACAAGGCAGAATTCAGATTTCACCAATTAGATGTACATAGACAGTTACGCTTCTATCTCCATCGGACAAAAGATATTTGGAAATCTGACCAACTCTGTCTCCTTTTCCGAAAACTGGCTTGGTTCTCCGGTATCCAGGGTCACACTCTCTAGATTGATAGCCAGCTGTATTTCCTTCATTTATCACACAGCAGGTAAAACTTTGCCCTTTCCACCTAAAGCCCACTCCACAAGAGCTGTCTCCACATCCACAGCCTATCAAGCTAGATTGTCGATGGATGATATATGTTCTGTGGCCACTTGGGCTTCTCCTCACACTTTTGTCTCTCATTACAAATTGGACGTGGTTTCCAGGGGCAGATCTTCATTTGGCTACACAGTTCTCAGGAGTATTTTCCTATGAGCCACCCAGGATGTAGGTGCTAGGGACGCTGTCCCACGTGTAAGAATGTAGGCGAGATAGGACTAAATGACATCAAGAAGTTATGTACTCACCATAACGTTCGATGTATGTAGTCCATCTCGCCTCACATTCTTACTTACCCTCCCGTTTTCCCCCTGCCTGGAGGATTTGGAGGTAAAATTTTATCATGCAGAGTCCCTTTGATTAATTTGTTTGGATAATTTGTTTGTATGGATGTGTGCTATGTATGCAATAACTGAATTGTTTGCAGCAAACTAGATCTGGGGATGCGAAGCAGTGTACTATGGGATACCCTCTTAGCCCAGCCAATCAGAGACTTTTGAGCTAAGTGAATAGGCCGAGTTGGAGCCGATATTCAGCTCCGAACCCATGGGTAAGAATGTGAGGTGAGATGGACTACATACATCGAACATTATGGTGAGTACATAACTTCTTGTTTATGGCCATTGCTAGGAGTTTTGTGAGTAAAAGGGGGGGGGACGGGTAATAAATCAGAGAAACTGGAAGCTAGACCGATAGTCTTATTCAGAGCTGATATGGGACATGGTCTCAATGAACAACTACTACTTAGAACAAAGGTAAAGGCTAAACCTTTATGTAGGTAAAGTAGCTGTTTTTAACAATATGTATTTTAATAATGTGTGTTTATATTGCACAAAGTATATATATATATATATATATATATATATATATATATATATATATATATACACACACACACACAAACACACATACATTTTAGGATTTCTTTGAACATTCATTTATTTTGTGATTACTATACAGCTTTAATATTTTATGGTAATGGAGTGTATATAGACATGTGATGTATTGTCATCTGATGCATTCAGCAATGTTTAAAAGTATGACTAGTTTCAGTTTGTTTTTATGCACCTGAAGAAGCAGATGTGAAAGTGCTTGCGCCTGATTAAAGTTTTATAACCTGGAGCCTATCCTGTGTTCTCCTGTTGTTTTTGGGTAATTTGCTGTAGCTTTGCTGTGGATACAAGGACCTGCAAGCGAGTGTTTTTTATTGTGTTTGCTGGTATATATATATATATATATATATATATATATATATATATATATATTGTATTTTGTTAATGATTCACCTTTTTTAAACACCTTTATTGAATTATCTCTTGTGACATAGGCAAACTTACATTTATATATAAAATAAAACATTGACATGTTCACAGTTGCAAACATTATACATCACATATATTGATCTGTATAATATAATCAATCCAACATAAGTTGGTCAGTTCCTCCCTTCGGGTATCTGCAGTCATTTTTCTCCATGTATTGTTCCCACAATTTCCATTTTTCTACGCTTTTCTAAAAATGCCCTTCCAGTTGTTTGAGCTGTTACTGTATTCACCACTTCAGATACGATCGGTTTAGACTTTGATTTCCGTTTTCCAGTAACTGTTTTTTTTTTAGCAGCCACTAGAATTAAACTCAACAAGGCCTTGGTATGTGTAGACAATCCAGATTTTGTATCTTGCCTATTAAAAAACAATCCTTAGTTACACCTATTTGCTCATCCAATATTTCTGACCACGTACTTTGTAGGTAATTTTTAAAGTCTGCCATCTCATTCCTTTCCCATATATATTCCCAGTTAACTCTTTCTTCCCAATCAGACCTCTGACATTTGCCATCTAGCTGAGGGAAAATTCTTTGAAGTCTGCTTGGGTTAATTATAAACCCTGAGAAACCCACTAACAATTGCTGTTTTGACAAACAAATGTTTCCGATGGATTTTCACTTCTACTGCTTGATTAGCTGAAAATTGTGAGAAAATTTAAGCAGATGAGCTAAAAACTGATTGCTTTTATCAAACACAAAAATGATTAGCTCTCTTTTCCTCTTTTAAATCAGTAGTCTGTTCGTGAAAAAATAGAGAAATTATAACATTTGCATTGAGGAGAATTAGTACAACAGTAGCGATGGAATCGCTCATTCTGTTCAGTTACGACATTTATATCAATCTTAGGGGCAGATATTAAGTATTTCCAGGCGTTGTGTAGTGATGGAATCGCTCATTCTGTTCACTTACAACATTTATCGCAAGCTTAGGGGCAGATATTAAGTATTTCCAGGCGTTGTGTAGTGATGGAATTGCTCATTCTGTTCAGTTACAACATTTATATCAATCTTAGGGGCAGATATTAAGTATTTCCAGGTGTTGTGTAGTGATGGATCTCTCATTCTGTTCACTTACAACATTTATATCAATCTTAGGGGCAGACATAAAGTATTTCCAGGCATTGTGTAGTGATGGAATCGCTCATTCTGTTCAGTTACAACATTTATATCAATCTTAGGGGCAGATATTAAGTATTTCCAGGTGTTGTGTAGTGATGGAATCTCTCATTCTGTTCACTTAAAACATTTATAGCAATCTTAGGGGCAGATATTAAGTATTTCCAGGCATTGTGTAGTGATGGAATCGCTCATTCTGTTCAGTTACGACATTTATATCAATCTTAGGGGCAGATATCAAGTATTTCCAGGCATTGTGTAGTGATGGAATCTCTCATTCTGTTCACTTACAACATTTATATCAATCTTAGGGGCAGATATTAAGTATTTCCAGGCATTGTGTAGTGATGGAATCGCTCATTCTGTTCGGTTACAACATTTATATTAATCTTAGGGGCAGATATTAAGTATTTAAAGGCGTTGTGTAGTGATGGAATCTCTCATTCTGTTCACTTACAACATTTATAGCAATCTTAGGGGCAGATATTAAGTATTTCCAGGTGTTGTGTAGTGATGGAATCGCTCATTCTGTTCAGTTACAACATTTATATCAATCTTAGGGGCAGATATTAAGTATTTCCAGGCGTTATGTAGTGATGGAATCTCTCATTCTGTTCAGTTACAACATTTATATCAATCTTAGGGGCAGATATTAAGTATTTCCAGGCGTTGTGTAGTGATGGAATCTCTCATTCTGTTCAGTTACAACATTTATCGCAATCTTAGGGGCAGATATTAAGTATTTCCAGGCATTGTGTAATGATGGAATCTCTCATTCTGTTCACTTACAACATTTATATCAATCTTAGGGGCAGATATTAAGTATTTCCAGGCGTTGTGTAGTGATGGAATCCCTCATTCTGTTTACTTACAACATTTATATCAATCTTAGGGGCAGATATTAAGTATTTCCAGGCGTTGTGTAGTGATGGAATCGCTCATTCTGTTCACTTACAAAATTTATATCAATCTTAGGGGCAGATATTAAGTATTCCCAGGCATTGTGTAGTGATGGAATCTCTCATTCTGTTCACTTACAACATTTATATCAATCTTAGGGGCAGATATTAAGTATTTCCAGGTGTTGTGTAGTGATGGAATCGCTCATTCTGTTCAGTTACAACATTTATATCAATCTTAGGGGCAGATATTAAGTATTTCCAGGCGTTGTGTAGTGATGGAATCTCTCATTCTGTTCAGTTACAACATTTATATCAAACTTAGGGGCAGATATTAAGTATTTCTAGGCATTGTGTAGTGATGGAATCTCTCATTCTGTTCAGTTACAACATTTATATCAATCTTAGAGGCAGATATTAAGTATTTCCAGGCGTTGTGTAGTGATGGAATCTCTCATTCTGTTCAGTTACATTTATTGCAATCTTAGGGGCAGATATTAAGTATTTCCAGGCGTTGTGTAGTGATGGAATCTCTTATTGTGTTCAGTTACATTTATCGCAATATTGGGGTAGATATTAAGTATTTCCAGGCGTTGTGTAGTGATGAAATCTCTCATTCTGTTCAGTTACAACATTTATAGCAATTTTAGGGGCAGATATTAAGTATTTCCAGGCATTGTGTAGTGATGGAATTGCTCATTCTGTTCAGTTACAACATTTATCGCAATCTTAGGGGCAGATATTAAGTATTTCCAGGCGTTGTATAGTGATGAAATCTCTCATTCTGTTCAGTTACATTTATCGCAATCTTAGGGGCAGATATTAAGTATTTCCAGGCATTGTGTAGTGATGGAATCTCTCATTCTGTTCGGTTACAACATTTATATCAATCTTAGGGGCAGATATTAAGTATTTCCAGGCGTTGTGTAGTGATGGAATCTCTCATTCTGTTCAGTTACAACATTTATATCAATCTTAGGGGCAGATATTAAGTATTTCCAGGCGTTGTGTAGTGATGGAATCTCTCATTCTGTTCAGTTACAACATTTATATCAATCTTAGTGGCAGATATTAAGTATTTCCAGGCATTGTGTAGTGATGGAATCTCTCATAATGTTCAGTTACAACATTTATATCAATCTTAGGGGCAGATATTAAGTATTTCCAGGCGTTGTGTAGTGATGGAATCTCTCATTCTGTTCAGTTACAACATTTATATCAATCTTAGGGCAGATATTAAGTATTTCCAGGCGTTGTGTAGTGATGGAATCTCTCATTGTGTTCAGTTACAACATTTATCGCAATATTGGGGGCAGATATTAAGTATTTCCAGGCGTTGTGTAGTGATGGAATCTCTCATTCTGTTCAGTTACAACATTTATATCAATCTTAGGGGCAGATATTAAGTATTTCCAGGCGATGTGTAGTGATGGAATCGCTCATTCTGTTAAGTTACAACATTTATATCAATCTTAGGGGCAGATATTAAGTATTTCCAGGCATTGTGTAGTGATGGAATCTCTCATTCTGTTCAGTTACAACATTTATATCAATCTTAGGGGCAGATATTAAGTATTTCCAGGCGTTGTGTAGTGATGGAATCTCTCATTCTGTTCAGTTACAACATTTATATCAATCTTAGGGGCAGATATTAAGTATTTCCAGGCGTTGTGTAGTGATGGAATCTCTTATTGTGTTCAGTTACAACATTTATATCAATCTTAGGGGCAGATATTAAGTATTTCCAGGCGTTGTGTAGTGATGGAATCGCTCATTCTGTTCAGTTACAACATTTATATCAATCTTAGGGGCAGATATTAAGTATTTCCAGGTGTTGTGTAGTGATGGAATCTCTCATTCTGTTCACTTAAAACATTTATAGCAATCTTAGGGGCAGATATTAAGTATTTCCAGGCATTGTGTAGTGATGGAATCGCTCATTCTGTTCAGTTACGACATTTATATCAATCTTAGGGGCAGATATCAAGTATTTCCAGGCATTGTGTAGTGATGGAATCTCTCATTCTGTTCACTTACAACATTTATATCAATCTTAGGGGCAGATATTAAGTATTTCCAGGCATTGTGTAGTGATGGAATCGCCATTCTGTTCGGTTACAACATTTATATTAATCTTAGGGGCAGATATTAAGTATTTAAAGGTGTTGTGTAGTGATGGAATCTCTCATTCTGTTCACTTACAACATTTATAGCAATCTTAGGGGCAGATATTAAGTATTTCCAGGTGTTGTGTAGTGATGGAATCGCTCATTCTGTTCAGTTACAACATTTATATCAATCTTAGGGGCAGATATTAAGTATTTCCAGGCGTTATGTAGTGATGGAATCTCTCATTCTGTTCAGTTACAACATTTATATCAATCTTAGGGGCAGATATTAAGTATTTCCAGGCGTTGTGTAGTGATGGAATCTCTCATTCTGTTCAGTTACAACATTTATCGCAATCTTAGGGGCAGATATTAAGTATTTCCAGGCATTGTGTAATGATGGAATCTCTCATTCTGTTCACTTACAACATTTATATCAATCTTAGGGGCAGATATTAAGTATTTCCAGGCGTTGTGTAGTGATGGAATCCCTCATTCTGTTTACTTACAACATTTATATCAATCTTAGGGGCAGATATTAAGTATTTCCAGGCGTTGTGTAGTGATGGAATCGCTCATTCTGTTCACTTACAAAATTTATATCAATCTTAGGGGCAGATATTAAGTATTCCCAGGCATTGTGTAGTGATGGAATCTCTCATTCTGTTCACTTACAACATTTATATCAATCTTAGGGGCAGATATTAAGTATTTCCAGGTGTTGTGTAGTGATGGAATCGCTCATTCTGTTCAGTTACAACATTTATATCAATCTTAGGGGCAGATATTAAGTATTTCCAGGCGTTGTGTAGTGATGGAATCTCTCATTCTGTTCAGTTACAACATTTATATCAAACTTAGGGGCAGATATTAAGTATTTCTAGGCATTGTGTAGTGATGGAATCTCTCATTCTGTTCAGTTACAACATTTATATCAATCTTAGAGGCAGATATTAAGTATTTCCAGGCGTTGTGTAGTGATGGAATCTCTCATTCTGTTCAGTTACATTTATTGCAATCTTAGGGGCAGATATTAAGTATTTCCAGGCGTTGTGTAGTGATGGAATCTCTTATTGTGTTCAGTTACATTTATCGCAATATTGGGGGTAGATATTAAGTATTTCCAGGCGTTGTGTAGTGATGGAATCTCTCATTCTGTTCAGTTACAACATTTATAGCAATTTTAGGGGCAGATATTAAGTATTTCCAGGCATTGTGTAGTGATGGAATTGCTCATTCTGTTCAGTTACAACATTTATCGCAATCTTAGGGGCAGATATTAAGTATTTCCAGGCGTTGTATAGTGATGAAATCTCTCATTCTGTTCAGTTACATTTATCGCAATCTTAGGGGCAGATATTAAGTATTTCCAGGCATTGTGTAGTGATGGAATCTCTCATTCTGTTCGGTTACAACATTTATATCAATCTTAGGGGCAGATATTAAGTATTTCCAGGCGTTGTGTAGTGATGGAATCTCTCATTCTGTTCAGTTACAACATTTATATCAATCTTAGGGGCAGATATTAAGTATTTCCAGGCGTTGTGTAGTGATGGAATCTCTCATTCTGTTCAGTTACAACATTTATATCAATCTTAGTGGCAGATATTAAGTATTTCCAGGCATTGTGTAGTGATGGAATCTCTCATAATGTTCAGTTACAACATTTATATCAATCTTAGGGGCAGATATTAAGTATTTCCAGGCGTTGTGTAGTGATGGAATCTCTCATTCTGTTCAGTTACAACATTTATATCAATCTTAGGGGCAGATATTAAGTATTTCCAGGCGTTGTGTAGTGATGGAATCTCTCATTGTGTTCAGTTACAACATTTATCGCAATATTGGGGGCAGATATTAAGTATTTCCAGGCGTTGTGTAGTGATGGAATCTCTCATTCTGTTCAGTTACAACATTTATATCAATCTTAGGGGCAGATATTAAGTATTTCCAGGCGATGTGTAGTGATGGAATCGCTCATTCTGTTAAGTTACAACATTTATATCAATCTTAGGGGCAGATATTAAGTATTTCCAGGCATTGTGTAGTGATGGAATCTCTCATTCTGTTCAGTTACAACATTTATATCAATCTTAGGGCAGATATTAAGTATTTCCAGGCGTTGTGTAGTGATGGAATCTCTCATTCTGTTCAGTTACAACATTTATATCAATCTTAGGGGCAGATATTAAGTATTTCCAGGCGTTGTGTAGTGATGGAATCTCTTATTGTGTTCAGTTACAACATTTATATCAATCTTAGGGGCAGATATTAAGTATTTCCAGGCGTTGTGTAGTGATGGAATCTCTCATTCTGTTCACTTACAACATTTATATCAATCTTAGGGGCAGATATTAAGTATTTCCAGGTGTTGTGTAGTGATGGAATCGCTCATTCTGTTCAGTTACAACATTTATATCAATCTTAGGGGCAGATATTAAGTATTTCTAGGTGTTATGTAGTGATGGAATCTCTCATTCTGTTCAGTTACAACATTTATATCAATCTTAGGGGCAGATATTAAGTATTTCCAGGCGTTGTGTAGTGATGGAATCTCTCATTCTGTTCAGTTACAACATTTATCGCAATCTTAGGGGCAGATATTAAGTATTTCCAGGAGTTGTGTAATGATGGAATCTCTCATTCTGTTCACTTACAACATTTATATCAATCTTAGGGGCAGATATTAAGTATTTCCAGGCGTTGTGTAGTGATGGAATCACTCATTCTGTTCACTTACAACATTTATATCAATCTTAGGGGCAGATATTAAGTATTTCCAGGCGTTGTATAGTGATGAAATCTCTCATTCTGTTCAGTTACATTTATCGCAATCTTAGGGGCAGATATTAAGTATTTCCAGGCATTGTGTAGTGATGGAATCTCTCATTCTGTTCGGTTACAACATTTATATCAATCTTAGGGGCAGATATTAAGTATTTCCAGGCGTTGTGTAGTGATGGAATCTCTCATTCTGTTCAGTTACAACATTTATATCAATCTTAGGGGCAGATATTAAGTATTTCCAGGCGTTGTGTAGTGATGGAATCTCTCATTCTGTTCAGTTACAACATTTATATCAATCTTAGTGGCAGATATTAAGTATTTCCAGGCATTGTGTAGTGATGGAATCTCTCATAATGTTCAGTTACAACATTTATATCAATCTTAGGGCAGATATTAAGTATTTCCAGGCGTTGTGTAGTGATGGAATCTCTCATTCTGTTCAGTTACAACATTTATATCAATCTTAGGGCAGATATTAAGTATTTCCAGGCGTTGTGTAGTGATGGAATCTCTCATTGTGTTCAGTTACAACATTTATATCAATATTAGGGCAGATATTAAGTATTTCCAGGCGTTGTGTAGTGATGGAATCTCTCATTCTGTTCAGTTACAACATTTATATCAATCTTAGGGCAGATATTAAGTATTTCCAGGCTGTGTAGTGATGGAATCGCTCATTCTGTTAAGTTACAACATTTATATCAATCTTAGGGGCAGATATTAAGTATTTCCAGGCATTGTGTAGTGATGGAATCTCTCATTCTGTTCAGTTACAACATTTATATCAATCTTAGGGCAGATATTAAGTATTTCCAGGCGTTGTGTAGTGATGGAATCTCTCATTCTGTTCAGTTACAACATTTATATCAATCTTAGGGCAGATATTAAGTATTTCCAGGCGTTGTGTAGTGATGGAATCTCTTATTGTGTTCAGTTACAACATTTATATCAATCTTAGGGGCAGATATTAAGTATTTCCAGGCGTTGTGTAGTGATGGAATCTCTCATTCTGTTCACTTACAACATTTATATCAATCTTAGGGGCAGATATTAAGTATTTCCAGGTGTTGTGTAGTGATGGAATCGCTCATTCTGTTCAGTTACAACATTTATATCAATCTTAGGGGCAGATATTAAGTATTTCTAGGTGTTATGTAGTGATGGAATCTCTCATTCTGTTCAGTTACAACATTTATATCAATCTTAGGGGCAGATATTAAGTATTTCCAGGCGTTGTGTAGTGATGGAATCTCTCATTCTGTTCAGTTACAACATTTATCGCAATCTTAGGGGCAGATATTAAGTATTTCCAGGAGTTGTGTAATGATGGAATCTCTCATTCTGTTCACTTACAACATTTATATCAATCTTAGGGGCAGATATTAAGTATTTCCAGGCGTTGTGTAGTGATGGAATCACTCATTCTGTTCACTTACAACATTTATATCAATCTTAGGGGCAGATATTAAGTATTCCCAGGCATTGTGTAGTGATGGAATCTCTCATTCTGTTCACTTACAACATTTATATCAATCTTAGGGGCAGATATTAAGTATTTCCAGGTGTTGTGTAGTGATGGAATCGCTCATTCTGTTCAGTTACAACATTTATATCAATCTTAGGGGCAGATATTAAGTATTTCCAGGCGTTGTGTAGTGATGGAATCTCTCATTCTGTTCAGTTACAACATTTATAGCAATTTTAGGTGCAGATATTAAGTATTTCCAGGCATTGTGTAGTGATGGAATCGCTCATTCTGTTCAGTTACAACATTTATCGCAATCTTAGGGGCAGATATTAAGTATTTCCAGGCGTTGTATAGTGATGAAATCTCTCATTCTGTTCAGTTACATTTATCGCAATCTTAGGGGCAGATATTAAGTATTTCCAGGCATTGTGTAGTGATGGAATCTCTCATTCTGTTCAGTTACAACATTTATATCAATCTTAGGGGCAGATATTAAGTATTTCCAGGCATTGTGTAGTGATGGAATCTCTCATTCTGTTCAGTTACAACATTTATATCAATCTTAGGGGCAGATATTAAGTATTTCCAGGCGTTGTGTAGTGATGGAATCTCTCATTCTGTTCAGTTACAACATTTATATCAATCTTAGGGGCAGATATTAAGTATTTCCAGGCATTGTGTAGTGATGGAATCTCTCATAATGTTCAGTTACAACATTTATATCAATCTTAGGGGCAGATATTAAGTATTTCCAGGCGTTGTGTAGTGATGGAATCTCTCATTCTGTTCAGTTACAACATTTATATCAATCTTAGGGGCAGATATTAAGTATTTCCAGGCATTGTGTAGTGATGGAATCTCTCATTGTGTTCAGTTACAACATTTATCGCAATATTGGGGGCAGATATTAAGTATTTCCAGGCGTTGTGTAGTGATGGAATCTCTCATTCTATTCAGTTACAACATTTATATCAATCTTAGGGGCAGATATTCAGTATTTCCAGGCATTGTGTAGTGATGGAATCGCTCATTCTGTTAAGTTACAACATTTATATCAATCTTAGGGGCAGATATTAAGTATTTCCAGGCGTTGTGTAGTGATGGAATCTCTCATTCTGTTCAGTTACAACATTTATATCAATCTTAGGGGCAGATATTAAGTATTTCCAGGCGTTGTGTAGTGATGGAATCTCTCATCCTGTTCAGTTACAACATTTATGTCAATCTTAGGGGCAGATATTAAGTATTTCCAGGCCTTGTGTAGTGATGGAATCTCTCATTCTGTTCTGTTACAACATTTATATCAATCTTGGGGGCGGATATTAAGTATTTCCAGGCATTGTGTAGTGATGGAATCTCTCATTCTGTTCAGTTACAACATTTATATCAATCTTAGGGGCAGATATTAAGTATTTCCAGGCGTTGTGTAGTGATGGAATCTCTCATTCTGTTCAGTTACAACATTTATCGCAATCTTAGGGGCAGATATTAAGTATTTCCAGGCTGTGTAGTGATGGAATCTCTCATTCTGTTCAGTTACAACATTTATATCAATCTTCCGGGCAGATATTAAGTATTTCCAGGCGTTGTGTAGTGATGAAATCTCTCATTTTGTTCAGTTACAACATTTATATCAATATTAGGGCAGATATTAAGTATTTCCAGGCGTTGTGTAGTGGTGGAATCTCTCATTCTGTTCAGTTACAACATTTATATCAATATTAGGGGCAGATATTAAGTATTTCCAGGCGTTGTGTAGTGATGGAATCTCTCATTCTGTTCAGTTACAACATTTATATCAATCTTAGGGCAGATATTAAGTATTTCCAGGCGTTGTGTAGTGATGGAATCTCTCATTCTGTTCAGTTACAACATTTATCGCAATATTGGGGGCAGATATTAAGTATTTCCAGGTGTTGTGTAGTGATGGAATCTCTCATTCTGTTCAGTTACAACATTTATATCAATCTTAGGGGCAGATATTAAGTATTTCCAGGCGTTGTGTAGTGATGGAATCTCTCATTCGGTTCAGTTTCAACATTTATCGCAATCTTAGGGGCAGATATTAAGTATTTCCAGGCGTTGTGTAGTGATGGAATTCTCTCATTCTGTTCAGTTACAACATTTATATCAATCTTAGGGGCAGATATTAAGTATTTCCAGGCGTTGTGTAGTGATGGAATCTCTCATTCTGTTCAGTTACAAGATTTATCGCAATCTTAGGGGCAGATATTAAGTATTTCCAGGTGTTGTGTAGTGATGGAATCTCTCATTCTGTTCAGTTACAACATTTATATCAATCTTAGGGGCAGATATTAAGTATTTCCAGGCGTTGTGTAGTGATGGAATCTCTCATTCTGTTCAGTTACAACATTTATATCAATCTTAGGGGCAGATTTTAAGTATTTCCAGGTGGTGTGTAGTGATGGAATCTCTCATTCTGTTCAGTTACAACATTTATATCAATCGTAGGGGCAGATATTAAGTATTTCCAGGCGTTGTGTAGTGATGGAATCTCTCATTGTGTTCAGTTACAACATTTATCGCAATATTGGGGGCAGATATTAAGTATTTCCAGGCATTGTGTAGTGATGGAATCTCTCATTCTGTTCAGTTACAACATTTATATCAATCTTAGGGGCAGATTTTAAGTATTTCCAGGCGTTGTGTAGTGATGGAATCTCTTACTGTGTTCAGTTACAACATTTATCGCAATCTTAGGGGCAGATATTAAGTATTTCCAGGCGTTGTGTAGTGATGGAATCTCTCATTGTTTTCAGCTACAACATTTATATCAATCTTAGGGGCAGATATTAAGTATTTCCAGGCGTTGTGCAGTGATGGAATCGCTCATTCTGTTCAGTTACAACATTTATATCAATCTTAGGGGCAGATATTAAGTATTTCCAGGCATTGTGTAGTGTTGGAATCTCTCATTCTATTCAGTTACAACATTTATATCAATCTTAGGGGCAGATATTAAGTATTTCCAGGCGTTGTGTAGTGATGGAATCTCTCATTCTGTTCAGTTACAACATTTATCGCAATCTTAGGGGCAGATATTAAGTATTTCCAGGCGTTGTGTAATGATGGAATCTCTCATTCTGTTCACTTACAACATTTATATCAATCTTAGGGGCAGATATTAAGCATTTCCAGGCGTTATGTAGTGATGGAATCTCTCATTCTGTTCAGTTACAACATTTATATCAATCTTAGGGGCAGATATTAAGTATTTCCAGGCGTTGTGTAGTGATGGAATCTCTCATTCTGTTCAGTTACAACATTTATCGCAATCTTAGGGGCAGATATTAAGTATTTCCAGGCGTTGTGTAATGATGGAATCTCTCATTCTGTTCACTTACAACATTTATATCAATCTTAGGGGCAGATATTAAGTATTTCCAGGCGTTGTGTAGTGATGGAATCTCTCATTCTGTTTACTTACAACATTTATATCAATCTTAGGGGCAGATATTAAGTATTTCCAGGCATTGTGTAGTGATGGAATCGCTCATTCTGTTCACTTACAACATTTATATCAATCTTAGGGGCAGATATTAAGTATTCCCAGGCATTGTGTAGTGATAGAATCTCTCATTCTGTTCACTTACAACATTTATATCAATCTTAGGGGCAGATATTAAGTATTTCCAGGTGTTGTGTAGTGATGGAATCGCTCATTCTGTTCAGTTACAACATTTATATCAATCTTAGGGGCAGATATTAAGTATTTCCAGGCGTTGTGTAGTGATGGAATCTCTCATTCTGTTCAGTTACAACATTTATATCAATCTTAGGGGCAGATATTAAGTATTTCCAGGCATTGTGTAGTGATGGAATCTCTCATTCTGTTCGTTTACAACATTTATATCAATCTTAGGGGCAGATATTAAGTATTTCCAGGCGTTGTGTAGTGATGGAATCTCTCATTCTGTTCAGTTACCTTTATTGCAATCTTAGGGGCAGATATTAAGTATTTCCAGGCGTTGTGTAGTGATGGAATCTCTTATTGTGTTCAGTTACATTTATCGCAATATTGGGGGTAGATATTAAGTATTTCCAGGTGTTGTGTAGTGATGGAATCTCTCATTCTGTTCAGTTACAACATTTATCGCAATATTGGGGGCAGATATTAAGTATTTCCAGGCGTTGTGTAGTGATGGAATCTCTCATTCTGTTCAGTTACAACATTTATATCAATCTTAGGGGCAGATATTAAGTATTTCCAGGCATTGTGTAGTGATGGAATCTCTCATTCTGTTCGTTTACAACATTTATATCAATCTTAGGGGCAGATATTAAGTATTTCCAGGCGTTGTGTAGTGATGGAATCTCTCATTCTGTTCAGTTACCTTTATTGCAATCTTAGGGGCAGATATTAAGTATTTCCAGGCGTTGTGTAGTGATGGCATCTCTTATTGTGTTCAGTTACATTTATCGCAATATTGGGGGTAGATATTAAGTATTTCCAGGTGTTGTGTAGTGATGGAATCTCTCATTCTGTTCAGTTACAACATTTATCGCAATATTGGGGGCAGATATTAAGTATTTCCAGGCATTGTGTAGTGATGGAATCGCTCATTCTGTTCAGTTACAACATTTATCGCAATCTTAGGGGCAGATATTAAGTATTTCCAGGCATTGTATAGTGATGAAATCTCTCATTCTGTTCAGTTACATTTATCGCAATCTTAGGGGCAGATATTAAGTATTTCCAGGCATTGTGTAGTGATGGAATCTCTCATTCTGTTCAGTTACAACATTTATATCAATCTTAGGGGCAGATATTAAGTATTTCCAGGCATTGTGTAGTGATGGAATCTCTCATAATGTTCAGTTACAACATTTATATCAATCTTAGGGGCAGATATTAAGTATTTCCAGGCGTTGTGTAGTGATGGAATCTCTCATTCTGTTCAGTTACAACATTTATATCAATCTTAGGGGCAGATATTAAGTATTTCCAGGCGTTGTGTAGTGATGGAATCTCTCATTGTGTTCAGTTACAACATTTATCGCAATATTGGGGGCAGATATTAAGTATTTCCAGGCGTTGTGTAGTGATGGAATCTCTCATTCTGTTCAGTTACAACATTTATATCAATCTTAGGGGCAGATATGTATTTCCAGGCGATGTGTAGTGATGGAATCGCTCATTCTGTTAAGTTACAACATTTATATCAATCTTAGGGGCAGATATTAAGTATTTCCAGGCGTTGTGTAGTGATGGAATCTCTCATTCTGTTCAGTTACAACATTTATATCAATCTTAGGGGCAGATATTAAGTATTTCCAGGCGTTGTGTAGTGATGGAATCTCTCATTCTGTTCAGTTACAACATTTATATCAATCTTAGGGGCAGATATTAAGTATTTCCAGGCATTGTGTAGTGATGGAATCTCTTATTGTGTTCAGTTACAACATTTATATCAATCTTTGGGGCAGATATTAAGTATTTCCAGGCGTTGTGTAGTGATGGAATCTCTCATTCTGTTCACTTACAACATTTATATCAATCTTAGGGGCAGATATTAAGTATTTCCAGGTGTTGTGTAGTGATGGAATCGCTCATTCTGTTCAGTTACAACATTTATATCAATCTTAGGGGCAGATATTAAGTATTTCCAGGCGTTATGTAGTGATGGAATCTCTCATTCTGTTCAGTTACAACATTTATATCAATCTTAGGGGCAGATATTAAGTATTTCCAGGCGTTGTGTAGTGATGGAATCTCTCATTCTGTTCAGTTACAACATTTATCGCAATCTTAGGGGCAGATATTAAGTATTTCCAGGCGTTGTGTAATGATGGAATCTCTCATTCTGT
Source organism: Protopterus annectens (assembly GCF_019279795.1). Lineage (NCBI taxonomy): Eukaryota > Metazoa > Chordata > Ceratodontiformes > Protopteridae > Protopterus > Protopterus annectens. The sequence continues at coordinate 1,351,621,920 of NC_056747.1, forward strand.
TCACTTACAACATTTATATCAATCTTAGGGGCAGATATTAAATATTTCCAGGTGCTGTGTAGTGATGGAATCTCTCATTCTGTTCACTTACAACATTTATATCAATCTTAGGGGCAGATATTAAGTATTTCCAGGCGTTGTGTAGTGATGGAATCGCTCATTCTGTTCACTTACAACATTTATATCAATCTTAGGGGCAGATATTAAGTATTCCCAGGCATTGTGTAGTGATGGGATCTCTCATTCTGTTCACTTACAACATTTATATCAATCTTAGGGGCAGATATTAAGTATTTCCAGGCGTTGTGTAGTGATGGAATCTCTCATTCTGTTCAGTTACAACATTTATATCAATCTTAGGGGCAGATATTAAGTATTTCCAGGCGTTCTGTAGTGATGGAATCTCTCATTCTGTTTGGTTACAACATTTATATCAATCTTAGGGGCAGATATTAAGTATTTAAAGGCGTTGTGTAGTGATGGAATCTCTCATTCTGTTCAGTTACAACATTTATATCAATCTTAGGGGCAGATATTAAGTATTTCCAGGCATTGTGTAGTGATGGAATCTCTCATTCTGTTCGGTTACAACATTTATATCAATCTTAGGGGCAGATATTAAGTATTTAAAGGCGTTGTGTAGTGATGGAATCTCTCATTCTGTTCACTTACAACATTTATATCAATCTTAGGGGCAGATATTAAGTATTTCCAGGCGTTGTGTAGTGATGGAATCGCTCATTCTGTTCAGTTACGACATTTGTATCAATCTTAGGGGCAGATATTAAGTATTTCCAGGCATTGTGTAGTGATGGAATCTCTCATTCTGTTCACTTACAACATTTATATCAATCTTAGGGGCAGATATTAAGTATTTCCTGGTGTTGTGTAGTGATGGAATCGCTCATTCTGTTCAGTTACAACATTTATATCAATCTTAGGGGCAGATATTAAGTATTTCCAGGCGTTATGTAGTGATGGAATCTCTCATTCTGTTCAGTTACAACATTTATATCAATCTTAGGGGCAGATATTAAGTATTTCCAGGCGTTGTGTAGTGATGGAATCTCTCATTCTGTTCAGTTACAACATTTATCGCAATCTTAGGGGCAGATATTAAGTATTTCCAGGCGTTGTGTAATGATGGAATCTCTCATTCTGTTCACTTACAACATTTATATCAATCTTAGGGGCAGATATTAAGTATTTCCAGGTGTTGTGTAGTGATGGAATCTCTCATTCTGTTCACTTACAACATTTATATCAATCTTAGGGGCAGATATTAAGTATTTCCAGGCGTTGTGTAGTGATGGAATCGCTCATTCTGTTCACTTACAACATTTATATCAATCTTAGGGGCAGATATTAAGTATTCCCAGGCATTGTGTAGTGATGGAATCTCTCATTCTGTTCACTTACAACATTTATATCAATCTTAGGGGCAGATATTAAGTATTTCCAGGTGTTGTGTAGTGATAGAATCGCTCATTCTGTTCAGTTACAACATTAATATCAATCTAAGGGGCAGATATTAAGTATTTCCAGGCGTTGTGTAGTGATGGAATCTCTCATTCTGTTCAGTTACAACATTTATATCAATCTTAGGGGCAGATATTAAGTATTTCCAGGCATTGTGTAGTGATGGAATCTCTCATTCTGTTCAGTTACAACATTTATATCAATCTTAGGGGCAGATATTAAGTATTTCCAGGCGTTGTGTAGTGATGGAATCTCTCATTCTGTTCAGTTACATTTATTGCAATCTTAGGGGCAGATATTAAGTATTTCCAGGCGTTGTGTAGTGATGGAATCTCTTATTGTGTTCAGTTACAACATTTATCGCAATATTGGGGGTAGATATTAAGTATTTCCAGGCGTTGTGTAGTGATGGAATCTCTCATTCTGTTCAGTTACAACATTTATAGCAATTTTAGGGGCAGATATTAAGTATTTCCAGGCATTGTGTAGTGATGGAATCGCTCATTCTGTTCAGTTACAACATTTATCGCAATCTTAGGGGCAGATATTAAGTATTTCCAGGTGTTGTATAGTGATGAAATCTCTCATTCTGTTCAGTTACATTTATCGCAATCTTAGGGGCAGATATTAAGTATTTCCAGGCATTGTGTAGTGATGGAATCTCTCATTCTGTTCGGTTACAACATTTATATCAATCTTAGGGGCAGATATTAAGTATTTCCAGGCATTGTGTAGTGATGGAATCTCTCATTCTGTTCAGTTACAACATTTATCGCAATCTTAGGGGCAGATATTAAGTATTTCCAGGCGTTGTGTAGTGATGGAATCTCTCATTCTGTTCAGTTACAACATTTATATCAATCTTAGGGGCAGATATTAAGTATTTCCAGGCGTTGTGTAGTGATGGAATCTCTCATTTTGTTCAGTTACAACATTTATCGCAATATTGGGGGCAGATATTAAGTATTTCCAGGCGTTGTGTAGTGGTGGAATCTCTCATTCTGTTCAGTTACAACATTTATATCAATATTAGGGGCAGATATTAAGTATTTCCAGGCATTGTGTAGTGATGGAATCTCTCATTCTGTTCAGTTACAACATTTATATCAATCTTAGGGCAGATATTAAGTATTTCCAGGCGTTGTGTAGTGATGGAATCTCTCATTCTGTTCAGTTACAACATTTATCGCAATATTGGGGGCAGATATTAAGTATTTCCAGGCGTTGTGTAGTGATGGAATCTTTCATTCTGTTCAGTTACAACATTTATATCAATCTTAGGGGCAGATATTAAGTATTTCCAGGCGTTGTGTAGTGATGGAATCTCTCATTCTGTTCAGTTACAACATTTATCGCAATCTTAGGGGCAGATATTAAGTATTTCCAGGCGTTGTGTAGTGATGGAATCTCTCATTCTGTTCAGTTACAACATTTATATAAATCTTAGGGGCAGATATTAAGTATTTCCAGGCGTTGTGTAGTGATGGAATCTCTCATTCTGTTCAGTTACAAGATTTATCGCAATCTTAGGGGCAGATTTTAAGTATTTCCAGGTGTTGTGTAGTGATGGAATCTCTCATTCTGTTCAGTTACAACATTTATATCAATCTTAGGGGCAGATATTAAGTATTTCCAGGCGTTGTGTAGTGATAGAATCTCTCATTCTGTTCAGTTACAACATTTATATCAATCTTAGGGGCAGATATTAAGTATTTCCAGGCGGTGTGTAGTGATGGAATCTCTCATTCTGTTCAGTTACATTTATTGCAATCTTAGGGGCAGATATTAAGTATTTCCAGGCGTTGTGTAGTGATGGAATCTCTTATTGTGTTCAGTTACAACATTTATCACAATATTGGGGGTAGATATTATGTATTTCCAGGCGTTGTGTAGTGATGGAATCTCTCATTCTGTTCAGTTACAACATTTATAGCAATTTTAGGGGCAGATATTAAGTATTTCCAGGCATTGTGTAGTGATGGAATCGCTCATTCTGTTCAGTTACAACATTTATCGCAATCTTAGGGGCAGATATTAAGTATTTCCAGGCGTTGTATAGTGATGAAATCTCTCATTCTGTTCAGTTACATTTATCGCAATCTTAGGGGCAGATATTAAGTATTTCCAGGCATTGTGTAGTGATGGAATCTCTCATTCTGTTCGGTTACAACATTTATATCAATCTTAGGGGCAGATATTAAGTATTTCCAGGCATTGTGTAGTGATGGAATCTCTCATTCTGTTCAGTTACAACATTTATCGCAATCTTAGGGGCAGATATTAAGTATTTCCAGGCGTTGTGTAGTGACGGAATCTCTCATTCTGTTCAGTTACAACATTTATATCAATCTTAGGGGCAGATATTAAGTATTTCCAGGCGTTGTGTAGTGATGGAATCTCTCATTCTGTTCAGTTACAACATTTATCGCAATATTGGGGGCAGATATTAAGTATTTCCAGGCGTTGTGTAGTGGTGGAATCTCTCATTCTGTTCAGTTACAACATTTATATCAATATTAGGGGCAGATATTAAGTATTTCCAGGCGTTGTGTAGTGATGGAATCTCTCATTCTGTTCAGTTACAACATTTATCGCAATATTGGGGGCAGATATTAAGTATTTCCACGCGTTGTGTAGTGATGGAATCTCTCATTCTGTTCAGTTACAACATTTATATCAATCTTAGGGGCAGATATTAAGTATTTCCAGGCGTTGTGTAGTGATGGAATCTCTCATTCTGTTAAGTTACAACATTTATCGCAATCTTAGGGGCAGATATTAAGTATTTCCAGGCGTTGTGTAGTGATGGAATCTCTCATTCTGTTCAGTTACAACATTTATATCAATCTTAGGGCAGATATTAAGTATTTCCAGGCGTTGTGTAGTGATGGAATCTCTCATTCTGTTCAGTTACAACATTTATATCAATCTTAGGGGCAGATATTAAGTATTTCCAGGCGTTGTGTAGTGATGGAATCTCTCATTCTGTTCTGTTACAACATTTATATCAATCTTGGGGGCGGATATTAAGTATTTCCAGGCATTGTGTAGTGATGGAATCTCTTACGGTGTTCAGTTACAACATTTATATCAATCTTAGGGGCAGATATTAAGTATTTCCAGGCGTTGTGTAGTGATGGAATCTCTCATTCTGTTCAGTTACAACATTTATCGCAATATTGGGGGCAGATATTAAGTATTTCCAGGCGTTGTGTAGTGGTGGAATCTCTCATTCTGTTCAGTTACAACATTTATATCAATATTAGGGGCAGATATTAAGTATTTCCAGGCGTTGTGTAGTGATGGAATCTCTCATTCTGTTCAGTTACAACATTTATATCAATCTTAGGGGCAGATATTAAGTATTTCCAGGCGTTGTGTAGTGATGGAATCTCTCATTCTGTTCAGTTACAACATTTATCGCAATATTGGGGGCAGATATTAAGTATTTCCAGGCGTTGTGTAGTGATGGAATCTCCCATTCTGTTCAGTTACAACATTTATATCAATCTTAGGGGCAGATATTAAGTATTTCCAGGCGGTGTGTAGTGATGGAATCTCTCATTCTGTTCAGTTACAACATTTATATCAATCTTAGGGCCAGATATTAAGTATTTCCAGGCGTTGTGTAGTGATGGAATCTCTCATTGTGTTCATTTACAACATTTATCGCAATATTGGGGGCAGATATTAAGTATTTCCAGGCGTTGTGTAGTGATGGAATCTCTCATTCTGTTCAGTTACAACATTTATATCAATCTTAGGGGCAGATTTTAAGTATTTCCAGGCGTTGTGTAGTGATGGAATCTCTTACTGTGTTCAGTTACAGCATTTATCGCAATCTTAGGGGCAGATATTAAGTATTTCCAGGCGTTGTGTAGTGATGGAATCTCTCATTGTGTTCAGTTACAACATTTATATCAATCTTAGGGGCAGATATTAAGTATTTCCAGGCGTTGTGTAGTGAGGGAATCGCTCATTCTGTTCAGTTACAACATTTATATCAATCTTAGGGGCAGATATTAAGTATTTCCAGGCATTGTGTAGTGATGGAATCTCTCATTCTGTTCAGTTACAACATTCATTTCAATCTTAGGGGCAGATATTAAGTATTTCCAGGTGTTGTGTAGTGATGGAATCGCTCATTCTGTTCATTTACAACATTTATAGCAATCTTAGGGGCAGAAGTATTTCCAGGCGTTGTGTAGTGATGGAATCTCTCATTCTGTTCAGTTACAACATTTATAGCAATCTTAGGGGCAGATATTAAGTATTTTCAGGTGTTGTGTAGTGAATGGAATCTCTCGTTCTGTTCAGTTACAACATTTATAGCAATCTTAGGGGCAGATATTAAGTATTTCCAGGCGTTGTGTAGTGATGGAATCTCTCATTCTGTTCAGTTACAACATTTATAGCAATCTTAGGGGCAGATATTAAGTATTTCCAGGCGTTGTGTAGTGATGGAATCTCTCATTCTGTTCAGTTACAACATTTATCGCAATATTGGGGGCAAATATTAAGTATTTCCAGGCGTTGTGTAGTGATGGAATCTTTTATTGTGTTCAGTTACAACATTTATATCAATCTTAGGGGCAGATATTAAGTATTTCCAGGCGTTGTGTAGTGATGGAATCTCTCAATCTGTTCAGTTACAACATTTATATCAATCTTAGGGGCAGACGTTAAGTATTTCCAGGTGTTGTGTAGTGATGGAATCTCTCATTCTGTTCAGTTACAACATTTATATCAATCTTAGGGGCAGATGTTAAGTATTTCCAGGCGTTGTGTAGTGATGGAATCTCTCATTCTATTCAGTTACAACATTTATATCAATCTTAGGGGCAGATTTTAAGTATTTCCAGGCGTTGTGTAGTGATGGAATCTCTCATTCTGTTCAGTTACATTTATATCAATCTTAGGGGCAGATATTAAGTATTTCCAGGCGTTGTGTAGTGATGGAATCTCTTATTGTGTTCAGTTACAACATTTATCGCAATCTTAGGGGCAGATATTAAGTATTTCCAGGCGTTGTGTAGTGATGGAATCTCTTATTGTGTTCAGTTACAACATTTATAGCAAACTTAGGGGCAGATATTAAGTATTTCCAAGCATTGTGTAGTGATGGAATCTCTCATTCTGTTCAGTTACAACATTTATCGCAATCTTAGGGGCAGATATTAAGTATTTCCAGGCATTGTGTAGTGATGGAATCTCTCATTCTGTTCAGTTAACAACATTTATAGCAATCTTAGGGGCAGATTTTAAGTATTTCCAGGCGTTGTGTAGTGATGGAATCTCTTATTGTGTTCAGTTGCAACATTTATCGCAATCTTAGGGGCAGATATTAAGTATTTCCAGGCGTCTAGTGATGGAATCTCTCATTCTGTTCAGTTACAACATTTATAGCAATCTTAGGGGCAGATATTATTTCCAGGTGTTGTGTAGTGATGGAATCTCTCATTCTGTTAATTTACAGCATTTATAGCAATCTTAGGGGCAGATATTAAGTATTTCCAGGCGTTGTGTAGTGATGGAATCTCTCATTCTGTTCAGTTGCTAGAGTTCATGTTTCTGCCACTGCCTTCTGATGGTTTCCAGACATGAGAGGTCAGGCATCATACCAGACACCTTGCTTTTTTCCTGTCTCACTTCTCATTACACAGAGGGGACACCTGTACCCATTCATTTGTTGAACAGGCATCCAGAGTTTTGAAAGTTTGGGGAAACTCTTGTTTTACTGTCTGTAAAAGGATGGCGCAGAAATATTTTAATTTGGTACTGAATGCCACACGAACGTTGAAGTGAACCAAAGCCTTCAGTTCAGGATCCATCCTGAACTCACTGTTCCTCCTTCCCCTGATTCAGAAAACGATGGCTGTGATTTACCTTATTCACACCACAGGTCTTCCATGGCCTTTAACTCCACTGAGGAGGATGACCACAGTTCCTGCTCTTTAAACTCTTAATTTAATGAAATATCGCTTTAACTGGACAGCCACAAAAATCTCATCATCTAAGAGCTAATCACTTTTTCAATGATTAGCACTTTTAATAAAAGGACTAAAAATTTGCTCACACAAAATGAGATTCTTTCCAAACCCTTCTTTGAAGAGTAAAAGACAACTGTGTATTCACTTTGTTGTACTACAGAGATCACCAATGACCTTTTACTGTGCTGTAAACCAGCTAAATCCTGCCTGCTGCTCCCTTTACCATTAAATACAAGGATTCCACTCCAAAAACATCAAGAAAAGCTGCCACTGATGACCATGTAATGACTGCAGTCACCTCAGCACAAGTATTCAGCTCAGATTATTGGTGCTTTGTTCACACTGGTATGTATGCAGTACGTTTGATTTTGTATTGTAGCACTGAAGAGGCACGGTATGCAATGTACATGTGGCACGGAGTGTTTCCTTGTACAAATTTACTAATTCATGTCAGTGAGTAAGTGACATCTTGCTCGTAAAGCAGAAGCTGACGTTACTGAGCATGACTGATAATATGCAAATACTTTTACATTATGATTTTAATCTACTTTGGATCTGGTTATATAACAGTCAATTAACATTAAAGGCTAAATAATATACATTAAAGTTGTTTGGGACTAAAAGAAAGCTAGTAACAGTGAAGCCAATGCAAATCAGACCCGAGTCTGCTGCTAGTACCGTATGTGGCCGTGCAGAAGTGTCTTGGTATTGCACTTACTGTCCATTATCTTTAACACCTTAAAAGCCAGTCACAAAAGGTACTTAAAACAGCTCAAAGTAGCTTGCAAGATGTTCCACCTTTTAACAAATGAGGCTAGGCACATTGTTCTAGTAGATGTTCTGCTGCCCATGTTGGAATATTCCCTCCAGTAATTGCCTTGAGTAATAAGATTCGTACTTAATGATTGCAAGAACATCACTGACTTGCCATAAATAAATGCAACTGGCTCCCTATTGAAGCAAGATTTTCTTTCTTCCCGAATATGTCAGCTGTTCTCTACTTAAATTGCTACAGAATACTAGTTCAGCCTGTTTTTAAGGAATGCAGTTGTCATCCTCTTTGTTAGAGCACCTTGTACTGCAGCAGAGACAGAACCATCCTTTTCCAAATTAGTACCGAAATACTGGAAAAAAATACTGTAGAGGAATCAGATCAGTTACAATCCTTGAAGCCTTTAGGAAAACAGTGATGAAGCACACCAGAGGTGTCTCTTTTCAGTCATGCCTAAACAGTAGCCACGGCCCTTTGGTGATCCCGTAAAATGATTAGGTACTTTGGACTTCTGCATGTCAGACTTTTGAGTAGCCAACATGAATCCTTCTAAATTTTATATAATTACTTGCATTCTTGTAACGTACACTAAACCTTTCTCCATATGTTCCTTTTTTTATCTGCCTGTGGTCGATTTACTTTCTCTTTGCTGTTTTATTAGTTTCCTACATCCCATTTCTTTATTGTACAACTCTCAGTCTGAGTCTACAAATGACTTTACTACATCTGATATCGTATCTGCATTCTATTAGCTGTATACTGTTTTAGATAATAACCCTAATAATTGATAACCTTCATTACTTTATGCTCTTGCATATGCCATTTGCGTAGTAGTATTTATTGCATTGTTTTTGTACGTGCATAGTGATTTGCAACAGTAGTGTAGTTCTTATGGCAAAGTTTCTTTTTGTGTATGCTTTTTGGCCTGGGTCATGCCTGAAAGCTGTCGTTAACAAATGTATGAACACCTAGGGTTATTTATTTTGTATTACAAACTAGTTTGAAGTTATTTTTTGTATTCTGTTAACGTCTACAGTATTGATGGATACATGTTCTAACAAGTACATTATTATTTCTGAACCAGAATGGTTATAATAACATGTTGGTAATAGTAGTAAAAACAAAACAAAGAAAATGCAGACCAAGGGATAAATACTCCGTTGCTAAAAATATATAAATAACTGAAGTAATGTAACAGGTAAGCAATGGATGAATACGTTGGTAATAGTGACTTTATTTCTCTCGACTCCTATGTACTTGCAATAGCGTAATTCTTACGCGTACGTCTGGCTGTACCTCATATTGGTTATAATTGCCACATTTATTGAAATATCATTCTTGAAACTCATTTTTCTTGTTAACTGGCCTGATTGTCTTTCCAATGGTAAGAGATTGCTGCTAGAAAGCAAAAAATATGCGGTTATAGTTTCTCAGTAAACTAACAAATAAGTTTCCTGTCAGCTCTGCCGTTTCTGTCTCAGAGACACTAAGCATAGATATTCTATTAATGAACTGCCCAGGGATTAAATGGTATTGCTTTTTGCTATATACAATCCAGACGGTTCTAATATATAGTAGCTTATTTGCTATTATAGTCATTAATTCATTATGGTTTTCCTTGAACAAATTACGGCAATTAATCTTTTAGTGAATGATTTTCCTGACTTTGCAACTACTAAACTTTAATCGCTGAAATAAGGCTCAGTATATTTTATTTTTTGTTCTATATTGCCTACTATACATTTAATATATAACTGAGTCTCACAAATACCGAGCCACTGATATTCAGTGTAATTTCTATCAACCGTTTGTCCTAGTAATATAAGCTTTTTCTGCCATCTTAAAAGTTGTATAGACCTCTTTCATATCTTGCTAGCACTGTCTCACTGCTAACTACCTACCAACCACCTCCCTGATTTTACTGACGTTCATCCTAAGGTGATGTTTAAAATACACCAGTATGTATCAGGGGACCAGAAGACCTTTTTCATACTCATCTTTATTTAATGTTGCCCTTCAGCTTCTCTTTCCAACCTGCTAACCAATACATGCAAGTTAAAGTGACACTACATGATCCTGCTATCTGAAGTTATCCAGCCCTGTGAGAGTGCATCTCCCAGATAGCTTGAACTGACAGAGTTAAATGTATGAAAGAATAACTTTTTATAATATGTGTAACAGTAGTTACTGAATGTGTAACTTTTGTAATGTAAGTCTTCCTAATGTGCATACTGCCAAGGGAAAACAGGCTGTTTGTAACTGCCCTGCGTAGCAAATTTTATTGTTCTTATTGGTATTTATCTACTTGTAACAGCTCTGCGTAGCACATTTTATAGTTCTTATTGGTATTTATCTACGTGTAACAGCCCTGCGTAGCACATTTTATAGTTCTTATTGGTATGTATCTACTTGTAACAGCCCTGCGCAGCACATTTTATAGTTCTTATTGGTATTTATCTACTTGTAACTGCCCTGCGTAGGACATTTTGTAATTCTTATTGGTATTTATCTACTTGTAACAGCCCTGCGTAGCACATTTTATAGTTATTGGTATTTCTCTACTTGTAACAGTCCTGCATAGCACATGTTATAGTTCTTATTGGTATTTATCTACTTGTAACAGCCCTGCGGAGCACATGTTATAGTTCTTATTGGTATTTATCTACTTGTAACAGCCCTGCGGAGCACATGTTATAGTTCTTATTGGTATTTATCTACTTATAACAGTGCTGCGTAGCACATTTTATAGTTCTTATTGGTATTTATCTACTTGTAACAGCCCTGCGTAGCACATTTTATAGTTCTTATTGGTATTTATCTACTTGTAACAGCCCTGCGTAGCACATAGTTCTTATTGGTATTTATCTACTTGTAACAGCCCTGCGTAGCACATTTTCTAGTTCTTATTGGTATTTATCTACTTGTAACTGCCCTGCATAGCACATCTTATAGTTCTTATTGGTATTTATCTACTTGTAACAGCCCTGCGTAGCACATTTTATAGTTCTTATTGGTATTTATCTACTTGTAACACCCTGTGTAGCACATTTTGTCATTCTTATTGGTATTTATCTGCTTGTAACAGCCCTGCATACCACATTTTGTCGTTCTTATTGGTATTTATTTACTTGTAACAGCCGTGCGTAGCACATTTTATAGTTCTTATTCATATTTATCTACTTGTAACAGCCCCATGCACTACATTTTATAGTTCTTGTTGGTATTTATCTACTTGTAACAGCCCTGCGTAGCACATGTTATAGTTCTTATTGGTATTTATCTACTTGTAACAGCCCTGGGTAGCACGTTATAGTTCTTACTGGTATTTATCTACTTGTAACAGCCCTGGTATTTATCTACTTGTAACAGCCCTGCGTAGCACATGCTATAGTTCTTATTGGTATTTATCTACTTGTAACAGCCCTGCGTAGCACATTTTGTAGTTTTTATTGGTATTTATTTACTTGTAACAGCCCTGCGTATCACATTTTATAGTTCTTGTTGGTATTTATATACTGGTAACAGCCCTGCGTAGCACATTTTATAGTTCTTATTGGTATGTATCTACTTGTAACAGCCCTGCATAGCACATTTTATAGTTCTTATTGGTATTTATCTACTTGTAACAGCCCTGCACAGCACATTTTATAGTTCTTACTGGTATTTATCTACTTGTAACAGCCCTGCGTAGCACATTTTATAGTTCTTATTGGTATTTATCTACTTGTAACAGCCCTGCATAGCACGTTATAGTTCTTACTGGTATTTATCTACTTGTAGCAGCCCTGCGTAGCACATTTTATAGTTCTTATTGGTATTTATCTACTTGTAACAGCCCTGCATAGCACGTTATAGTTCTTACTGGTATTTATCTACTTGTAGCAGCCCTGCGTAGCACATTTTGTAGTTCTTATTGGTATTTATCTACTTGTAACAGCCCTGCATAGCACGTTATAGTTCTTACTGGTATTTATCTACTTGTAACAGCCCTGCATAGCACGTTATAGTTCTTACTGGTATTTATCTACTTGTAACAGCCCTGCTTAGCACATGTTGTAGTTCTTACTGGTATTTATCTACGTGTAACAGCCCTGCGCAGCACATTTTATAGTTCTTATTGGTATTTATCTACTTGTAACAGCCCTGCGTAGCACATTTTTTAGTCCTTATTGGTATTTATCTACTTGTAACAGCCCTGCATAGCACATTTTGTCATTCTTATTGGTATTTATTTACTTGTAACAGCCGTGCATAGCACATTTTATAGTTCTTATTGTTATTTATCTACTTGTAACAGCCCTGCGTAGCACATTTTATAGTTCTTATTGGTATTTATCTGCTTGTAACACCCTGCGTAGCACATTTTGGCATTCTTATTGGTATTTATCTACTTGTAACAGCCCTGCATAGCACATTTTGTCGTTCTTATTGGTATTTATTTACTTGTAACAGCCGTGCGTAGCACATTTTATAGCTCTTATTGGTATTTATCTACTTGTAATAGCCCTGTGTAGCACATTTTATAGTTCTTGTTGGTATTTGTCTACTTGTAACAGCCCTGCGTAGCACGTTATAGTTGTTATTGGTATGTATCTACTTGTAACAGCCCTGCGTAGCACATTTTGTAGTTCTTATCGGTATTTATTTACTTGTAACAGCCATGCGTAGCACATTTTATAGTTTTTATTGGTATTTATCTACTTATAACAGCCCTGCATAGCACGTTATAGTTCTTACTGGTATTTATCTACTTGTAACAGCCCTGCATAGCACGTTATAGTTCTTACTGGTATTTATCTACTTGTAACAGCCCTGCATAGCACATTTTGTAGTTCTTATTGGTATTTATCTACTTGTAACAGCCTTGCGTAGCACATAGTTCTTATTGGTATTTATCTACTTGTAACAGCCCTGCGTAGCACATGTTATAGTTCTTACTGGTATTTATCTACTTGTAACAGCCCTGCGTAGCACGTTATAGTTCTTATTGGTATTTATCTACTTGTAACAGCCCTGCGTAGCACATGTTGTAGTTCTTACTGTTATTTATCTACTTGTAACAGCCCTGCATAGCACATGTTGTAGTTCTTACTGGTATTTATCTACTTGTAACAGCCCTGCGTAGCACATGTTGTAGTTCTTACTGGTATTTATCTACTTGTAACAGCCCTGCATAGCACATGTTATAGTTCTTTCTGGTATTTATCTACTTGTAACAGCCCTGCGTAGCACATGTTATAGTTCTTATTGGTATTTATCTACTTGTAACAGCCCTGCGTAGCACATTTTATAGTTCTTATTGTTATTTATCTACTTGTAACTGCCCTGCATAGCACATCTTATAGTTCTTATTGGTATTTATCTACTTGTAACAGCCCTGCGTAGCACATTTTATAGTTCTTATTGGTATTTATCTACTTGTAACACCCTGCATAGCGCATTTTGTCATTCTTATTGGTATTTATCTGCTTGTAACAGCCCTGCATACCACATTTTGTCGTTCTTATTGGTATTTATTTACTTGTAACAGCCGTGCGTAGCACATTTTATAGTTCTTATTCATATTTATCTACTTGTAACAGCCCTGCGTACCACATTTTATAGTTCTTGTTGGTATTTATCTACTTGTAACAGCCCTGCGTAGCACATGTTATAGTTCTTATTGGTATTTATCTACTTGTAACAGCCCTGCGTAGCACATTATAGTTCTTACTGGTATTTATCTACTTGTAACAGCCCTGGTATTTATCTACTTGTAACAGCCCTGCGTAGCACGTTATAGTTCTTACTGGTATTTATCTACTTGTAACAGCGCTGGTATTTATCTACTTGTAACAGCCCTGCGTAGCACATGCTATAGTTCTTATTGGTATTTATCTACTTGTAACAGCCCTGCGTAGCACATTTTATAGTTATTATTGGTATTTGTCTACTTGCAACAACCCTGCGTAGCACATTTTGTAGTTCTTATTGGTATTTATTTACTTGTAACAGCCCTGCGTATCACATTTTATAGTTCTTGTTGGTATTTATATACTGGTACCAGCCCTGCGTAGCACATTTTATAGTTCTTATTGGTATGCATCTACTTGTAACAGCCCTGCGTAGCACATTTTATAGTTCTTATTGGTATTTATCTACTTGTAACAGCCCTGCGTAGCACATTTTATAGTTCTTATTGGTATTTATCTACTTGTAACAGCCCTGCATAGCACGTTATAGTTCTTACTGGTATTTATCTACGTGTAACAGCCCTGCGCAGCATATTTTATAGTTCTTATTGGTATTTATCTACTTGTAACAGCCCTGCGTAGCACATTTTATAGTCCTTATTGGTATTTATCTACTTGTAACAGCCCTGCGTAGCACATTTTGTCATTCTTATTGGTATTTATTTACTTGAAACAGCCGTGCATAGCACATTTTATAGTTCTTATTGTTATTTATCTACTTGTAACAGCCCTGCGTAGCACATTTTATAGTTCTTATTGGTATTTATCTGGTTGTAACACGCTGCGTAGCACATTTTGGCATTCTTATTGGTATTTATCTACTTGTAACAGCCCTGCATAGCACATTTTGTCATTCTTATTGGTATTTATTTACTTGTAACAGCCGTGCGTAGCACATTTTATAGTTCTTATTGGTATTTATCTACTTGTAACAGCCCTGTGTAGCACATTTTATAGTTCTTGTTGGTATTTATCTACTTGTAACAGCCCTGCGTAGCACGTTATAGTTCTTATTGGTATGTATCTACTTGTAACAGCCCTGCGTAGCACATTTTGTAGTTCTTATCGGTATTTATTTACTTGTAACAGCCCTGCGTAGCACATGTTATAGTTCTTACTGGTATTTATCTACTTGTAACAGCCCTGCATAGCACGTTATAGTTCTTATTGGTATTTATCTACTTGTAACAGCCCTGCGTAGCACATGTTGTAGTTCTTACTGGTATTTATCTACTTGTAACAGCCCTGCGTAGCACATGTTGTAGTTCTTACTGGTATTTATCTACTTGTAACAGCCCTGCGTAGCACATTTTATAGTTATTATTGGTATTTGTCTACTTGTAACAGCCCTGCGTAGCACATGTTATAGTTCTTACTGGTATTTATCTACTTGTAACAGCCCTGCATAGCACATGTTGTAGTTCTTACTGGTATTTATCTACTTGTAACAGTCCTGCGTAGCACATGTAGTTCTTACTGGTATTTATCTACTTGTAACAGCCCTGCGTAGCACATGTTGTAGTTCTTACTGGTATTTATCTACTTGTAACAGCCCTGCGTAGCACATGTTATAGTTCTTATTGGTATTTATCTACTTGCAACAGCCCTGCACAGCACATTTTGTAGTTCTTATTGGTATTTATCTACTTGTAACAGCCCTGCGTAGCACATGTTATAGTTCTTATTGGTATTTGCTACTTGTAACAGCCCTGCGTAGCACATTCTGTAATTCTTATTGGTATTTATTTACTTGTAACAGCCCTGCGTAGCACATTTTATAGTTCTTATTGGTATTTATCTACTTGTAACAGCCTTGCGTAGCACATTTTATAGTTCTTATTGGTATTTATCTACTTGTAACAGCCCTGCGTAGCACATTTTATAGTTATTATTGGTATTTATCTACTTGTAACAGCTCTGCGTAGCACATGTTATAGTTATTATTGGTATTTTTATCTATTTGTAACAGCCCTGCGTAGCACATTTTGTAGTTCTTATTGGTGTTTATCTACTTGTAACAGCCCTGCGTAGCACATTTTGTAGTTCTTATTGGTGTTTATCTACTTGTAACAGCCCTGCTTAGCATATTTTATAGTTCTTATTTGTATTTATCTACTTGTAACAGCCCTGCATAGCACATTTTATAGTTCTTATTGGTATTTATCTTCTTGTAACAGCCCTGCGTAGCACATTTTATAGTTCTTATTGGTATTTATCTACTTGTAACAGCCCTGCATAGCACGTTATATTTCTTACTGGTATTTATCTAAAGCCGCGGTGGTACAGCGGTTGCATTGTTGCCTCACAGCAAGAGGTTCTCCCGTTTGATTCTCAACTAGTGTGCGGGGAGTGCCTTCTGTGTGGAGTCAGCATGTCCTCCCCGCGATCGAATGGCCTCCGAAAGACATGCGTGAATGGGCGTCGGGCTGGCAACTCGGCACCATAAAAATCGACTGCCAATCATTAGCGGACCGGAGTTCCTCTGTGGCGACCCCTAACCGGGAAAAGCCGAAAAGACAAACAACATTTATCTATTTGTAACAGCCCTGCGTAGCACATTATATTTCTTATTGGTATTTATCTACTTGTAACAGCCCTGCGTCACACATTTTTTAGTTCTTATTGGTATTTATCTACTGTTAACAGCCCTGTGTAGCACATTTTATAGTTCTTATTGGTATTTATTTACTTGTAGCAGCGCTGCGTATCACATTTTATAGTTCTTATTGGTATTTATCTACTCGTAACAGCCCCCTTGTAGTTAATAACTTGTTGATCAATAAAGAGTTGTTCACCAGATAAAATTGATGCCCTAAGTCTAAAAAATAATTTTCTCCCTCCAAATTCCCACACTATTCCATCAGAGATGCATCTCCTGTAGTTTTGTTTGTAACATAGTTACACTGTTTCCTATGAACATAAGTGTGTACCACTCCCCAACATATCCCCCTACTCCCTGTGCTCTTATAGTCACAACTGTCCATCCTCTTCCCTCTCTGGCTCTGCCTCTTCCTGTCCAGATCAACCAGTTATCTCTACTATCCACCTCTTCCAATCACACTGTCTTCTCACCCTCATTTAACCACTTGCTGTACTACCCTGTCATAAGCAAACCACACCTCACTCAGTGCATTTCAGTATTGTTTATTCCACCCGCACCATTCCCTCCCCTATTTTTTTAACATTACTTCAGTCCATTCCTAATCTCTTCCTTCTCCCTTACATATCCTACCTAATTTTATTTAACATAAGTAACCCAGTTGTACTTCCCTCCCATAGCACTTCCTTAAACTCTTCCAATTTTTTTACTCCATTTCCTCTACATATCTTATTAGCTGTTACCTCGTCTTACAGATCTTTCTCAGCCTCTCATTTTATTTCCGCCTTACCTTGTAAACACGCTCCTTATCCCTGTTTGTACTCCTCTGATCTTTTCACTGTCACACCACAACTGCTACAAGACAGATACGTCACCAGTGTTATCACCACCCCCTGTATACTACTGACAAACCATATCCCATTATAGCTGCTTCCTATTTATTTAATCAACCATCCTAATTCACAAATATAAACTCCTCAGTCCCTCTCTCCACCCCCACAAGCTAAAGATGTAAGTGCACAGTAACGTTCCAAAATCCCCAATACTCTATGCCACCATTAAAAAATGTCGTCTTATGTGGCGATATTTACCCAAATCCTGGGCAGGATACCTTCCCCAGAACTTCCAGTCTGTCAACAGAATCATCATCCACTTATCTCTATGAACATTCACAGCGTCCTAAATTATGTTTGAGAATTCCGCTGCTGGTCACTCATTCTTACTGAAACGTGCCTAAAATCCCTTGTAGCACTGAAAAATTCTTCCACCTGTCTGTAATATTATTTGATCTGACAGAATGCATAAAAAGCAGCTGGTGTTGCAATCCTATACTCTGACCGGATCCCATCCTAATCACTGAAATTACACTTCTCTGAAATTCAGTTAGCTGAGACCAGTTCTCCGAAACGGCAACTACACCAAATCCTCTATTTTTTCTCTTATTTTTTGCAGGAGGCCCCATGTGGGGTGGCTGTACCCCCAACCCACACACACACCTGGCAAATTATATATACCAACTCCGAGATTGCACTACAGTGACAAGCTGTACACCTACCTGCATGAAAGCAGACATTTCGCAGACATGAAGATCGGCAAACTGCTTTTTCAGAGTAGTGTAGTTTTGGAGAACTCGTCTCAGCTAACTAAGTTTCAGAGAACTGTAATTCTGGCGATTAGGATGGGAGCCCTCTGACCACCTTGATGTCTTCCCTCTGTCTGTAAGCCCACCAAATGTCCACTCTGTTAAATTCCTACTCACCTACTGCAAACTAAATAGCCAAAAAAACTATACATCTTTCCCCAGGTAACAACATTCCTGTTCTAGAAGGTATTTTAAACTGGACATCTAATGGTATTTCTAATTAAACAATTACTTGCCGATGTCTGTATTGACTACCAAACCTTATCTACAGACTTCCTTTCAAGTGTCGGTCTTCATGGCTTCACTCTGCTAATAACTACCTATTTGGTTGTAATAAAATCACTAGTACCTGCCTGTAGAATAGTGTGTGAGAGTGTGTGTGTGTGTGTGTGTGTGGTACCATTAAAAAGCGTTTCCAAGGGGTCTAGATCACCAAATCAAAAAGTCCTGTTATCAAACGGAATTTCACATCAAACTGCCGTTCATCAAGGTGTTTACAGTGAGATCGCAGTACAGTGAAGATCAGAAAATTGGCCCTGTCCTCACTGTAGTCCAATCTTGGAGTTGGCATATATAATTAGTGGGGGGTGTGGGGGCACATCCCCCACAAGAGCGACTTCACTAAGCAGCATTTCCGATGTTAATGTCATTCGATTGCATGATCCGATTTGGAAATATAGTCCCGTTTCCAAGGACAGCACATGCATATAAATAATAAGCACGTGCTAGTTTCACTGCGATTCTGAGAGTGCGGCCAGAGAACGAGCATGTCTGAATGTGACAGCTAGTTTGTTTACAACTTTATCTAAGTTAAAGTTATTAAACCTCAGTCCTGAGTCTTTGTACATAATAAAGCTGCTTGAAAAGAGCCCATAGATGTTCATCCGTTTTATCTTGATGAAACGAGCGACACGGCCCTATCTTGGACTGGATCCTTGTCTCTAATCAGAATATTTACTAAGATCCTGAAACACTTCTAGACTCCTATTAGTGACCAGCTTTTACCTGCTTGCATAGACTGTCTACATATCATACCGAACAGCACAGCTATAAAGAAAGCCTTAACCTTACAAACTTTCATGCAACTGACTTTAACAACTTGCTGACTGTTATAAACTGGTCTGTCATCCATACTTTGTCATTAGGTAATGCTATTTTAAAATTCATCTTGATATTTCTCAATGTAATTAACAGGCTAGCTCCTCTCAGGAAAAAGAATCTTAAATATCACCAAACAAAAGAATAAAATTTGCAAATAACCCAAAATATTGCTGCCAATCTAGGGGTCAAAAGCTTGGGCAAGATGGGTAAAAGAATATTCTCCTCTGCCACAGTGTAGAGTACAACTGTTGGCTACTTGTCTCACACTGCGTGTCTGTTCTTCATTGGATTAGATGCTAAACAAGCTTTCTCCATTATCTGAGTCCAGACTCGAGGAGAAGGTGGTCAAGACTCTATCCACAGCATCTGTAGTGGGCTACTGTGTGGGTCTGCTGTAGCTTTGTGTGTGCTGACACTTTGGCAAAAGCCTGCAAAGGGCAACCAGGCTGAGGCCGACTTCAGACTGAGCACACATGAAGAAGCCAATTCCCTCCTGTCTGGAAGAGGTAAGTGAACCCTATTCAGGCCCCCCAGAATTTGCTGTCCTATGCCTAGCCCCCCCCCCCCAAAACATGCCCTCAGAAACAGAAGAAGATACTGATGTGCCACATAGTCTTGCCCCTTGGGGGTTCAGGCCAAGGCACCCTCGCCCAAGAGCAGTCCACAGGTTCAACCAGTTGCAGAACTGAGATCCATTACAGAACGGCCATTGACATCTTAACATGGTTGTGAATCGCCATGTCATAAACGTTCTTTATTCCTTTCACTGAATGCTTGGTCTCTGAGCTAAGGCTCATCTTCAGAGTCATGCTTTGCCAGACCCTGATTTTACTTTTTAAAGTAATCATTGAAGCTGTGTCTCCTTTGAAATAATGCCAAGGGTTCTGCCACTCTGTCTTATTTGGAAGTGGACAAAATAATTCTGTTCCATCCTGGACCTCAAGCACTTTTTAGTATATCAGGCTGGTGATGGCAGCTCTGCAAGGTGTCTAGCATGATCTGCTTCAGGGTGTTTGAATGGTTTGTCCGGAAATATTAGATGCTGCCTGCTACATCACTGGTAAGGGTTCTCACAAGAGGATCCTTCATTTTCCCTTGGATGTTTATGTGCATTATCTACAGTACATATTGTTACCATTTGGACTTTCCCTGCATGCAGATCATCTTCCGAGGTGTATCCCATTGTGGCTCAAGCCTTGTGTGAGAATCATCTCTGTGTGGATGCCTGCCTACTGGTGGCTCCGTCGATGGAGTGTCTGTTAAAATCCATGAAGCATATGCTTACATGGACAGTGTTAGTCCCCTCTTATAAAGCACTTTTGGCGTCATAAAATTGGAAGCCTCTGTGAGGTTGTAGTAAAGGGTTGAAGCCTGGGTCTTCTTGCAGCTTCTGGGCTTCTTGACCATCATGCATTCTGCAGTCTTTTCACACCCAAGGAGGCTATTTTTGCATTGCACTATGAGGTGTCACCATCTACAGAGCCACAAAACACTTGTGGAACTCCTTGTGGTGTCCGATGCCTGTCATTGGAACCTCGAATATTGACCAGTATGCACCAATCATCAGTTGTGTCTCCTTTTCATGTGGCTGACCCCCTCTTAAGTTTGAAAAAAAAGCTTACCTTGCCTTCTCTGCAGTTTATGAGAAATGGTCTTTCCTGGAAAAGAAATTCCACATAAGCCTTTTGAGGCTGTGTGTTATCAGTCTTCCTGGCTTTTAAAGCCTTGGAGGAAAGTTGCAGTTAATACAGAATCCTAACTTTTAATGATCTAGTCAAAAAGATAAAGGGTATTATTCCTTCCACCTTTATTTGCCTCCTCTGTGACCCCAACCAGGTCACTTAATCAGACAATCATCCCAGTTTGTCCGTGAAAAAGGATATTTTGTCTAGTGGGCTTACCGGTTAGTAAATGGATAATATATAAAAAAAAAAAAAAATAAAGGCGGTTCTAATAACTCTGCTGTTTGAGTCTAACTATTAATTCATTAATGCAAGGAAAAACATGGTCATACCCCTCTCTGCAGACAAGCATTGCACTTCTGACACTATGCTATAAATAAAGGGCCTCAGTATTTTCAACAGCTCACATCTTGGGTAACGTGAACAAGACTGTGAACAAGACTGGTAGGCTGTCTGAGCTGCTGTTTTCCTGAAATAATGGCTTCAGATTTTTTGGGTAAATATCTACATGGAAAAACTGTCCTGTTTTTAAAAATGGAAATGTGTAGAGTATCCAAGCCTTCTTTTGGGCACACGTGTTCAGACAGGATGGTGTGCATTTGTCTAGATCAGGGAAGAGAATTTTTGCAGCAGATATTTTGCAATATTTGATAAACACTAGCCAGGATTTTTGCCAGGTTAAACATGCAACAGTTCACATTAGCAACAATTGATGCATCTCTGATGGTTGTTAATGCTAGGAGCATTAATAATAAAGTTTTTTTTATTAGAAAATTTGCTACGTTCCCACAAAATTTATGTTGTTATAGTTGTGAAACATGGTTAAAGAACAATGACTGGAAGCCAGTTCTGTCAGGGTAAAAATGTTTTTACTGTAACAGACATTCTAACAAAAAATCAGGTGGAGGTGTTATGATAGGGATTAAAGATGGCTATGAGACTTGTGATTATTACATGTTCAATGATAACACCAATACTATAGACTGTGTAACTGTGACAATAAAGACAACCCTGGAACATATAACAATTGTCTCACACAGAGAAGTATGTAAGAGTGGTACAGGATATGTACGAGGGTAGTGTGACAGTGGTGAGGTCTGCGGTGGGATTGACGGATGCGTTTAAGGTGGAGGTGGGATTACATCAAGGATCAGCTCTGAGCCATTTCTTATTTGCAATGGTGATGGACAGGTTGACAGATGAGATCAGACAGGAGACCACCAAAATCAAGTGCAGATGACCTATAGGAATTCATATATTTCTTGCATGAAACACAGGAGGGAAGAATAATATTAGCTGGGGACTTAAATTTACCAGAAAACAGACTGGAACAGTATTGATTCAACAGCATTAGTAGGAAATTATTCATAATGTACGTTCAGGAAAAACAATTGCTTCAGATTGTAAAAAAAAAAACCGCCAGGGAACGGAACATACTAGACATTGTTTGTGTTCCTAAACAAAGTACTGTTACTTCAAGTCGAGTTTTACTGCCATTGATGTACAGTGATCATGGGGTTATAAAGGTTAATTTGTTGCTAGATAATTCTGCCAAACTGAAATCTAAGCCAATGCACAGAAGGTTAATTACAGATTATAGGGAAGCAAAACAGTTACTATATAAAACTAACTGCAGTGAGGTGTTCAGTGGAAATACTGCAGATGGAATGTGAAAGTTTTGAAAGAGAAATTGTTTTGAGTTCAAAAATCAAAGTTTAACATCAGGATCTAGGCATTCAATGTCAGGGGGATATATTTCCATAAGAACAAGCTACATGATTAAAGTGAGAGACAAAAAGTATAACAAATGGAAGAGAAGTCAAACTGCAACTTTGAAAACTGAAGTAAACAAGCTAGACAAACAAATTAAGCATAGTGGGAGACGATTATGAAACATTTGAAGAAAGATATTGAGCATAATAGGAAACATTTTTGTAGATACATAAGATGTGGAAGGAGTAAAGATATACAAATTGATAAATGTGTGTAGATTCTAAAATGTATTCTCAGATACAACAAATTATAGCTATAGTTACAAAATCTTATGCAAAACAGTTTGGCTCCACAAAGGGGGTGATAAGTTATTCTGGTGACATCCAGGTAACCTCAGATACTGAAATCAAATTAGATTATATTGAGAAAGAACTGCACAAACTGGATCCAAACAAGGCACAGAGGAGAGACGGAATTTGTAATAATGACCTGAGAACACTTCAGCAAGAACTTACAGTACCATTATATGTATTATTTACTAGGATTTTAGAAGGAAAGGTTTATCAGAAGGTTAGTAAAAACCAATTAAGCGCTCCTTATAACCGCACTGAGCAACTGAAGGATTTGTTTATTGATGGTGGGATTTCATTTGAAGAGCATCAGTTTTTGAACATACATTCTCCTATTATCCCTGGTATTTTTGGGATACCCAAAACTCATAAGAACTATGGTGACCCTCCTTTCCATCCAGTTGTTGATGGGCAGGGTTCTATCATGAGTCCTAGTGAGGTTTTTTTTTGGATAGCATTTTGAAACATTTAATGAAAGATGAGAGACATTTCTGTCAGGACTCCTGTAATTTTTTTTTAGAGATGATGAACGAACTGGAATTTAACATCAGTGATGAGTTTATCATGATTGATGTTTGCGATTTATACACTGTAAATCTGATGTTTGCTCTGAGAGTGTTGATGGAGAAGTACAGAGAAGGTCAGAAGGAGTTGCATTGTGTTTTTGTAGACTTAGAGAAAGCATATGACAGGGAGCCTAGAGAGGAGTTGTGGTATTGTATGAGGAAGTCGGGAGTGTCAGAGAAGTATGTAAGAGTGGTACAGGATATGTACGAGGGTAGTGTGACAGTGGTGAGATCTGCGGTGAGAGTGACGGATGCGTTTAAGGTGGAGGTGGGATTACATCAAGGATCAGCTCTGAGCCCTTTCTTATTTGCAATGGTGATGGACAGGTTGACAGACGAGATCAGACAGGAGTCCCCGTGGACTATGATGTTTGCAGATGACATTGTGATCTGTAGTGAGAATACGGAACAGGTGGATGAGACCCTGGAGAGATGGAGATATGCTCTAGATAGAAGAGGAATGAAGGTCATCAGGACTAAGACAGAATATATGTGTGTGACTGAGAGGGAGGATAGAGGAATGGTGAGGATGCAAGGAGTAGAGGTGGCGAAGGTGGATGAGTTTAAATACTTGGGATCAACAGTTCAGGGTAATGGTGAGTGTGGAAGAGAGGTTAAGAAGAGAGTACAGGCAGGATGGAGTGGGTGGAGAAGAGTGTCAGGAGTGATTTGTGACAGACGAGTACCAGTAAGAGTGAAAGGGAAGGTTTACAAGAAGGTAGTGAGACCAGCTATGTTATATGGATTGGAGACAGTGGCATTGACAAAAAGGCAGGAGTTTGAGCTGGATGCAGCAGAGTTAAAGATGTTAATATTTGCACTGGGTGTGACGAGGGTGGACAGTATTAGGAATAAGTATATTAGAGGGTCAGCCCCGGGTTGGAAGGTTTGGAGACAAAGCCAGAGAGGCAAGATTATGTTGGTTTGGACATGTGCTGAGGAGAGATGCTGAGTATACTGGGAAAAAGATGCTAAGGATGAAGCTACCAGGTAACAGGAAAAGAGGAAGGCGTAAGATAAGGTTTATGGATGTGGTGAGAGAGGACATGCAGGTGGTTGGTGTAGCAGAGCAAGATGCAGAGGACAGGAAGAAATGGAAACCGATGACCCACTGTGGTGACCCCTAATGGGAACAGATGAAAGAAGATGATGAATACTGCATGATCTTGGTGTGTCTTGGTTTTCTGAGTACTTAGTGGAAAGGGGGATTGAGCAAGACAAAGTTAACTTGTATGTGGAGTTAGTGGAACAAATTCTCTCTAACAATTATATATTTTTTGAAGGGAAGTTGTATTTGTAGAAAGAGGGAGTGGTCATGTGGACCCCTATTTGCAAATATTGTGATGTGTCAGTGGGAGTGCAAATTTCTTTTTAACTGTTAGTTAAATATTTAAAATCTTATTTGTGGTACCTTGGCGATATTTTTATTTTGTGGAGTGGGCGACAGGAGGAAATTCATAATTTTTTGGATTATATAAATGCAACTACCAATTTTTTAAAGTTTTCACATTCAATTAGGGAAGACATGATTTCTTTTTTAGATGTGTTGATTTGTAAGGATGTTGACAGGGCTAGTTTTGTGGCTAGCATTTATAGGAAGATCACCTATTCCAGTTCGTTTTTGCACTATGGTAGTGCGCATCTTTTTAAGCAAAAACGAGCAGTTGTCAAGTGGCAGCTGGTAAGGGAGGCATGTATGTGCACCTGTGAGGATGACTATAATGGAGAATGTCAGCTGCTTAAGGAACTGTTTTTAAAAAGGGGGGGTTACAGGTGAAGTTAATTTGAAAAAGGAAGCTGGACATTTTGTTCCACTTTTATGTTTAAAAACTACTTTTGCGCCCAATTTAGTTTATGAAAGGCTAATCCCGAACACCAGTGTTAAACAAACTTATGCATCATAGGCACTAGTAACTTCATACAGTGCTGATAACCCAAGTATTAGGAAAATATTGTACAAGAACTGGAGCTTGCTTCACAAAGACACGAGTATTAGGGGTAAGATACTTGAAAATCCCTTGATAGTTTATAGGAGGGGGAAAATTTGAAATCAGTATTTGAACATTATGATATGAGGTCTTAGGGGCCAAATGAGGTTTTTAGATGTGAGAGATGTAAATACTGTAATTTTTTGTTGGAAGGTGATGAGATTTACAATTTTAAGAAAAATATTTATGATTTTAGGAAAAACATTTAAAGTAAAAGAGAAAATAAACTGTGCAAACGTAGGGCTTGTATATGTGGCCATATGCCAGTCTTGTGAATGCTTTTACATTGGAAAAACTGAGCGTAAACTCCATGAAAGGATTTACAAGCATTATTATGATATCCGAAAAAGTAAAAGTACCAACACTCTATATAGACATCTTAGAAGCTTTGAGGATCATACTTTTAGATTTACTGTTCTGGAAAAAGTGGACCCTAATCCTGGGGGTCCCTGGCAACTATTGTTGGAGAAACATGAGCTATTTTGGCAGATTTACTCAAATTCTTATAAATGGCTAGGGTTAAATGATCATGTTTCCATTTCAATGCTGCTTAAGTTGAAGACATTAAAACATGGGTTTATTTTGTTACTTGGTTTATAATTTACATTTATGAAACGTTCTATTTTCAGTGTTATTTTTATTTCTTTAAGTATTTTTATGTGTTTATCTGGTGTTTGTCATTCTGACACTATAACTTGCAGGTGGTTTAAGGGTTAAGCTGTTATATTTTTAAAGTTGCATGATTTTTTTATTGGTCACATGATTGTTTTTTTACATATTTAAATGTAGATGGGCAGAAAGAAAGCACTTAATCTGTATTAATTCACATTAAAATATCTGGTTTTATACGTTGTGGTCTGTGCTTTTTGGACGGTTTTTGTCATATAAATATGAGGAGATTCCTGAAGATTGCAGACATTCACTTATTAAACCTTTCTTTAAGGGAAAGGGGAATATAACAAACCCAGATTCATATGAAAGTAGACTTTTTAAGGGTTTATGTTGTGAAAAAGTAATGTAGAAAGTAATACTGCATAAGTTGTTGTCAGAACTGGATAGGTTGGGACTTGAAACCATATATCAGCATGCATATGTTGAAAATAGATCTATTACCACCAGTAACATGATGTTCTATAACAATATAATAACAGCTATGAATGAAAAATTGTGCTGTGGTGTAATTTATGTAGATCTCATAGTCATACATTGATCAGTAAATTAAAACAACTAGGTATCGCTGTACTGTTGATGAGTAAGAATCAATTAGTACACTTCTCACTGCTACAGAATCTTTCACATAGGTTCATAGGTGTTTACTAGGCTAACGCCCGCAAGCTGCATGACTTACAAATAGGACATGGCAAGTACCATACAGCAATTGGACAGGTGAAATTCTTGGTTACAGTCAGGGTGTCCCACAGGCTCTGTCATAGGACTTTACTTGTTTGGATTGCATGTTTCAGACCTAAATTTTCATCTGAGGTCTTCTACAGTCTATATGCAGATCACTTGAAATTGGGTAAACTGATTACATGTGTTACAGATAGGGCATGTCTGCAAAAGAACTTTGCTATATTGATTATTTGGGCACAGGAGAATAATATGCCAATAAATACATGAAAAACTAAGCATATGATATTTATGAGACATAAATTGAAAGGTGAATATTTAATACAGCACATAGTGATTGAAATTGTAGATTCATTTAAGGCCCTGGGTATGTGGGTAGATCCAGCTTTGAGTTTTTCTAATCATATCATTGGTTTATGATAGTTATATGTTGTTTAAAAAGATTTATAAAGTCTAGGAAATCAGAAATGATGAAGTTGTCTTTTGTTGGATACATTAGACCCAAACTTGAGTATGGAATAACAATATGGAAACCTTAGAAGAAAACAAGCATGAATAAACTGGAAATAGTACAGCAGAACTATACTAAGGGCATCCATGGATGTGAACATTTAAGTTTTTATGAAAGACTAAAATATCTGAACTTGTACAGTGTCTCTTACAGATATTTAAAAGGAGATGTTATTCAGGTATATAGGGCAATTAGAGACAACTACCTCTGGGAATGTTTGGGGTTATCAAATAGTAGTAGAGAATCATTAGACAACCTATCATTAGACACACAACTGGTGTCAGAACCATGGACTAAAACTAAATGCCAAGCAATACATAATGGTATCTTTCAGGAAGTCATCCACCCATGGTAACTATCATATTAACAACACACCCCTTAAAGATGACCCGGTAGTCAGGGGCTTAGAGACACAGACAGACAGTTATCTAGCTTTTGACAATCACCTGTATACAGCAGTGAGGAAATCATTCTATGTTGCTCAACTTATAAACAAAGGTCTGGCATCTATGTCCAAGGAAGTCATTGTTCCACTGTATTCAGCATTTATCAGACCTATCATTGAGTACAGTGCCCCCTTTGATATGTACCAAAAAAGGCATATCCAACAGTTGGAATATCCACAGGGTTTCCCCACTAAAAGAATACAGGGCTTAAGTAAAATGTCCTATGCAGACCAATAAAATAACAACCACCACTTCGACCAACAAAAGAAATAGGATGAAAATGGAGAAACTGGTCAACCAACTCAAATGTAAGGCACCCTATGCAGACCGCCTCAAGGCTCTATCCCTGTATTCTGTCTTCTACAGGCTTTTGAGGAGAAATCTATGCTTGAAATAGAGGGCATTGTCAGACCCCACTCTGATGAACCTCCTGAATATCCGCAAAACAGACAGTACCAGAATTACCCGTTCTAAAGACTTAAACCTTACCTGTGATATAAATAGGATTTGCTGGAGAGACAGGTATGTATCCCAGAGATTACCCCATCTCTGTAACAGGCTCCCCTATCCATGTGAAGCAGAGTTCCTCCCTAACCCAATTCAAGTGCAATCTGGAGAGTTGGATGGGGAAGTGGAAATTCATCCCTGGTTTGGCACGTGTCTCTAATGGACACAGGTAACCTGTAAATGGTTCATCTCTTCAACCCTTGCTTACACTTACCAAGGGTATCAGAACTTGTCAGAGATTTGGGATGTATGGCTAGGCTTAAAAAGGCGCTTGTGGTCATTAGCCTAGTAAACACCTATGAAACTGTGAACGTATGTGGACGATTCTGTAGCAGTGAGAAGCGTACTAATTGGTTCTCGGAGAGAGCAGCAGATGCATGGAACAGACACCAAATTACATTAAAGCAAGTACCAGTTTAGGTATTTTTAAGAACACCCCGAGCACTTATTGTGGGAACAAGTGTTTTGGAATATTGGCAGACTAGAAGGGCATTAATGCCCTTGCTTGAAATATTTTTGTGTATGTAATATGTGTGTGTGTGTATACGTGTGTGTGTGTGCGCGTATATGTGTGTATATACGTGTGTGTATATGTGTGTATCTGTGTGTGTGCATAGATGCGCACGTGTGTGTATACGTTTGTGTGTGTATACTTGTGTGTGTGTACGTATGTGTGTGTGTGTATGTGTGTGTACACCTAGTTCAGATCTTCCATGAGCGAGACACTCCAGATATTGACATTTTTACCCCCCAGAAGACTGCATTTCTTCATCTCTTCTACTTAGTGTAAGGGGAGTTCTTTGGGGATGGGATCTTCATTCTAGAATGTTCCTCTGTGACTTTTATCAGTTCATTATTCTATATGTCATTACAAAATTCACAGCAAAAAAGACCAAACCTACATCTTCTGTGCCTCATTGTAGCTGAGAGGTGTTTTCAGATGCTGTCCCTGGTGATGCAGGAAACCCTACTTGTATAAGCAATGGAAAAACCTCCTGGGGTGGTTTTGCAGCAGGCTGTATACCCATGTCTGTCTGCTGGTATTCATCTTGTAATCCCACTGTTTCATTCTGCTGGAGTGTTCTTGACTGAAGTTTAAGAAGCTTTTCTGCCTGACAAAAGTGATGGAGCAGTGTAATATGCAACTCTGTCTGGTCAGAACAATCTCACACATTCTGTGGTTTGGGCCTCACTTCTTCTAAGACCAAAATTTATGCAGCCAGAATAAATGGAATTTGTAGGAGCAATACATGCGGATGATGCTTGTGGGAAAGAGTGAGATTTAAAGGAAGATAGGAATTGATCATTTTATGCAATGTTGGGAGTGAATAATAATGGTTACAAAAGAAAACGTGCAAAAATGCATGAAATTAATGAAAGAAGTTTAAAATGTTTTCTTTTATGTGTACAAATGTCATTGTTCAGTGTGTGAAGTTAATGTGCTTAAAATGATTCATGCATCAGGTATTTGGGGAATGGCGGCCGCGGTGGTGCAGCGGTTAGCGTTGCTGCCTCACAGCAAGAGGTTCTCCGGTTCGATCCTCGGCTAGGGTGCCTTCTGTGCGGAGTCTGCATGTCCTCCCTGTGGTCACGTGGGTTTCCTCTGGGTGCTCTGGTTTCCTCCCACATCCCAAAGACATGCTGTAGGCGGATTGGATACTCTAAATTGGCCCTAGGCATGAATGCGTGCATGTGTGTGCCTTCTGTGGAAGGTTGGGCACTGGGCTGGCAACTCAGCACCGTAAAAACTCCACTGCCAATCATGAGCAGACAGGTGATCCGCTGTGGCGACCCCTAACCGGGAAAAGCCAAAAGAAGAAGAAGTAGAGTAGGATTATGGTGCAATGTGAACTGGTTTAATACTCAAAGGGCTTTTCATCTCTACTCACCTTTAAAGAATGCCTCCCCTCTCTGGAATATTAACTTCATGACTTACAGGGTTGCCCATCCCCCATCGGAGCCTGCTAATTCAGCAGCTTTGACTTTTGTGGCCCTGTAAAATATATTTCCTGATGCCCATTATCTCCACAGGGCCACAGAGCTACACGCCGTCATGTGGTGGGAACTTCTCCGGTCCTTCACAGGGATTTGGATATTCCTCAAGACAACCTCTGTTTCCTTCCAAAAGTAGCATAAAATTGTCCTTAATCTAGTCTAGTTATTCCCTGTTTTTCGTACACAGCCAGAAACCGAGGGAGGAATGGCCCTTTATATCCTGAACGCATACTGTCTGCTCAGGTTTTATTTATATGTTAAATGGCAACTGTGTACTGGGAAAGTCCGAATGAGAATTTTATCTGCTTTCAGCGGAGGTCCCTGGAGAAAACGTCCACAAATAAAATAGACAAAATATATACATGGCTAAAAATTGAAATTATATTACAATATATTGTAAATACTCAGATTTAATATAAATATTAATACACATAGGACATGTATAATACACACATACATCATGTGACGATGGGAGATATTGCCAGCTATGCCAGGAGAAGTAGGGCAGTGGATATGTAGCATATGCCAGCACAGCTAGCTGAAATTTAGTAAAGAATTGTATGTTATTTGAAAATCAAACTGATTTGTGCAGATGCGTGTACTGGAACTGGATTTGTAAAGTTGCTTGTGTTAAAAATGTACCAACAGTGGGTCCTGACTGTATCGTAACTGAATATATTTAAATATATATGTGTATATGTATATACACACACACACACACACACATATATATATATATATATATATATATATATATATATATATATATATATATATATGTGTGTGTGTGTGTGTGTGTTAGCAGAGAATACTGGAAGAGAGGAGGTTAAGCTCAGCTCCAACTAACTTTGAGAAACAGTAAGAAATTAAATTACTGGACCTAGGCCATAAAGATGTTATGTCACAGTTTTGAATGAAGCCAGAGATGCAGTGTCTGTAAGAAGCATGGTTTGTTAGTGTCTGTAGGAGGAGTATAAGTTTTTGTTTTTTTTTTTACTACCAGAAGCTGCACCAGATCTGAGCAATGTTCTTACTTGTGTATTATTGAAATGTAGGTGCTAAATCCTGGCAGTTTTTAGCAATGTGGGCGTTGCATGGGAACCAGAAGTCAGATGACCATATATATGTGATGACATTCTTTACAGAAATAATGTTTTAATATTAGGTGAGACAGAAGTCTCAGGGCAGTCTGTTTCTTGGATCCTGACATTGAAGGATCCCTCACCTACTTAATCTTGCCTTGCTCTATTAAGTAAGTAGGAACAGTAATTCTCTAGATCAGTCAGGAAAATATAGTGAGAATAGTTAAGTATTGTTTTTCTGTAACTGTGTGAATCTTTTCAGTTGTGTTATTTTTAATATTTCCTGTGATTGGAACTCTGGTGTTTACTGTAAATGGATATTTCATGTTTTCATGTTATTTTATTATTTATTATTAAATATATTTAAACTTTTTATTGTGGCTGGTCATTCAGAGAATATTTTAACTTTTGAGAGTACTTGTATCTATTTGTGACACTGTGGCCACTCCTGAAGCCTGGCTGTTTGGTCAACATTAGTATTTGCAGCTGGCTTTGTAATGTCTGATGGCAGTGATAACTACCTTATAGTCTGAGCAGAAGGGGGCACAGTGGGTAAATCTGTGCTAGCCTTTCCCAGGTGTGTGTGTGTGTGTGTGTGTGTGTGTGTGTGTGTGTGTGTGTGTGTGTGTGTGTGTGTGTGTGTGTGTGTGTGTGTGTGAGAAATCAAATCTTGAGTTTGTATGTGTCAGCAACCTGGAGCAGGGACACAAAGCACTGGTTTCACAGATAGGGTGCCGGAGGACTTGGGTTGGACACTCAGCAGAGGACTTAACCCTATAACTGTGCTAGTGGGGAGCCTTAGTGGGGCCATGGCAGGAGACGGATATAAAGAAATCCAGACCCCAGGCTGACTGTGTTCCCTGTGTGCTCTTAAGAGAACTTGTGCTTGATGCAGAGATGTCTGCTTCTGGAAATACTGAGTGTATCCATTTGTATTCCAAGTGAATGCCCCTCTCCAGTGTCAATGGTGAGGATTCAAGCTGTTTGATTACTGGTCCACAGTGGATACGTCATACACTGTCATTAAAACAACATAAATGTAATATCATGTCTAACTGAAACGTGTTGACGTGTTATAAGTGGGAAAGTTTATTACTCACATAAAGCAAATGTCAGAGTGGAAACTTCAAACAATGCATAAGGAGGAGGAGAGGAATAGGAACAGCATTTGTTAGAGTTAATAAGTGGGGTAGATATGGAAGGAAGGAGAAATTAGGAAAGGCTACATTAAGAGTAAAGAAAAGTAATAGAAATCAAAACGAGGAGAAGGAGAGGGAGGATAAAAGTAATAGAAATCAAAACAAGGAGAAGGAGAGGGAGGATAAAAGTAATAGAAATCAAAACAAGGACAAGGAGAGGGAGGATAAAAGTAATAGAAATCAAAACAAGGAGAGGGAGGATAAAAGCAATAGAAATCAAAACAAGGAGAAGGAGAGGGAGGATAATCAAAATGAGGAGAAGGAGAGGGAGGATAAAAGTAATAGAAATCAAAACAAGGAGAAGGAGAGGGAGAATAAAAGTAATAGAAATCAAAACAAGGAGAAGGAGAGGGAGGGTGTGTATAGGTATTAGAGGAGCAGGAAAGCAGAGAGTACAAAGCCAGGACTCAGAGGAATTCCTTTAGTAGCACTTTAAATAAATAAATAAATGAATGTTATGTATCACCCTGATTGGTGCAGGGATCACATTCCAGACGTTGTGAGTACAGACTTTGACCACAGTTTTTGTAAGGCTTATAGATGTCAAGTAGATTTTGTTTGAAGATTGAAGTTGGCGATTTGGGAGCCAGAGGAGCTTGCCTATCATTCTTCCTACCTTTAGAGACCTGATGTGGCTGCCTGCAAACAAGAGCAGACCTAGTAGTATAATTTCCCTGGAACTTGGGGATAGGGTGTAGGGGGGACAAAATTATGGCCTACTTAAACAATTCAGCAGAAGCAGCAGCAGTCCCAAAGAAATTTATATTATCCAAGGGAGGATCTAACAACTTAGCCTTAATGTCCTCATGTAAAGACTGCAGATGAAGCCGAGAGTAATGCCCCATGACAGACTCAAAGGCAGCAGCTCTGGAAGAAGCATCGGTAGCATCATAACTGCACTTGATAGAGTGGCCAGCCACCTGAGAGGTAGAACCTTAAAAAGATAAAGGAAAAGGTTTGCCTTCAGAATCAGGGAGGTCAGAAGTAACCTGACAAGCCTGGGAAATCAAGTGCAGGACATATCTGGTCATATGGGTTTGGTAAATTTTGGCCCAAAACCGTACCAATCCCCTCTGTTGCCCTACTGTCCTTATCAGAAGGCAGAAGCTTGGGAGAGGGCAAGAGCTTGGAAGGTTTGCCAAAGGAAATTGACACCACAGCGGGGTCAGCCGAAGGATGCTTAAATAAGAATTCACAATGCTCAGGAACCATATAGAACCTATATCTTTGGGTATCCTTGGGGTGAACAACAGAATGCTTAGTCTTTTGCTTTTCTTCGTAGGGACATCAGCCCTAACAAGCACTGGAGGTTCCAAACTCTGATGGGATTCAGTAAGAGAACTGAGAACCTCCTCCCTGACCAGAATGGGCAGAATCACTTTATGGCCTTCCAAGATGATCAACTGTGGTTTCCCCTTGACATCTGGACCAGACTCCTGCAAAGCCACAGAGGACATGCAGAAGGAAGGATCCTTGCTGGCTTCAGACAGGATCATGGCAAAGGAATCTAGAGTAAATACCATGTGGCCTGCAGAGCTATCACTCGCTTCTAGAAAGATGTATGGTGAAGGCTGGACAGCCAAGGAATCTGGCTGAGATTCTTGGCCCTCTTCTTACTTGACAGGAGTACCTCGGGGTTAATCAGTTCTACCATGCTGCCCTGTGCTAACTGTTTAAGCCTCTGGTTCTTGACATAGATGACCAGGGAAGACAACTGGCTCCTAAGACTCTTAAGCACAAACACATTGCAAGTGCTACAAGAGGTATGGTCGTGGAAAGCACTCAAACAAAAAGACACTGTTTGTGGCAATCTTATGGGAAATCTTCCTCCCACACTGATCTTTTCCCTTCTTGGATAACCAAAAAAGAACAAGACCAAAGAAAAGACCCCAAAGGGGCATGTGTCTGACAGCTAGGTATTTAGCACAGCAAAAGGGCTTTCAGACAAATGTGATCATGGCATTCAGACTGGTGGCAAAGAAATTCATGGTAACTGCATCTGTATGTCACCTTTATGCCCTACATCCTGTACAGGGAGCATACGTGTGACGTACGGCACATATTTGGCTATACTTTGCAGGAGATACCTACTGGAAAGAATACGATACAGAGGGACATCTCTAAATGATTTCCTGAAGTGCACTTTTGCAGTAGGAAGAACGATTACCTTTTACTTTCTCCAAGGATGATGCCACAATATGAATAGAAGACGACTCACTTGAATAATTGGCTTAGTTTCTGGTGGTCATTCTAAGGGGGTGCAGTATTGTTAGCTTGGAAGGAGATGCTCAACAGACCCCCTGCTTTGCTAGGGATGGTCTGCATGTCTACCCTCTAGGCTTCTGAATGTTTGTTAAAGCATCATCCTCCCCCATAACTCCTTTTTTAGGCAATGCCAAACTGAAAGTACTTCCAACAAGGCAAATCAAAACAAAGAAAATCTAAAGGTGTTACTGCTCAGTGCTAGGAGTCTAAACAAAATACTCTACCCCCTTCAAATTCTCCTCACCCTAGACAATGCTGATGTTTGTGCGGTCACTGCAACATGGTTTAAAGCCATGGAGAGTGCACTGGCAGTGCAAGGCTATAATGCCTTCCATATATTTAGACATTTAGACCAGCTATCGTAGACCGGGACTGTAAAAGTATCTACAAGCACTGCACCTATGAGCAAAAAATACAGGCAGTTAGAAGAACAAGAAAAATAAATGATTAGCAAAGCAAGGCATCCCATGGTCAGTGCTGTTTTTATTATTCCTTGACTTGCTAATTTGGCTGACTGACAAAATACACCACTGAGTACAGGACTTTTATACAGTTCTTTTTTTTTTTTTTCAATAATTGTTATTTTTACATTAATAAGTGTCACAAATAAAAACCATCTTACAACATGACCATGTGCAGATATATATATATATATATATATATATATATATATATATATATATATATATACACATACATACATACACATATCTATATATATACATACACATACACACATATACATATATTATACACTGATGTCAAATACCACAGGATATAGGTCATACAACATATCTATTTACACTATGTACATAGATGCTTTCATTGTTAATTCCACAGTTATATAGACAGTATATACATTCGTAATATCTAAGTTATTATTTAATATCTGAACTTGTATGTGTTCTTTGGTTCCATTATAGTGTATTTCTAAGTTGCTGTGTGATGAATTATGCTAATATGATGTTAAACGTTTGTTTCCAAATTTCTCTGGATTTTATGTTTTTGTTTCTTTTATCTATTACTATTTTATGAGCTAAAAGGTGTTGTATAGCTACTTGTTTAAAACCCTCCCAAGAGATATTTATCGTATCTAGCCATTTAAAAGCTATATACAGTTTCATTAGTAGGAAAATTGTTAAAAGTGTATTTGCTTGTTTTCTTGGGATGTTGGGTGGGAGAATGTGTAACAGAGTGAATTCCCAAGTTAAGGTTGATTTTTTTGTAATTGTACCTTGAGAGAGTTCCAGAGTTTATAGACACATTTACAGCTCCAAAATACATGGATTAAGTCAGCTATCTGGTCCTTACAGTGTGGGCAGAAAGGTGATTTTGATGTGTTAAATTTGTGTAGGATTGCAGGTGTAAAATAAGCATTATTATTGATCATGAGCTGAGTGTATGCTAACTTTTTGAGGGGTAGAATCTTCAGTGTTAGATTGATTGCCTGGCTTATTTGCTGATCATCTATGGATGGTTTAATTTTCTCCAGTAGTTAGAGAAGAGGAGGTCCTTCTGGTATTTGATTTCATTTATCATTTTATATGAATTGGTAATAGTTTTCTTTGTTGTGATAATAGTTTTCCAAAGCCTGCTACAAGTTTCTATGTCACTATTGGTCATAGTAATATTTTGGAGATAACTGGAACACAGTTCTTTGATTTGTCTTAGGATTATTATGTGTGATTTAGGGAGGTTTAAGTTGGTCCTCATTTCTTGTATTGAACAGCTAAGGTAGGGATAGATATCTTGGATTGTTTTATCTTTTAGTCTGGGAAAAGGGACTAGGTCCAGCATCTTATTGTTTATTTTAAATTTGGTTTTTTATGAAGGGGTTGCAGTATTGTCATGGCATGTCTAAGGTTCAAGAATTGATAGAGTTTTTGCGCTAGGTTGATAGAATGTTTTAAGGGCTCTATAATGTTATAAGTTTGTATTTCTTTCTGCTTCAGGAATGGAAGTGCTTTGGGATTGAAACCTAGAGCTTTAATATATCTATAATATATTGTCACCCAGAGAGGAGACCAATTTTCCATTGACGGGTTATGTTCAGCTATTCTCAATATTCTGTTAGTGTTAATGATCGAGTAGTACATTTTAAAATCTGGTAGTCCTCCTTTGCTTTTGGGGAGTGTTAATTTTGGATAGAAGATTCTGTTTTTTTGGGTTCCCATATAAATTTTGCTAGGAAGGTATGAATTTGTTTGAAGAATTTATTATGTATTGTTGTCTGTGATGTCATGAATATATACATTAATCTAGGTAAAATGTTCATTTTGATTATTGATACTTTGGCCAAGAATGGTAGTTTTAGGTTGTTCCATCTTTTGCAGTCTTGCATTATATTTTGCCATTTAAGGTTTACATTGTGTTGGTAGAAGTCTTTGTTACTCTGGAAAAAGGTGATTCCCAGGTATTTAGTTTCTTCTTTAATTTTTATTGTGTTTAACAATGGTATTAGTGAGATGAGTTTGGGTGTTTTTAGGGGGAAAAATATTAGTTTTATTAAGGTTTAGTTTGTAGTTAGACATAGTCGAGAAATGTTCAATTGCAGCTATTATTTTGTTTATATCTGAATTTGGTGTAGTGGAGGATTGTGATGTGTATTTTGTTTATTGTATAGAAAGAGTGGTTCCAGGTATAGGTTAAACAGGAAGGGTGATAGTGGGCATCCTTGTCTTGTTCCATTTTTTATTAGGATCCTATTTGACCAAGTTTTATTTATATACAGAGATGTGTATGGGTTGCTATAGAGAGTTTGGATGATCTGAATGAAGTTATTGGGTATATTAAAGTAGGGTAGTGTTTGGAGTAAGAATTCTAGATTAACCCTATCAAATGTCTTGTGGGCATCCACTACCATTGTGTAGATGTTGATATTGTATCGGTTAGCGTAGGATATTAGTGCAGCTAATGTTAATGTATTGTCACTAGTCTATCTATGTTTTGTAAAACCGGATTGTTCTGGGGAGAGGATTTTTTCTATCAGATTTTTCATTCTGTTTGCAAGTATAGAGGTAAATATTTTAGTATCTATATTTAAGAGGGAGATGGGTCTGTATCTGTCGGGGTTTTTGGGGTCTGTGTGTTCTTTTAATATAAATATAGTTTTAGAGGCATTAAAGTGGATATCATTTATTTTATAGTTTATTATGTAATTCAGTGTATAGTATAGTAGTTTGGCTATCAAGGGGGAAAATGCTTTGTAAAATTCTGATGTGAGTCCATCCGGACCCGGAGCCTTATGCACTTTTAAGTGTTTGATTGTTGTAATAATTTCACTGATGGATATCGGCTCAGTTAGTTTTTTTGTTGGTCTAAATTGAGTTTAGGGAATTTCAGTTTTTGAAGAAAAAGAGTTCTATCTTCCTTTGAGGTTTGTAGTATTTGTGCTCCATATATTTGAGAGTATATTTGTTCAAATGTTTTAACAATGTCTTCATTTTTGTGTAGTTTTTGTCTCTGTAGTTTATTTCTGATATAGTGGAGGCATTTTTGTGTTGGCAGATAATTCTGGCCAGAGCTCTAGATGGTATTTGAGCTTCTTCTGTGTAAGTGGCTAACATTCTGGCTTCATAAAAAGATAGGTTCCTGGTTTCTAACCTGTATAGATCCCTTTGCAGTTTTAAAAGTTCTGCTTCTGTTTGGTTCTTAGGGTTATTTATTAGTTCTTTTTCAAGATGCTCTATTTTCCCTTTCAGTATATGCTCCTCTTTCAGTTGTATTTTTTTATAGTATGCTGCTTTTTTGATAAACAATCCTCTGATTCGTGCTTTGGTTGCAGCCCATTCTATGTCAGTTGGTACTTGGGAGTTAGTGATATTTGTAAGTGCTATTTTTAGTATTGCTTCTGTTTCTTTTATTACATCCATTTTGGAAAGTAAATTAGGGTTTAATGACCAATTATGACCCCTATTCTTTAAATATATCTTTTTGTCCCAGTTAATGTTCAGTGTGATTTTGGAGTGATCTGAAAAGAACCTGGTATGTATAGTTATTGTTGGGTCCATGTTACTGAATATGTCAGAGATTAAGAAGAAGTCTATCCTTGACAACATTTTGTGGCATTGCGAATAGAATGTGAATTTCCCTGTTTTATCTGCACTGTTCCCATGTTTAAAAGGGTCATATAGTTTGAAATCTTGTTTGAGTTCATTAAGGGCTAATGTGGCTTGTTTATTATGTGATTTGGTCAGATTAGATTTATCCTTTTCTGGGTTTTGATATGTATTCCAGTCTCCTCCAATCACTAGGTAGTGATCTTTAAATTGGTTTAAGGTTGGGTATAATGACATAAAAAAGTGTTGTTGGTTATTACAGGGTGCGTAAACATTAAGTACCATTATAGGTTTTGGTATTGTAGGACTATTAAATGTTACATAGCACCATCTTCCCTCCTTGTCAGCTTTGGTTTTAAGTATTTTTTCCTTAAATTGGTTTTTAATTATTATGGCAGCCCCAGCACTGTTGGTTTTCCCGTCTGAAGCTATGATTTGACTTATCCATTTCTTCCTGCTAATTTCTGCCCATTGCTCTGCAGTCATGCGTTTCTTGTAGTAGTATGAGATTGGCGGTGGTTTTTAACGTAAGGTGTAAGAATAGTTTTCTTTTCTTCTTGTTTTGGAGCCCTTTAACATTCCATGATTCTATTTCCCACATTTATTTATTAGGTGTATTCCGTAGATATGCCATGTATATTAGTTTTGTTTCGTTAGTTTTGTATGTGTTACTGTGTGATGGTTTAGGAAAGCATCTATTTATCCCCGTCCCTACACTGTGCCTAACCACTATATCCCTGGACCAGGAATAA
This sequence comes from Protopterus annectens, assembly GCF_019279795.1. Taxonomy (NCBI): domain Eukaryota; kingdom Metazoa; phylum Chordata; order Ceratodontiformes; family Protopteridae; genus Protopterus; species Protopterus annectens. The sequence goes on from NC_056747.1 coordinate 1,351,661,699, forward strand.
TCAGGGGGGGAGGATGAAGGTTCATTATATGGTTTACCTTTACGTCTAATCTTGGAATGTGTTTTCTTTTTAGATATAGATTTACTCCATAGTATCCCCCGTGTTACTATAAACAATGTGGACAAAGCTGAACAAACTAGTTCCCTCAACAAACACTGCTACTTAATATCCCTAGCCTCTTCCAACATATTATTTATACAATTATGGTATTGCATTTAAGGTACAGCATGTATCGTTTTTGTCTTGTGACTAATTCTTTCTAATAGTATTTTTAAAACAGCACATTAATATACATTTCTCAGTAAATTATAGCAATATGTGTACCATAGTAATATTGTTAAACAATCAATCTTGTCATTTTTACATTTTTCTCTCATTTGACTTCTTTTTCCTCCCCTTTACTTATTCAGGTTTTGGCCTTCTTTGGTGGCCTGTAATGTTTTTTCCACATCAATCTGTGTGGGTTATAAAATATATACTTGGCACCTATTTAACAGAAGTAGGAAGTATAGAGAGACAAAAAAAAAAAAAGAAAAACAGCTTAGCGAAGCAGTCCTTCTGCTATAGTTGACATATTAAGGCTATATTTACATTATCCCAGGATTGTTAGGTTATTTTACTAATTTCCTGAGATTACTTTTCTCCAGGATCCTTTAACACATTTCTAGTATTTACATAAAACATTTAACAATTGTTTCCCTTTTTTTCCCAATATTAATCTATGAGCTAGCATAATTCTGACAGTTTATTTCTTGCCTGTTATTTAAGGCTGGAGTTTCATTCACCTACACAGTACTGGGTGTACTGTTTTAATGAATGGTTCAGTTCAACAGTACCTTATTTCTTCAAGGTTTTGCTTGCAGGTTGGTTGACATCTGTGGTGCAGTTTTCTTCTTTTAGCTGGTGCAGATCAATTTTCATTTTTCAGGCAGTAAAATCCTTTGGAGCTTGCTGAAATCCATTTTGTCTGACTGTTCTTAATGAAGCCATCAAAAGCCTAGGGGGACTGAATTTTCAAGCCAATATCCGAGTTGGGAACTTCCTTCCTATATTCATGCATCGGAAACAGCAGTTCATTTTTGGTTTCCACCCAGGCTGTACTTCCCTTTCCTGTGTTCCTCATGGCTCACATCAATGACCCAAGGGCCTAGACAGCAAGGGGAAGATTCCAGAGTTGGATCCCAGCCAGAGTGCTCGTGAATGGGGTCGCCCCCTCATCCAAGGGACCCCCATCTTTTTCTTGTGGATTTATTTCACCTCTGAATGTGGAATTTGCTTGAAAACAGCTAGGACTGTCTCTTTTGCCTCTTTGGGGTTAGCAACCATGTATTTAACCTCTTTGATGTAAAAGATTAACTGATGTGGATATTTCATCTGGAATTTGATTTTTTTTTCTATTAGAAACCAGCAGTATGGAGATAGTAGTTGTCTTGCTTGTCTTATTTGTATTGGGAGGTCTTGAGCAAAGGAGATTTTATTATTATTCCAGGTGAGTGTGCCTTTTTTCTTTGCTGCCAGTATGATTTTATTTACATCTTGGTAGTTTAATATTTTAATATAGACAGGTCTTGGTTTCAGTGGTGTTTGCATTTCCCTCATGGCTGTGTGGGCTCTTTATTGTTATTTGCTGCATTTCTTCAGGTTCCTCTAGCAGGGAATTTATTATTTGCTTGATTGTTGGTATTAGATTGTTATGAAGTACAGTTTCAGGTATTCCTCTGATGATGATATTGTTCCTTCGAGATCTTGCTTCCAGGTCTGTTAATTTTGCTTATAAGTTTTGTATTTCTTTGTCATGGGCATCAGTTTTTTGAGAAATAGAGTCTATTTTTATTTCATTTTCTATTATTTTGGACTCAAATTTTTCCATTCCGGATATTATTTGTCTGAATGAGTCACCAAAGGTTTGAAATTGTAATGATAAGTCCTTTAATGCTTGCTGGATAGGTAATAAGGCAGATTTTATGTCTTCCAGATTAGCTGGCTGGTCTGTCTTGGATTTATTTGTATTTTTAGAGTTGTCAGTTTGTTTAGTTGTCTTTTTGAAGTTGTGTCTTTCTCCGGTGGGGCTAGTACTGAGAATTTGGTCTTAGTTGTTGTTGTTTCCATATTATTTTCCTCTTTTGACATCTTGCTGTATAGTGTTTTACCAATCTTGCAGTCAGATGCAGGGCCTTAGCAGCACATTGCTTAAGCTGTTATTCAGAAATCTTAGTTAATCCTGCTGTTTCTGAGCTGAATCTGTCACTTTTTCTTCCTCTTTTGTTTGCTTGATGATATTAGCAGTAAATATCTACAGTTATTTCTGTATTATTAATTCTGCGTTGCCTTCTGGGTTTGTTTTAATCCAGGGTATATCGAGACCTAGGTGATAGCAGTGCTCGCAGAACAGCGGCCATTTTGAACCCCAGGACTTTTATACAGTTCTTGAGAAATGCAGTCCTGCCTCTTTAGATATAAATACATTGTGTCCAAAGTTGGTCATGCAATGTGTCCTAAGTTGTTTTACAAGTTATTTTAAAAGTGCTGCTACAGTAGACTAACAGGTTTTCCTGTTTTGTAACAAGTACAAAGTAATCATTTCTTGCTTCAGCTTGCTTTGTCATCATATGTTCTTACTGCTTAATTGTCTTATAACATTTCTAATGAGAAAAAGTATTTATTATTACAGCTGCAGTTTGCATTATTGCTACTGTTGAATAATTCAGAATTAATGAACATTTGCAACTTACAAAGTAATACATAAGCTAAACTTCATATAACGTCCGCAGCATGTATATGCAAGGCACAACTTCATTCTATAGATAATGTATGAAATAGAATAATATACATTTCCTGATTCTTTGATGTTTATGGCATATATGTACATTTTACAAATAATGTATTTTACATTATTTGTATTCTTTGCACATAGAGTTTAGGAGTGTTTTGATAGAAACAGAAAAGTACTGATTAATACATGTTTTATACAACTTCTAATAAAAGAGCCATTCCCTGCTGTTACAATACATCAGTGTGTGACCCTTGTTTCAGGCTGCTGTGACCTTTCCATTCTATTTTTTCCTAACAAGTAGCTGAGCTAATAATTCTAAAAAAACACTGCAAAATCTTTTGCATCTGTTGTCTGACATTTGATTATTAGAGGAATTATTTTCAACATAAATATTTTCTTACATTAATAATTATGCCTTGATAAAGAGAGGAATTATTCATAAGCACCATCTTATCTTGGCTGATGCTCTTTTAGCCAAGCATTGTATTTCCATGCAGCTTTGTATTATTTTATGTCACTGGCATTCACATAAAAGATTGTTCTCACATGCTAATCAGGGAAGATTTCTGTAAGCTGGTGTCCTAACATTGCTTGACATCCCAATGCTATAACAGGGACCAAAGGTGGAGGTGTCTTAACTTGTATCAAAAATAAATATACCTCAAGGCTGGTCAAACAGGACAATGCATTTGAGCTTTTCCACTTCCTTGCAAGCTATAGGCACCCCTCTATGACCCAGGAAACCCGTAACGTACGTATCATGGGTTCAAAGGATGAGACTGGGCTGTTGGCCTGGAGATGGCCCGGGCGCCCTTGTAAGTCTAGCCAAGAATTTCACCCATGTTGCCTCAAAGTCAGCACCTGTTTCCCCTGTCCAGCAGGGACACAGGTGGGATCCCAAGGGTGTATTTTCTGTTTCCATCCAGTCGTTCTGGTTCCTCTTAAAGAGAGCTAGACAAGTACTCTGCTTGACATGGAGAGGGAGTCTATTCCACAGATGGGGGGAGTCTTTGGGACACAAATCTATCCCACCAACAAGTTCTATTAATGTCATAGACCAGGTTAAGACCTTGCTTGCAGGTTGCACAAATGGAGTTTGACTTACTAATGTGCAGCAATTCCATCAAGGCTGGGTCAGAGATGGTCTTGTATGCCAGACACAGGTCACCTCTGAGCAGTCTGTATGAGACTGAGTAGAGGGGCAGGGCTTTTTAGCATATCTGTATATGGTAGGTGTTTGAGACCCTGGATTTTCCTGGTCAGGAACCTCTGTGGTCTCTCCAGCTGCAGAATGTTCTTGGCAAGATACACGCTTAAGGGGCCATTGTACTCAATTAAGGGGGGGTCTGATAAGGGAGGCGTACAGAGATGTTAAGGCCTCCTTGTTCCTAGATGAAATACTCTTATTTATGAGGTGGACCATATAGAAAGCCGTCTGTACAACAGAGGCAACCTGGTGGTCAAAAGTCAGATTGCTGTCAACCTGGATTCCCAAGTCTCTCATGACTGATTGCATGCTTAGTATGATGTTATTATTGTGATAATTAGTGGGGACACCATTTTCCCCAAAGGGGATAATGATGCACATCTTGGCATTCAGTTTGAGGCTATGTTTCTGGCACCAGTCATTATTTTGCGTAAGGCCCTCTTGGAGGATGCTCACATCACTGGGGGAATTTAAGACCGCACCTAGTACTTTTCATTTCAGCAGCTGTGGCACTGGCATGTGGAAAGTGTGCACGCTTGTGAGTCACCCCTTTGTCATGTGCCACAGTAACTACCAAGTGTGGAAAGTGTGCACACTTCTGAGTTGCCCCTTTTTCATGTACCACAGTAGTTATCAAGTTTGGCTCACAAGGCCTCAGAAGCCTGATCCCACATTAGCAGTTTTTGCCTCCAGTGATAACTGTGTTCTTTCTGCTGGTGTCATATTCTATTTGTGAACACATGACACAGAATCAAAATATTATAAGTGAGTAAACATTCCTTTACAGTACCTAATTTTGTTAAAAGGCTTGTATGTTTCAGATTGATAGAAAAAATGTTTAAATATGCTGTTAACAGCCATATGGTTGTGAGGTTCCAAAAATCTTTCTACTTTTCATCTTTTAGTGTTGATCCTAATGACCAGAAGAAGACTGCTTGTTACGACATAGATGTTGAAGTAGATGATCCACTTAAGAGCCAAATGAGCAACTTTCTCGCATCGACAACTAACCAGCAGGAGATTGCAGCGCTTGACATGAAGGTTTGTTTGCATTTCCCATTCAATAGTTGTGGTAGGCTCTTAACCAAACATGGCAACATGTACAGATTACATACTAGGCCTGTTGTGGGGAGGTCAGCACTGGCACTGTGGGAAGGAGCTGGTCGTATGCAGCTCACGTGTGGAGAGGTCAGCATTGGTTTTGTGGAGAGTAGCTGGCCATCTACAGCACAGATGTGGGAAGCTTAGGACTAGTTCTTTAAGTAGCTGGTCACCTACAGTATACGTGCAGAAATCGGTGTTGGCAGTAAAACTAATTGCCCTGCTGCAACACATGCTGCCTGTCGGGAGCCAGAATCTGCCACATAACACAAGCACTCAGGTCACTCTAGAATAAGTACAAATATGACTCTGTCATTGTTCATGTTGGTGTGAATGACCTGAGACATACCTCCCTGGACTACATGAAAAGAGACATGGAAGAGCTCTCTGATCATGTAGCCCAGGCGTATGACCCTGACCCTGAGTAGCATCTTGCCCTCACCAAGAGTGATACTGCAGTATAAAGAAATAATTATCAATTTCAACAATTGGCTAAGCTTCTGATGTCATTCAAAGGGGATCCAGTGTCTGTCAGCATGGGACGACATGCTCGACAAGCCTCGTTGCTTCAAAAGAGATGGCTTGCACTTGCCACCCCTAGGTTTTCGAATACTGGCCAAGGCTCTTGCTTCCCCCATAGTGCCTTTTTTAGGCAAGGCTCAAAAGTCAAACCCACTTCCATAAACAGCACAAATAAAAAAACGAGGGTTATGCTACTCAGCGCCAGGAGTTTAAATCTCAAAATGCACGCGCTCAAAGCACTTCTCAGTACGGAGAACATCGACATCTGTGCAGTAACTGAAACCTGGTTCAAGGCTCCACAGCACCCCAGCACTACCAGACTACAACTCATACCACACATTTCGGACACAGAACATGGACTGAAACACAAAAGGAGGGGGTGTATCCATATTCATCAAGGATACCTACACCGCCAGGTTAGTGGCGCAGCATAATACCTCCGAGATCATCCATGTGCAACTAACATCAGGCAAATCTGCAATGCAAATTGTGGCCTGCTACAGATCACCCTCCATGACCCAGGACCACCACTCCGCCTTTCTGGAGATACTGAAAAACATGAACGTCCTACCAAACAACCTGATATTGGGCAATTTCAATTACCCTTTATCAACACAAATGCCCTGGATCAGCTGGTAAACTCCCCTACCAGAGGTGAAAGCATATTGGACCTGGTCATCACCAACATGGGCGACAGGTGTTCCACACCGGAGGTCAACCCGTCACTGGTTAGATCAGACCATAAACTAATCACTCTGGATGTCCAAACCACACCACCAACTCCAACCAAGGAAGCCACAGTGAAAAACTTTTCTGTAGCAAACTTCACCTTACTTAAGACAAAGGTGGTAAGTTTCACAGCCCCCATGCTAAGGGATAACGTGTCCAAGATGCAGGAACCTTTACAAATGCACTCTTTGAGCACCTACAAGAGAGAAAGAAGCCAGTCTGGTGGACCCCTGCCATAAACAGGCTATACAATAGAAGGAGGAAACTAGTTCAGAAAAAAAGCAAATCCCAAGAAGGAAAGACATCCCTGAACAGTATCAGTAAGAAACTAAGGTCCCTCATAAAATTCTCCAAGGCTAACTTCGAAAGAAAAATAGCCAAGGATTTGAAAGATAACCACAAAGCCTTCTTTAGCTATGTCAAGAATCTAAGTGGCAACTCGCAGATATGCTCTGAGCTAGTGCAAAATAGCACAAAATATACTGAACCCACTGATATTGCCAACATCCTGGGAGATAGATTCAGTGCAAACTTCACCCCCCTCTCACCCCCAAAAGGGCCCACAACAATACCGGAATAGTGTAGTGTCCTGGAAATCACAGACGCATAGGTGAAAACAGCCCTTTCAAAAGCCAAAAGCACAGCGTTAATGGGGCCAGATGGTGTCCCAGGCTGCATCTTGCACGAACTACAGAACAAACTAACCCCCCTACCTAAACACACTGTTCAACCTCAGCCTCTCCACAGGCTACATGCCCATAGAATGGTGCACAACAATGGTTATTCCCCTCCACAAAGGAGGGGCCACAACTGACCCTAGTAACTATTGCCCCATAAGCTTGATTAGCCTCGTCTGCAAGGCTATGGAGCGCATCATCATGGAACTCATTAACAAAGACATTGGGAACCTCGAAACACTTGACCCGACCCAGTTTGGCTTTATTAAGGGCAGATCATGCCTGCTAAACCTGGTTGACTTCTTCGAGACAGTCACCAAGGCCATAGATGAGGGGAAGGTAGTTCACACAGCCTACCTTGACCTCACTAAGGCTTTTGACACCATTCCCCACTCGGGAATTATAGAAAAACTCACCAGCCTGAACATAAACCCCTATGTCACGAGATGGGTTGCTAACTGGCTTACAGACAGAGCTCACACGGTAAGAATAGCGGGCTCCAGGTCCGACTCTAAACCAGTCACAATTGGTGTCTCACAAGGCTCGGTCCTGGGACCCCTACTGTTCGACGTATACTTTTCAGACGTACAGGCAAACACAGGAGGACTATGGCTAACCAAGTTCGCTGATGACTGCAAACTGGGAGCCATAAATGCCAAAAAAATGCATAGTCATCCCGTTTGGGAAAAACAAAACACCCATGAATTACCACATAGGTGGCAACCCCCTTAATACAGAATAGGTAATAAGAGATCTGGGGACCCAGGTAAAAAGCAATCTCTCCTTTGACAATCATATTGCCAAAGTAGTTAGGAAATCCTTCTATGTAGCCCATTTAATTACTAAAGGGTTCGCATCTAGAAATAGAGGTTAGAGTGCCCCTCTACTCGTAACTCATCAGACTCATCATAGAGTACAATGACCCATTTGGGATGTACCTCACAAGACATTTCCAACAGCTGGAAAGACTCCAAACGTACCTCACCAAGAGGATTACTGGCCTCAAACATATATCCTATGCAGCCCGACTGGAAAAACTCCAGCTGTACTCAGTGGCATATCGCTTACTCAGAGGTGATCTCTGCCTGACTTACAAAGCCATGTCCAACTCAGAATTGATGGACATGCTCCACCTAAAGACATCCAAGTCACTGCGAGCCACTCACTCTAGTGAGCTAAACCTCGCCACAACAATAAATAGAACATGCTGGAGGGATAGATTCCTGTCACAGAGACTCCCCATGCTTTGGAACAAAATTCCTAACTACATTAGGCAGAGCCCCCTCACTAACACTCTTCAAGGGAAGCCTTGACGAGTGGATGGGTAACAGAAAATACACCTCTGGGATCACTTCATTGGCCCTTCTTGACAGAGGCTCAGTTAATTAGTCAATGGGGTGGCGAAAGCTGACACGCTCTGGCTAGGCTTATAAATGCCCTTGGGCAGATAGCCTAGTACCTACCTATGAACCTATATATGGAGCGGGAAGAGTTGGTAGTAATTTCATGGTTCATGAAATAAAAAATAATTCAGTAAGGTGTAGCCCTGTCAGCACATTGCATTTGCAGTAAACATAAAAGCATATTATCCATGTTGTCAAGACTTGTTGTGGAATTGATTTCTGCATTGTGGAATTAACCTCACAGTAGCTTTGCCAACACATTGGAAAAAAAGTATGCCGAATCCTGCATATTTATTTTTTAAAGGTGGAGGTTAGTTGTGCAGAGAAAGGTATACCCCCTAGTGAAGAGATGCTGTATCAAAAGGGACTGTAATGAAACAAAGAAGAAGAGAAGCCCTTTTGGAATAAATGTATCCAGTTTCTTACTGGGTCTGCTGTGTTAATGTTTTGGCCATGACTACAGCCCTAGTAACTGGAGTTCATCTAGTAGCCAAGGTGCTACAGGGGCTATCCACAGAGGACTGGAAAGGGACAGCTAATTCAGCCATCCTAAGGAGGGGGTGCTGTCAAAGTCACATCCCAGTGGTGCCGTCGGCTGAACAGCTGCTTCAGCCATCCCGGGGGAGGGGGTATTGTCAAAGTCTCGTCCCTGGGGAGATGTCTGCCAGAACAGCTGGCTCGGCCATCCTGGGGGGTTATCAGACTGTCATCCCAGGGCTGCTGTCTGCTGGAAGGCTATGAAGTGCAGGTGTGTGCACAAGGACTGGGGAGGGTACAGAGTTCAGTGAACCCCAACTAAGTATTACTAATATGCGGAAATATACCCCCACTGTTGTCTTGATGTAGTAGCATGCCCCCACCCCATGTGCAGTATAGTAGGCATTGGCCAACAGAGGTGAGTACTGGGACCAAAAAAAAAATTCCTAACCCAGACTAGGATGATGATGATGATGATGAATGGGTGAAGGTTGTCATTCCTGATGTCCCTTCCTGACTTCCTTCCAGCAGAGTAGGGAAGAACAAATTGACCGATGTTGATGCAGAGTTAGTTTGTTGGACCAAGTATGTGGGGGTCACAGATTTTCATTATTCATAAAAAGCCTCAAGCTATACCTTAAAACTCACTGGCTATGTCCTTGTTCAAAACCCAACTAGATCCTCCTCAATAGTCTGTAATCATGTTACATTGCCTAGTCAATTTCTCAGCACTGTTTTAAAAATGTACAATTATATTACCTGCTTGCTCAACTGGAGCCTGTAAACTGTGTGTAACTTGTAATCATTTTGTGATTTTTACTGCATGTTCTACTTTGGAACTTTTGTCCCTGGGCCTTCGCCGAAAATGGACATGTATCCAGTTGGACTATCCCAATCAACAAATGTAAAATAAATTAAATAAATAAATAAAAATACACAAGATTCTGAGTCCCTGACACTCGGAACCTGCCATGAAGAGAGGATGCCTTCTTCACCTAGAGCCACGAGGATGACTTCTTCATCTAATGTGAACTGCTAGCTGATCACCTCTCAAGCTTCACGTTCACTATGCTGATCTTAGTGTCTTCTTCATCTAGTGTGAACTGTTAGCTGATCACCCTCAAGCTTCATGTTCACTATGCTGATCTTATAGTGTCTTCTTCATCTAGTGTGAACTGTTAGCTGAGCACCTCTCAAGCTTCACGTTCACTATGCTGATCTTATAGTGTCTTCTTCATCTAGTGTGAACTGTTAGCTGATCACCCTCAAGCTTCATGTTCACTATGCTGATCTTATAGTGTCTTCTTCATCTAGTGTGAACTGTTAGCTGATCACCCTCAAGCTTCATGTTCACTATGCTGATTTTATAGTGTCTTCTTCATCTAGTGTGAACTGTTAGCTGATCACCTCTCAAGCTTCATGTTCACTGTGCTGATCATACAGAGTCTTCTTCATCTAGTGTGAACTGTTAGCTGATCACCCTCAAGCTTCATGTTCACTATGCTGATCTTATAGTGTCTTCTTCATCTAGTGTGAACTGTTAGCTGAGCACCTCTCTCACTATGCTGATCTTATAGTGTCTTCTTCATCTAGTGTGAACTGTTAGCTGATCACCCTCAAGCTTCATGTTCACTATGCTGATCTTATAGTGTCTTCTTCATCTAGTGTGAACTGTTAGCTGAGCACCTCTCAAGCTTCACGTTCACTATGCTGATCTTAGTGTCTTCTTCATCTAGTGTGAACTGCTAGCTGATCACCTCTCAAGCTTCATGTTCACTATGCTGATCTTAGTGTCTTCTTCATCTAGTGTGAACTGTTAGCTGATCAACTCTCAAGCTTCACGTTCACTATGCTGATCTTATAGTGTCTTCTTCATCTAGTGTGAACTGTTAGCTGAGCACCTCTCAAGCTTCACGTTCACTATGCTGATCTTATAGTGTCTTCTTCATCTAGTGTGAACTGTTAGCTGAGCACCTCTCAAGCTTCACGTTCACTATGCTGATCTTATAGTGTCTTCTTCATCTAGTGTGAACTGCTAGCTGATCACCTCTCAAGCTTCATGTTCACTATGCTGATCTTATAGTGTCTTCTTCATCTAGTGTGAACTGTTAGCGGAGCACCTCTCAAGCTTCACGTTCACTATGCTGATTTATAGTGTCTTCTTCATCTAGTGTGAACTGTTAGCTGATCACCTCTCAAGCTTCATGTTCACTGTGCTGATCTTATAGACACCAAAACATGAGTAAAAGACTTTCTAATAGAAGGCAGTCTGGAGTACATGAAAGTCAAATAATCAGATAGCCTAGTATCAAATTATGAACCTATGAACGATGCTGGCTTTGGCCTTGTAGGCACTTTACTATTTCACCCACATAGGTTCATAGGTGTGTACTAGGCTAATGGCCCTGGAGTCTTTACAAACCTAGCCCATAGAAGTGCCGTGGCATTATGCTGCCCGACATAAGTTCCCAGTGCCTCTATCAAGTAGCGCCACTGGAGTGATCCCCGAGGTGAACTTTCTATTTCCCATCCACTCATCAAAATTTCTCTTGAAGAGGCCAGTGAGGTGCTTTGCTTGACATGTATCGAAAATCTATTCCAGAGCATGGGCAGTCTCTGGGTTATGAACCTGTCCCTCCAGCATGTTTTGCTGATTGTGGTAATGAGGTTAAGGTCTCTGGAGCATGTAGTGCAGAGGGATTGGGATTTCTTTAGATGCATCATTTCTAACAGAGCTGGGTCAGACATGGCTTTGTAAGTGAAGCAGAGATCGTCTCTTAGTAGACGATATGAGAGAGAGAATAGCTGGAGTTTCTTTTGAGTCTGTCCATGTAGCGCATGTGTTTAAGCTCTAGGATCCTCTTCGTGAGGTATTTTTGTGGCCTTTCCAGCTGTTGCAGGTGTCTAGTGAGGTACATACCAAATGGGGCATTGTACTCTGACTGGCCTAATGAAGGAAGAGTAGAGAGAGATGATGACCTCTTTCTTCCTGGATGCAGAGCCCTTGGTAATGAGATGTGCCACATAGAAGGACTTTCTGACCACAGTGGCAGTGTGGTGGTCAAAGGAGAGGCTACTGTCAACCTGTGTCCCCAGATCTCTTATAATGCCTTCAGTGGGCTCCCATCAATGTGGTAATTAGTGGGAACTGAGTTTTTCCCAACGGGAATGACAACGCATTTTTTGGCATTAAGTTTAAGGCCATGGTTTCGACACCAGTCATTGGTCTCATTGAGGCCTTTCTGTAGGATATCTACATCACTTGGGGAGTTAATAATGGCTCCCAGCTTGCAGTTATCTGCGAACTTGGTCAGCCAGAGTCCGTCCGTGTTGGCCTGGATTTCTGAGAAGTAGATACCAAACAGGAGAAGACCCAGGACCATTCCCTGTGGGTCTCTAGTCATGACTGGTCGGCAGTCTGACTTGGAATCTGCTACTTTCACACTGTGGGTTCCATCTATGAGCTAATTTGCAACCCGCCTAGTGATATACGGGTTGATGCCTAGTTTGGTGAGGTTGTCAATAATTCCTGAGTGGGGAAAGGTATAAAAGGCCTTAGCCAGATCGAGGTAGGCTGTATGAACTGCCTTGCCCTCATCCACAGCTCTGGTGACTGACTCAAAGAAGTCAACTAGATTGAGCAGGCATGATCTACCTTCCACAAAACCAAATTGTGTGGGATATAGAGTTTGGAGATTCCCTATATCCTTGTTAATTAGGTCCATGATGATGCGCTCCATAGCCTTTACATGTCAGACTCATCAGACCAATGAGGCGATAATTCCCAGGGTCTGTAGTAGCTCCCCCTTTATGGAGAGGGATGACTGTACCAGTACATCATTCGGTAGGGACAAAGCCTGAGGTGTGGCTGTGATTGAACAGGGCACACAGATGTGGTGCCAGTTCATTTTGCAGTTCATGTAGGGTCCCATGGAAGCTGTATTATTGGACTTGGACAATGCAGCTTTAACCTGTGCTGCAGTAATGCTGGGTGCCTGGCATTCCTCCAGTATTGTGATTGGTCCTTTGGGGGGGGGACGTAAAGCTGGCACTGAATATGTCAGCCAGCATGTTGGCAATATCTGTTGGCTTAGTATATTGAGGTACCATTGTGCAGTAACTCAGAGCAAACCTGGGTATTGCCATAGAGATTATTCATATAACTATAGAAGGCTTTGTGGGTGTTTTTAGTGTCTGCCACAATTCTGCCTTCATAGCTGGCTTTGGAGGTTTTGATGAGGGATCTCAACTTTTTGTTGAGGCTAATAAGGGAGTTTTTCCAGTCTTGGGACGACTTCTTTTTCTGCAACAGTTTCTTCCTTCTGTTGTAGAGTTTATTTGTGGCAGGGGACCACCAGATTGGCTTCCTTTTTTTGGAGGAGAGTGTCTTGGTTCTGTTGGATATGAATAGTTCCATGCATTTATGTACGTGTTTGTACAGTGCATTGTTGTATGATTCGGCAGTCATGCAGCTATTTTCCATTGACATGGGTGCCAATGCCAAGAAGTTAGCCACCTCTGTTTTTAGGAGCCCAAAGTCAGCTTTGGAGAAGTTTTTAGAGGGATGTTAATTGCTCAGCTATAGCATGTGCAGAAAAATTGCCAGACAGTCCAAGATACAGACTAAGGCAACTGGCTCCTCTTTTCTGTCCACATATTTAAGGTTTTAATCGATTCCAGGAGTGATCCCCATTTCTAAGTCAGGGTATGATTAAAATTAATAAAATCAGTCTTGCTATAGTCTTCATTGTTTGCCACGAGTGCTGTTCTCAGCATCTATAATGTAGCTACATTACAGATGCTGAGAAGAGTACTGCAGTACCTCCTAAAAAACAACAACTTACTCTCCAATGCTCAGCATGGCTTTAGACCCTCCCACAGCACCACCACAGCATTACTATCATTTACTGATATAGTTAACCACCATAAAACAAGGCTCTATTCGTATCTTCCATATTCTTAGACTTATCAAAAGGCTTTGACATGGCAAACCACAGTATTCTTCTTGAAACTCTATCTACCCTAAACTTAAGCTCCTCTTCTATATCATGGTTCAGTAGCTTCTTATCTGGCCGTCAGCAAGCAGTCCTGTGGCATAACCAGCTGTTCCCCCTGCTAGCGGTATCCATAGGAGTCCCTCAAGGGTCCATCCTAGGCCCTCTATTGTTCTCACTGTTCACCAACCAAACCTCTTCTTCTTCACTCACTGCATCAGTAGTACAATATGCAGATGACACCACCCTTATAAGTGACGCCCCCACCTTAAAGGAACGGTTAACCCTAACCCAAAATAACTTTACTCTAGCCGATACCTAGTTCACTAACATCAAACTTATTCTTAACCCCCCCAAAAAAATAAATTAATTCTTTTTAGCCCTGCTCAAGCTCCTCCTCTAAGCAGTAGTTTTACCATTTACATCAAAGATAACACTGAAATCACTCCAACCGCACACACTAAACTGCTAGGTGAAGAATCCGACAACCTGAAATTTGACATCCATATCGCACAAACCATCAAGAAAGTAAACAAAAAGCTAGGACTCCTCTATAGGAATAAAAGTTTATCACTAGACATACCAAAGCTGCTGTTGCAAGGACTCATCTATCCTTCTCTATGCCAACCCCATCCTTACTAATCTCTGCCAAACTGATCTAAACAAAATGGCATCTTGTTATAACAAGATCTCCAAGTTTGCTACTGAAGTCTCATATGGATCTCACCGCTGTCTAGCCCTTAAGCATCTCAATTGGCTGGAGTTGCCTCAACTACGCCTACTCAATCAACTCTCAGTAGCATACAAACTCTACTACCTTCCTGAAAAAAACCCGGCACTCCAGCATCTAATTCACCCCCACATTCCCACTAGAGCCTTAAGATCTAGTTTCCAGAACCTTGTAAATATAATCAAATTAAAAATGATGCTGGTAAATCTCTCTTTGCCTGTACTATTGCCAGAATCTGGAACTCACTACCAAGCCAAATAACCTCTACTATCTCAACTACTCAATTTAAAAAACCTCCTGAAACCCACTTTTTAAATAGTTGCATTTGCTCATGCTACTCCTCAGGTTAATTCTTACCATCACCCTGTTGCAATGATTCTACTAAGGGTCCCCTGATTTCTGTTACCCTGTAAAGTTTAATAACCAGCTGATATTACTTTGCTAAACTACTACAAGCATTTATAATTACAGGCAAACACTACCTGTCACCTCAACCGAATATCTTACTCAGATGTACATTATTACTATTAAAAAAATGTATATAGTTCTTGCTGTTGTAATCCTGAATAATGTTAACCTGTGTACATTACTAATTGTCTCCGTTAAGAATTTGTTAATCTGTACTGTACTGTATGTTTATATGGATGCAACATTTCTTTATGTTATGCTATTTTTTCTTGTATGTATTGTTATTGGAGCTTTTCTCCTCGGGCCTGTGCCGAAAATGGATATATGTCCAGTTGGACTTTCCCAGTAAACAAATGTAAAATAAAAATAAATAAAATAAAATTCACTGCTGGGTTGATTTCCTTTTGTACTCTTTTGAAACGCTTCTGCTAGTTTCAGCAAAGATGTCATCTTAGGTTTGTTTTCTCTATTTTTTTTAGAACCATTACTGTGTTTGGATCTGAACCCGTCATCAAATATACACAAAGTCCCCCAACTGCAAACATAATAGTCTGTTTCACTGAGGCCTGTGCCTTCTTTAGATCCAGGGATATACACCGTTACCAGACAATGTGTTTTATAGATCTTTGATGGTAACAAATCTGTCTTCATATTTCTTGTGGCCAGCCTATCATGTCAAAGCTGTAAGTCAGAACAGGAAGAGTAAACTGATTTATTTATTTTGTTCCTAGAGGTCAGGGCAGTTTTCAGCATTAGCTTTGGACTTTTATAATACTGCTTTCTAATTTTCGTTCTAATATTTACTATTTCTAATATTTCGTTTCAGTTTGCTTAACCCTTGATCTTTTCACAGATATTTATTCACTTGTTTTAGTTGTTTTATATCGCATTCCTCTCTAAAGTCGATATCTTACTGATGATTCTATTTTCACTTGATGTATCTTGTTCTTGCACATTTATAAAAGCCAAATGTAATCTGTGTGTCATCTGAAAAATATGACTGTTTATAGTTGTACTTTTCAGTTGTTTGTCAGATGAGCTATAAAGTTTTAGATCACCCAGAAAAAAAGGAGGTGAGATGCCATTTTATTTTCTTGAAATCAGGATGTATCCATAACTTAGTCTGTGAAATAAACAGTTTAATAGGTTCATGGGTAAGTACTAGGCTATGTGGGCCATTTTAAAAATAGCCAAATTTCCCATCTCCTAGGTAAGAATCAAACTTTGTACCTTGTGTCTAGGAGGTAAACACCTTAACCATTATGCCAGCCACCTTAATGGGTAGTGGGGAGGGCATAAGAGCAGTAGTTGTAAGAAATCACAATGGACTATCCCTTTTTGGGACAGTAATTTGCCCCATTTCGTAACTTGACTGTAATGTGATTGCCATTGTTTCACAGTGATTGCTTGTCCAGCATGGCCAATCTCATTGACCTCATGGCTTAAAACATAGCAGGAGGAGCGGGAAAATACCAGGATCTGGCATCACTATAGTAGCACTCCAGCACTTAAACCAGAGTGACAGCCATCTCTGTGGCATAAAGGGATAAAGCCCTCACTATGACCCAGGCAAGCCAAGGTTGACTAGTGGATATCGCAACTCCAGAGCAGGCATGGGGTGGAGAGGAAGGATGAAGCTTTGCCTGTTCACTTTCATTTGGAGGGGATGGGTGGAGATGATGTGCAGTTATTGATGGGTTTTTGGTGAGACCCTGGTGGAGGCAAGTGTTGGTCTAGCTTGTAGACAGTTCTTTAGTAGTTCAACACAAAATCTTTGGCTGAGTTACTGTGATAGATCATGCCTCACTGCAGGCAGACCAAAATATGCAATACCAGCACGTAAGAGGTAGAGCCTTAACTCTACACTACAACCCCTACCTCTGCGAGTGGCTGTAGTGACTCTGTGGACCCCCCCCCACTCTCCTGTCATTCAGCCTGGCCTATAAGGTTAGCTGGTTAATGCATTAGAGATTGACGGGATGAGGTGTCATGGGTCAAGTGGGGGGAAGCTGCACCTTGAAGGAGAAGACCCGATTCAAACCACCAAATGGTAATCATGACAAAACAAAAATAGATTGCTGAAGACGCCATGGGGAATCTCCTGGAAATTCCCTTTAAAAGATCTTTTATGTTTGGACCCAAAGTCTGTGCACCAGAAAAAATATTAAATAAAAAAAAGCAGATCTTCACTGCTGTGGGTGTTCACTTTCATCCTCTGAAGCGACTCTTTTTTAAGCTGGAAGAGAGCCGGCACAAAACGTGGTTATAATATGGTCAACAGAAGCAGCAAAAAGGAAGTTTCTGGCAGCAGACATCGTCTACCCCCTTCTTCCCATTTTCTACACGAGGTTGGGGTGATGTCACTTGTTGCCATCTCTGCCCATTCAGTGCCACTCTGCTACCTTCTTCAACACTCATACCGGACTGTTGCAGGTCTTCTCTCACACAATCCATCCACCTTCTTGCTGGATGCCCTCATTTACTCTTGTCTTCTTCATGTCTGTCCAAATCTTCTTCACCAGATTGTTTTCTACTTTCCTGCACGTGTCCAAACTGCCATAATCTGTTCTGCCCTTTTCTGTAATTGGAACTATTTTGGCTTCTGCTTTTATGTCCTTATTTCTTCCTCTGTTTGACAGTGTGCATCTTACCACCCTTCTCAGGCACTTCATCTACATCACCTTCTTGCTTCCTGAACTGTTTTTGCCTTTACTGCCCAAGTTTCTGTACCATTCAGTAGTACTGGTCACATCACTGTTTTGTACACCTGTATTTTTGGCTTCTTTGGAATTCTTCTGTTATACAATACCCCTGACACTCTATGCCAATTGACTGCAGTCCTTCTGATGCTAGCTTTGACCTCTTCATTCAGACTTCCCTTCTCCTTAACCACCCCTCCCAGATACTAAAGCTGTTAACCATTTCCACTGATGTCCTTCATGGATGCATCTGCAGTCATAACAACTGGGTTGTCCTGTCGTCAGGCAGCCCTGCAGTCGGCCGGATTCCAAAGTCCGGGTCCGGCTTCGGCTGATGTCGCACTTCACCCGACGTCATCTCTGCTGGTCTCCGGGTATAAAGGCATCAGCCGACGCCATTTTCTTCAGTCTTTCTTGCCGCGTGGCGCCCGAAGCAGAAGCTGTTCGCAAGTGCCGGTCGGTCGGATCCAGAGATTTCTACTACCGAATACTACTTCGAAGACTTCTAAAGCTAAGTACCCGTTGGGGACTCTTTCTTGCCTCAGCCGATGTCAGAAAAAGTCAATAACTGTTTAACTTGTGGGAAACAAATACCTCATAAAGATTTCCACTCTTACTGTTTGCCTTGTTTAGGCCCAGACCACGACGTAGCAGCCTGTTCGGCCTGTGCTTCCTTCAACCGACGAACGCTTAGGCGTCGGTCGGAGTTTGCTGAACAGTTTTTCGGTTCAGAATTTGCGTACATTATGCCGTCGGATCCTCCGACTACCCAAATTGTTAAGAAACGCAAAGAAAAAGACCGACACTCGCGATCCACGGTTTCGGCCGAAACCATGGTGAAACAAACCGCGAGTGTCTCGGTTTCGGCCGAAACCGAGAAAACTGATCAAAGCACAGCTGAATCTTTGACTACTTCTGAGGTTCCTGCTACCTTACTTGAATCGGCCTCTGAAATTTTACCTACTACAGTGGCTTCTAGTGAATTATCAGACACCATCCCTTTGGATGTCTCTACCCCAGCACGTGGTGCTGCTAGGCCTCCTGCAGCCATGTCCATTAAGGCCTTTGCCAGGGCTAAAGCAGCCAAGTCTACTAAATCAGTGCCTGTTAAACCCCCCTCAACCAGGCCTACTTCTAGTTCACAAATGCTTACTCTGGCAGAAGATTTAATATCCTTAATCAGGGGATCTCAATCTCACCCAGACAGGGCCTCTCAGCCCTCAGAGAAGAGACCTAGGGCAGAGCCCCCCGAGCCTGTGTCCTCTGATGATTCTGCGGATGACTCAGATATTACAGACCAGCCAGAGGCTCCTTTCTCCAATTATGAAGACTCAGATGCTGAAGAATCCATTCCAGCTGCTTCTCCACCAGAAGAATTCTCCTTTGGGGAAACCTTACATGCCATGCGAGAACAATTCCAATGGCAGCAACAGGATTTCTCAGATTCCAGAAAAAGACTTAGGACTTTTCTGCACCTTCCACAACACAGGCCCTTAGCTATACCTCCTGTCCTCTCTGTTGTGGACGATGCTTTTAATGATGTCTGCTCTGCACCAGATTCCTTACCTCCAGCCCCTGCCAAACCAGACAGATTTTACAGGGTACCAGACACGCATCATCACCTTTACAAGGCCCCACTTGCAGACCCCAAAACTATATCCCAGGGGCCTAAGGCAGTAGCCTCGACCACAGCAAAAAACCCTATTCCTTCTGAAAGGGAAGCTAGGTCTTTAGACAGATGGGGCAAAAAAGTTTATACCTCAGCTACTCTCTCAGCTAGAGCTTTAAACTGTCAGTTTCACATGATACAATACCAAGAGTTTATGCTTGATCAGTTAACTAAAAAACTATCCTCTGATGACTCTATAGATAAGAAATATGTATTAGAAATGGTAAATAACATACAACAGGTTAGTAACCATTCCTTAAAATGTGGCTATGATGCACTGGAGGCTTCATTTAGATCAGCCATGACTGGCACAGTGATAAGAAGACATGCATGGCTGAAGGAACAAGTCTTACCGGATCATGTTAAAACTAAGTTATTAGATGCTCCTATGGATAAGACCAGTTTGTTTGGTACACCTGCCCAGCAGGTAATGAAGAAAATGGAAGAAAAGGCAAAATCTGTTCAAACGGTTAAAGATTTCTTGCAGGTTCAGCCCCAAGGTTTAGCAGGAACTGGCCTGCCAAAATTGGTCCTTTCCTGACTCCACAAGATCCCAAAGGGGCAGGAATAGATGTTCCAGAGGCAGAAACCAATCCAGAGGAGGTGCCTACAGAGGACGACAGTGGCAAGGTAATAACAGAGGCACAGACTCAGCCACTACCACTACAACAGCACAATCACAGTGACTTAACTCTACATCCGCCTACCAGGGAACAAATATCAGCTCCATTAGGCGGAAAATTAACCTTATTTTCGAAAAACTGGCACTACATCACAAAAGACAAGTGGATTTTGCAAACCATAGACCAAGGTTACCGGTTCCACTTTCACACTTTACCAGTCAAAGAGGAATGCCAAACCTGCCTCCAAATCAAAAACAGAAGCTCTACAGCAGATAATGCAATTAGCAAAGATGAGAGCTGTGGAAAGAGTGCCAATAACAGAACAAGGCAAAGGATTTTACTCCAGACTATTCCTAGTTCCAAGAAAGGAAAAAGTTGGAGACCTATTCTCGACCTGTCCACCTTAAATACATACATCATTGTCCCAAAATTCAAAATGCTGACCCTACAGCAACTTCTTCCCATGCTGGGCAAGGAGTGTTGGCTGGTAACTCTAGATCTCAAGGAGGCATACCTGCACGTCCCCATTCGACCAATTTGCAGAAGATACCTCAGATTTCTTGCAGGATCAGAGCATTATCAATTCTCAGCATTGCCCTTTGGCTTATCTACTGCCCAGAGTATTCACAAAATGCCTGGCATCAGTAATCGCCCACTGCAGACTACAGGGAATCCAAATTTATCCATACCTGGACGACTGCCTGCTACAAGGGGACAACAAAAGCAAGCTGACAACAGATTTACAAAGGGTCATTTACTTGCTACAAGCACTGGGATACACAGTCAATTTACAAAAGTCAAGGCTGATACCATCCCAAACAAGGACATTCCTGGGCTGAATTGGACACTGTAAAACAAATGGCATTCCTAACCGCAGAAAAACAAAAGAACTCCCTCTTTACTTCTTGGCTCTAACAAAACAGAACAAGTTAACAGCAAGAAAAGTCCTGCAGGCCTTGGGCTACATGGCATCATGCATAATCTTGGTTCCACATGCCAGACTACATATGAGAAAACTACAGTGGTACCTAAGGAATTTATGGTCCCAACACAGGCACAGCCTAGAAGCAGAAATTCCACTAATCCCATGCCTAAAACAGGAATTCCTATGGTGGGCACAAGCATGCCAGTCAAACCCAGGCCTACCCTTTCACAGCTATCAAGCAAGCCAGACCATCACAACAGACGCCTCAGACCTAGGATGGGGGGCTCACATGCTGGACAAATGTGTACAAGGATTGTGGACGCAGGATCAACTCCACCTGCACATCAACCTAAAAGAAATGCTGGCAGTAAAACTGGCAATCCAAAATTTCAGACCATTTCTCAAAGAGGGCCATTTGATGATAAGGACAGACAACGTGGTACATCAACAAGCAGGGAGGCACTCATTCATACCCCCTATGCAGAATGACTTTGGAGCTTTGGAACCTGGCACTCAGCTACAACATCCAGTTACAGGCAATATTTGTACCGGGAAAGGACAATACTATAGCAGACATATTGAGCAGAACCACATCGGATGCCCACGAATGGATGCTACACCCGGACATCTTCAAGACCATCTCAAAGAAATGGGGAAGACCACAGATAGATCTATTCGCTTCCCCTCTCAATCACCAACTCAAAAAATTCTGCACAAGGACATTCCACCTACTGGCATGGAAAGTGGATTCGCTCTCCTTCAGCTGGAAAGGTCTAACAGCATATGCATTCCCACCTCTTCCCTTGATACACAAGGTATTACTAAAAATCAAGGAGGAACGTCCAAGGATAACCCTGATAGCTCCAAACTGGCCAAGACAACACTGGTACCCATTGCTGAGGAGCATGTCTCGGGACAAAATGTGGTCAATACCCCTGATGCCTTTGATGTTAACTCAGAACAACTACAGCATCATGCATCCAAACCTAAAAACCTTGCAACTGACTGCATGGAACATCACATAGCAGCAACTAATCCAGATCTTTCCCAAAGGGTTAAAGACATTATCCTTGAAGCCCGCAGACCTTCAACAAGAAGGAACTATGCAGGAAAAGGGAAAAGGTTTGTCATTTGGAGCACTGAAAGAGGAAAAGATGTGTCAATTATAGATATGGCTAACATTCTGGAGTATCTGGCAGAGCTTCTACATACAGGCCTGTCCTATTCCTCCATCAAGATACATGCATCAGCTATTTCAGCAGAATACAGCTTTGATCCACCTGTCTTTTCACATCCTTTACTCAGGCAGTTCCTCAGAGGAATCAAGAATGTAAAACCTCCAAGGAAACCACCATTGCCAGCTTGGGATTTGAACTTTGTGCTGGAAAAGTTGACACTCGCACCTTTTGAACCAGCAGCAACAGCGGACCTACAGCATCTATCGTGGAAAACTGCTTTCCTACTGGCAATAACCTCAGCAAGGAGGGTCTCTGAACTTCAGGCCCTAATGGCGGTACAGCCCTTCCTAATCTTCCACCAAGATAGAGTGTCCATGAGGACTAATCCTACGTTTATGCCTAAGGTGATATCCAGAGTGTCTTTAAACCAGGCAATCCACCTACCTACCTTCTTTCCCAATCCACAAAACAGAGGGGAAAGAATGCTGCATTCCTTGGATGTACATAGACAGTTACGCTACTACCTGGACAGAACAAAAAGTAGCAGAAAAACTGACCAGCTTTTTGTAGCCTATGCAACAGGATGGGAAGGAAAAGCAATTTCCAAACAGACAATCTCCAAATGGATAGGAAATTGCATACGGTTCTGTTACTCCTTCCATGGAAAACCAATTCCACAGAACATAAGGCCTCATTCTACAAGGGCAACAGCCACTACCACAGCCTTCCTATGAGGTGTGGCAACCAAGGACATTATTGAGGCGGCTACTTGGACCTCCGTGCATACATTTGCCAAGCATTATAACTTACCAATGTACTCCAGATCCCGAGCAGGGTTTGCCACTGCTGTGCTGCAAGGGATCCTAACCACACCATAATCTAAATTTTTCCTCCTCCCTTAGTTGGCTATGGTATTCTACCCAGTTGTTATGACTGCAGATGCATCCATGAAGGACATAGTACAGTTTTGTACCTACCATAAATGTAGATGTCCGAACTGGATAGCATCTGCAGTCAGGATTACCCTCCCTCCTTCCCTCTGTGGTACTCCTAGGGTATTTACCCTCCTAATAGCTAGCTAGTGGGGGGAGTCTTTTATGGTGTATTTGTTTGTATATATGTACATACATGCTTATTTTCTGAGTTTGCCTTCTATCCTTTTGGAAACATTGGCATTTATCCAAAAATTAGCCTTCCAGGAAGGGCAACTGGCATCTGGGGCAAGAAACACTGAAGAAAATGGCGTCGGCTGATGCCTTTATACCCGGAGACCAGCAGAGATGACGTCGGGTGAAGTGCGACATCAGCCGAAGCCGGACCCGGACTTTGGAATCCGGCCGACTGCAGGGCTGCCTGACGACAGGACAACCCAGTTGTTATGACTGCAGATGCTATCCAGTTCGGACATCTACATTTATGGTAGGTACAAAACTGTACTTTTTCCCTTATATCTCAGTTTTCAGCTTCTTCTGATTTCCCCCCATTTGCTGCCATTACAACTGTCTTATCTGTTCTCAGTTTTATCCTATGTACCTTCAGGATTGCATTCCTTTCTGCTACTCTTTGCCGAAGGTTTTGCTCAGTCTGCCTGCAATGCCACATTGTTTGCATGCAGCAACATTGCTGACTTGTCCTCTGTGCCCTATTTCCTAATGTAGTCCATCACCGTTATGAATAGCAGTGGGCTTAGAGCCAAACCCTGATGCACACCCACTCCCACTGGGAACCCCTGTGTGAGGCCGAACACTGTTTGCACTCGAGCCATTGGGTCCTCATACATAGTGTGCACTAATTCTGCCAGTGTTTCTGGGACTTCAAACCACAGCAGGACTGCGCAAATCAACTTTCTGGGGACCTTTTTATGTGCTTTCTCCAAGTCTAGGAAGGTCCAGTTGGACTCTGTCCTGTTCTCTAGCTTCTTCTCAGCTGTTGTCTCACTGCAGTCATTGGGTCAGTTATGTTGCATCTGAATCCAAACTGCTCATCTCCCATCTTACATTGTACTGCTCTGTATATTCATTAGTCAAACACCATCTGCAGACATTGTATGCAGTGTTGTAGGAGTTTGATGGCCCTGCTTTCTTTATGTACCTTATTTCTATATCTGGCTCAGCCACATATCTCTTTTGTAGTCCTCACAACAGCTGTTTTGAGGTGCTGCCATTCTTCTTTATCTCCACCTATTTCTTCTCCTTGAGGTGCTGGAGCCCTGAGTAATTCCTTCAACTGTTGTGCTTTCTCTCCAGTCAACTTCCAGGTCTTGAGCCTGGTCCCTGTTGTCCTTGGAGCCTTCTCTGACCACTGCTTGCAGCTGATTGTGGCAACCAGTGGTTTATGCTGTGGGCCGACTGTTTCCCTGGGGATGACTTTGCAATCACTGATTCTACCTCACTGCCCTTTCCTTACTAGGAGAAAGTCGGAGTTGCATGCTGGCCACGTTTGTGTGTTATCTTGTCACTGTTTCTATTTCTGAACCACGCAGTGGCTACCATCAAGCCATTTTCCAGAAGTCTAGAATGGCCTCTGCTTCTTTATTCTTAATACCCCATCTGTGTGGACCCAAGCAGTCCTTATATCCTGTTCTGTCTGTCACGACATATACATTCAGGTCCCCCATCATCAACACTAATTCCTGTTGTCCTGTTTTATCTAGTCGGTCCTGCATTTGCTGTCTGAATGCACTCTTTTCCTCACTATCACAACCCTGCTGGGGGACACAGGCTGAGATTATAAATATTGCCCTATCATTACACTGGAGTCTGATTGCCATGTGTCTGTCTCTACATCTGATAACATTGCTTACTGCCTTCTGAAGTCTCTCCCTCACCTCAATTCCCACACTATGTTTAGTCTGTCCTTCTCCTGAGTAATAGACTCTGGATCCCAAGCCCAGTGTCTTTCCTGCACTGCCCTTCCATCTTGTCTCCAGGATACATAGGATGTCCACCATCCTCCTTGTCATCATGCCATCCACTTCCAAGCTGTGTCCTATCAGTGAATCAACATTAAATGTAGCAAGTCTTAGTTCATGTTTGGCAGGTTGATTGGCTTTACCTCCAGCTTTCGCTCAACAGAGCAATCCCAGGTAACCTAGGCAGGGCAAATAGGTACTGGCTAGCCAATAGCTTATTGACCCAGGGCTACTGGGCTTAATGGTGAGCACATACACCCCTCCCACAGTTAGTATGGGTCCCTGACAAAGATTTGAGTTGGCTGGGTCCTCAGCCCGCTTATGTACTACAAATACCCATGCCCATTTTAGCAATATTAGTCAAAACAACCAGATCACATAGATCCATTTATTTACACTGTTGAGCAGCTAGCCCTGCCACGGCACACAGTCCATGATCCATCTTTTCCTATCTGGAGGATACCTTGCAGCACAGAAAAATGTTCAGTGTGGTTGGTGTATACAACCCTTTCCCCTAAAGGGCACCATCTAGTGTCTGTGCTGCAGCCCACATTTCCATTCGTAGGTGAGTGTGAGATGAAAATACTCAGCATACTTTTCGGAGGAGGAAGAAAACCCACAGAGACACAGGGAGAACATGGAAACTCCAAACTTGTATTGGTCAGAGGTCAGGATTGAACTTTGTACCTTTTGCATGGGAGGCAAAGACCTTAACTTTTATGCCAGCTGGTCTGCCACCAATATTTTCTGAGCAAGTTCGCGGGCATAGAGGAGAAGGTTCTTTGCAAGCACTATGAGGCCGTGGTCAGCCTTAGGGCAGATCACAACAGTCCTAATTCCATGCCGAGCTATCCCAACCCATCATTTCCTGTGAAGGTGCCCCGCCTTATCAAAAATCTTTTGGCAAGAAAAGAGTTGCTAAAGCTACTCATCTAAAGAGATATCCAGGAGGTCTCAGCAGACCAGAAAGGCTTAGGATATTATTCTAGATTCTTTTGGGTAGCGAATAACAGACACTCTGGCCCATTGGATTACAACTGCCTAAATTATTTCATTCCTAAAAAACCTTTCATATGGTCATGGTGCTGTCCATCATTTTGTGCTTACATGAAGGATGCTAGATTTCTTTCTTTGGACTTTTGGGGTGACTACTTTCACATGAAGATCACAGAGGAGGTTTTTACACTTCAAGCTAACATTGGTTATGGTTACTTTAGGATTGATTATATGATCTCGCCTCATACCCAGTGTTTTCTCCAAATTGAGAAATTAAGGCAGCTTCAGCAGATACTTCCAAAAAGAGAGATCCAAGAGAAACCTGTAAAAAACTACCCAAGTAGCACCTGGATTTGTGACTGCAGTCACCCCACCTGAACCCTTTCCCCTCTCCCCTACCAACCTTCCCCCTGTCCTCACTCTCCTTCCTATTTCTCCCCTCCCTGTACTTATCCTTTCCCTGTAAACCCCCCCCTTACTGTCAGTCACCTGCTACTCTGCAGCCTCCTTCACCGGCTCACATGTAACCTTGCTGTGTACTATAGCTAGTATCCTCACAATATATTGCTTATAAAACAATACCCTCGTATTTTCTGTTGATAATCCAAACTTCGTTATTTTTCTTTTCTGTTTTCTGCAAGCTTCTGTTACTCACTTTTATACTTTCTATTTCATCTAAATTTCTCCTTTACAGCTTTCCTAGTCTTGTACTGCAGTCTGGACATCTGCAGAATTATATCACTCTATATATTTTTATTGTATTTTATTGCATTCTGCTTTAATTTTTTTGCAATTTCTTTTTGCTTATTTTTTATTTTATTTTTATGTCTATCTTCTTTACTGTATATTTACTTCAATCTTTATTATGTTGTGGTGCTTATTGTAATGTGGAGCTTTTCTCTTCGGGCCTCCTCGGAAAAAGTGGCACTAGCTCAGTCGGACTATCCCAGTAAAGAAATGTCCAATAAATAAGTAAATAAATACATAAATAATACTTGAGTTAAGGCTGTGGGCCTTACGGCAGCACCCGTCTTCATTATACCTCATATTGTGTACCAGTTGACAGCCCCCCGGTAGACCCTTCAGATTCAGTGGTCTTTACACTGAGATCCCATTTTACAGCCAGTACAAATGTTAATGGCGTGATGTTCTTACTCCGCTTGTACCTAGAGCTAGGGAATCTTTCAACAGGGGCTCTTGTCAGCCTCAGACTCCTCAGACTACAGTCATCATGAATTTGTTTGCCCTGGGGTGGGGCACTTGAATTTCACTGGGCAGACCATCCAAGGACTTGCATGCTCTGGGAGTCACTGCTGTGTATCAGTGTCTAAGAAATGAAAGCATTCACACTATCCCTTCTGCCTTCTGGCACTCTCCCCCAAACATATTTTTTTTCATTCAAGGCAAGCAGTAAAGGTGGGGTGAGGTACATTAACAAGCAGGGCACAATGAGGGTGCAGCAGTGCATCATCTGTTTATTAAATTGGGTTCCCAGGGTAGTGCAGTGATCACCGTGAACCAGTGTCGGGCTCAGCGTGGGTGAATAAAGTCACAGTAAAATCAAACCATGTGGATTTGTGTATAACATAAGGTGGACAAACATAAGACATGTGACTAGAACAATGATAATATATCACAGATACACATAATTAAGAAACACAAAGTAAGAATATATAGTCTGAGTACAGCAACCATTACTAGACAAAACAGGATGCACATTATTTACAAGAGACAGTGTGGAAGCTATTTTGATGGTAATGCACGTCTGAAGGGATGCCAGTTCATTAATGTACAGACTCTGCCATTGTCTTCCTGTGTCTCACAAGTGGTTTGTCATTTAACCTGTCAGCAACCAGATCTTATTTTTAACAAGAAACATCTTTGTTAAATGATTGTGTGTGACATAGGAAATTTTACATTTATATAAATGAAAATAAACCATAGCGCCACAATCTCCATTGCAAACCATGCTGACACAACTGTAGCTGCAAACATTATAAATTACTTATAATATATCCAGTCATTGTCACTCAAACATTACATAACTCATTCAAATCTTGCCTTCTTCTAAACCTTCTTCCTCTTCTGCATGTCTTGATCCCACATTTTCCATTTTTCCTATGTAATTTGCTCCTACCCTTTTCTAAAGATCCCAGTTCCAGTTGTTTTAACTCTGTTACTACCTTCAATACTTCTAGTAAAGTTGGTTTAGACTTTGATTTCCATTTTCTATTAACTGCTTTTTTGGCAGCCATCATAATTAGATTCAGCAAGGCCTTACTATGTCTAGGCAATTCCGATTATGTATATCATGGGTCTATATTAAATCACTGAACGCTTATAAAAGCGAACGCTGATTTATCGACCCCATGTAAGTGAAAGCTTACAATCTCAAACACTCAGAACAGCGTTATTTTCCCAGGGAAAAAAATTGCTGTTCCGAGAAACACACACACCACAAACTATTTCTAATGTGGGGGGCTTCACCCCACACCCCCCTACTTAAATATACCAACTCTGAGACCGCACTACAGTAACGAAGAAGGCAAAATACTGAAGGCAGACAAGCGATTTATTTCCCAGGGAAAGAATTCGCTTATAAGCTGCTTTGTGCTATAGAGTTTGATCAAGACGCATTTGAGAAAATGGGTCTTCGATCATCTAATAGGGAACCTATATCATAGCTCAAAAAAATGATTTCCCTTGTTACTTCAATTTGCTCACCCAGCATCTTCAACAGTGCAGTCTGCAGGGAATCTTTAAAGTCTGCCAACTCATTACACTCCCAGAAAATATGTTCACAGTTACCTCTTTCTCCCCCATCACACCTCCAATATTTGCTGTCTACCTGAGGAAAAATTCTTTAGAGTCTACTTGAGGTATAAAAATACCTATGTAAACACTTCCAAGCAAAAATCCTTAATTGTCTAGTTTGTGTTGCATATTTGGGAGAACTGCATATATCCCGCCACTGTTTCTGTGTGAATTGTTCATCCAATCTGTCTTCCCAATCCCTCCTAATATTCTCTGAATGATGCTTTTAGTTATCATGCAATATTTTATATGCTGTACTAATTATTCCTTTCTTAATGCCATCTTCTGTTCTAGATGCTACTAAAAACTCTACCAGTGCTGGCCTTTCATTTAGGACCCCCCCTTTTTTTTTCTCTTTGCCGGTACTTTGATATCAATCCTCGGTAGGGAAAGTAATTTCTAACCTGCAGTTCTTGGCGTCTCCCCATTCTATTTCCTTTCCCTCTCTAGTTATTTGCCCCCAATACCTTAGTTCATTTGCCAGTTTTCTCCAGTATATTGCAGCCCCCTTCTTGCCTATTGTCTGTATCCCTAATTGCAGTCATCTGTATTGGCAGAATCTCCTTTGTATATTCCCATGTTGGCTTAGTTCTTAGAGGACCTTCTGTTACTTTATGAATATAATATTCTGCATGATTATTATTGTTCTCCTTAAAGGTCTGCATCCAAAATCCCAAGCTGTCCTTGTTTCTTGCCCCCCCCCCCACTTCATTATCATCCCTTTTCACTTTAAATTATAATTTTTGGCTTGTCCTATGTATAGGAGCTTTAACTGTGTTGCTGTGAAATACCCCTTCACCTTGAGTAATCCCAGTTTGCCCTGTTCTACTGGAAGAGTAAGCTTAGCCCTCTTGACAGTTGCCTTGTTCCCCTCCCAGATAAAATCCTTCAGCTCTTTATTAATTGCTATACACAACATCCTCTGGTTGATAAAATGCATCTGACCTCTGTATAAGACTAAGGGGACTAAAAACAATTTAACTATATCTTACTATCGATGTTAATATAACAAAGCTTCCATTTTCTCCGTTTTTGTATTATCTTTTGTTTAGTCTCTTCCCACATATCCTTAGCTGCCACAGTGGTCTCATTTTAATCCGTACTCCTAAGTAATTCATTTTGTCATGTCCCATAAGTATGGATAGTGCCGAACCAATTTGTATGTGGGTACGTAATGCACTGCTATTGCTTTTGTTTTAGCTTCATTCATTTTTTCTCGAAAAGGTTTGAAACTATCTTATTGTGTTCCACAGTACTGTAATATCCCTTTCTGGTTTTGTCAGATATAAAATAATGTCATCTGCAAATAGAGCCAGCATTTCTTGACTACCATACCAATTATATCCTTGAATTTCTGAGTCCCGTATTTTCTTTGCCAATGGTTCTAAATATAATGCAAATAATAAAGGAGAGAGAGAGAGAGAGGACCCACTTCCTGCCTGGTTCCACTGCTCAAGCAGAAATTATCAGCGAGGACCTCACCCACTTTAATTTTTGCCTCTGATCCCTCATATATCCTCTTACTCAACCTTATAATTTTATCAGGAAATGCAAATGCATCCATTGCTGTGCTTATAAAGTCTCAGCTTACTCTGTCAGATGCTTTCTCTGCATCAAGACCCACCAACAACAGTGGTATTTTCTTACATTCTGCTTTCCTCTGGATCATCACTGTTCTGTTATTGTTAGCAAATGTTTGCCTCCCTTCCACAAAACCACATTGGTCCATATCTATCAATTTTGGCATCACTTTTGCCATTGTTTTATGCCATTATACACATAAACACTTTATAATTATGGTTAAATATTGAAAGCTGGATCTGATGGATCTTTACCCTGTTTATGTATGCCACCACCTCTTTCTTCCAGGATGGTGGTACTTCTCTTAAATACTGTTAAACAAAACTTTCCAAACCTTTATGAGTTTTTCCCTCCCAGCTTCCAAACTTCCACAGGAATGCCATCTGCTCCTGGAGACTTTCCTGTGGATTGGTTATACATCAGCATTTTATCTCATCTCCTCCTATCCCAAGTGGCCTCATCTGCCTCTAACCTTGGCATATTTAATTCTTCCATAAACATTTCCATTGGTCCCTTTTCTTGATTTCCACATTGCTCTGCTTTATACAGACTTTCATAGAATTTCCAAAATATTCTGATACTTATAGGATCTTGTTATCTTCCTTGTTATAGGCTCCCTAAGCTTGCGAACAGCCCTTTCTACTTTCTGTTGCCCGAGTCATCGTGCTAAAAGTTTTTGTGCTCTGACATTATTAGCAAAAACAGTTGCTTAACAGTAGTCTTTCTAAAACTCATAGTACTCCCTTATTTTCTGCTTAGCATTCTGCAGTTGCTTCTCTTCTTGTTCTGTGAGATCTCCCCTAATTAATTATTGTTACTTCTTAACCATATCTCCCTTTCTTTTATTTCCACCCTGTTTTTAAACTCCACTTTAATTTTATCCCACTCCCTAGATATATTTTCAGAGGAAATTTCTATCTTCTCTAATACCTAGCTAGAGAATAATTTTCACTACCCAATCCTTAAATTCCTCTCTTTTTCAACAGATAGGTGGGAAAGCACCAGTGTCTCATTTTTATTTCATTGTCCTGTGTTTTTATTTTAGTTATTATTGGTGTATGATCTGAAATAGTTATTGGGTGTGTATCAAGATCTTCAATTAAATGCACATGTTCCTGTGAAATGTAAATTCTGTCTAGTCTATCATAGTGTTTTTTATCTTCGGGAATAAAATGTAAGTTCACTCCAAACTCCCTAGTACTTAATTCACATCTTCCACGCCAAATATTTTCATAAATTTCTTTAAAAATCTACCCTCTTTTGTTATAATTTCCATTATGGGCCTCCAGATACATCTTCACTGCCGTAAATCAAATTTCAGTCCCCAACTATAAGAAATATTCCTTGCTGAAAGCTGATTATTTCTCCCAGAAATTTCTTAAGCCCCATTATAGCAGTTTTTGCTGGAATATAAATACATGCTAGTGTAATCCTCCTGCTTTGCACTTTGGAGCTCCTCTTGCAATTAATGCAAGTACTCCTGTCTGCCTTTGCCCCAGTTATTCCTCTGAACAACCATCCTGAAAATCTTTCTTTATCAAATTCATATGTTCAGTATTGTCCAAGTGTGTCTTCTGTTGCATAGTAATTTGCCTTTTACATTTTTAATATAGATCATTACTTCTTTTTTGTATTTATCTGTGAGCCCATTAACATTTAAATACATTATAATAAGAATCACTTTCTTGAGGGATTGTTATTACCACCTTTTATGTATAACAGCGTCTTGTTAAATGTCTGGTTCCAGCTTTTGTGTTACATGCATGCACTGTTTGGCAGGTTATGACAGGTTAATCTTTTGTACAGTTTCTTGTCATCTCCATTTGAGCCCATGTCACATCTTGCAGAACTTTTTGTTTTATTGAAAATCCTCAAACAAAAATACACACACACTCTCAATACCCCCCTTAAAAACATTTTAATAACACAAAAAATATGTACATCTTCAAATATTGAAGTTTTACCCTCCTAATAGAATAAATGTTCCAAACTGACAGCCACACAAACAGACTCGAGCTAAGCTAAAAGAAAGCTTATCCATGCTAAGACACATGGTAGAGCCTGTGATTCTATTAAGTGCTGTATGGTTTTGCCGTACCTTTATAGTTCTCTCAGTTGGGAAAACACTTGAATGCTTTCAGAAAACATTTTCTCCAAGCCATTTCTCTTTATCAGATTGTCTGCTAGAGACATGAGAACCAGACACAAAACTGTTTACTAGAAAAAAAGTCTTTCAATATTTAATATACTTTTTCATGTACTTGCTTTCTCTTAAAACTCATTACTATATAAAGCTAATGGCCTTAACCCAGTCATTCCCATATGCAAGAATGAGAAAACTTGCCCTATTTTTTTCTTTTTTCTTACACTTTTAACCAGATCTTTTTTTTTTCACATTGCAGTGCCTACATTTCTTAAAACTGAACAAGGAGAAAGAGAGCAGAAGGGAGAATAGAAAACAAAAAGAAAAAAAAAACAGGTGCACATATTTACATAAGTCTCCCTATTACACTTAAAAATAACTGAAAAACCTTTACTTTATAACATGAAATGAAAATTATGCACCATTTAAATAGTACTATTAAAAATGTTTTACTTACAGTTAACTTTCTTCCTCCTATTCCTCTTTCCTGAGTATTTTTCTGAACTTTCATGGTATGAAGTAGGGCATATGCTTTAGAGTCACCTACAAGTTTAAGAAAATCTAAAAAGGTCCAATATTTCCAGATTTTCTTGTTCTATTTCTGGTTATCTCTCCCAAACCTGTTTCTACTTCATCTCCAGTGCACTCTCGATTCTTCTAGTCAACTCCTGGACCTTTTTCCCTCTCTCAAGCATTTTCCATTGAAACACTGTGAAAGGTTTCACTGGTACAGTCTCTCTGTGGTCTTTCTTACCAGAAGAACAAGACGCAGACTTTTCTTCTGTTTCACAGCTCACTTTTTGTTGTACAAACTTTTGTATTTCTTCCTTGGCATGTACTTCATCAAAAAATTATTTTGTTCCTCCAGGGTAAAATATTTTAAAGACAGCTGGGTACAGCAGTTTGAATCTCACACCTGCTTCTCGACATTCCCTGAATAATGGAATAAATTTACTCCTGTTCTGCCTGGTGTACAATGAATAGTCATTCTCCAGTAACACTCTGCTGTATCCCACTTTTAGTACTTTGTACTTCTACTACAGTTTTGTCAGAATCAACTCCTTCTGCTGGAAAGATTGCATCTTTACTATTAAAAGGTCTAGGTTGTTTTCTCATAGCCAGGTTTAAAGTGTACACACAATGTGCCCTTCCAATTAACAATTCCTGTTGTGGAATACCAATGCAGTTGCTTATTTGTATTTTCATAAAATTAATATAATCTGTTCCTTCCAGCTTCTCGGGTACAGCAGAAAATCTCAGGTTTTCCTTACGTGTTCTGCCCTGTAATTCTATTTTTTTTTTAACATCTTTTCTTGTGCAGTCTCATATTCAGACAGCCTTTTCTTCATTTCTCCCTTGGAGTTTTGCAGTTTTATCTCCTTATCCGAGTATCTATTTAAAGCTTCTTCCGTTTTTTGCCAGCCTTTTATTGTTTGAGTTGATATACTCCATCAGTATTTCATTTATTTTAATTAGGTCTGTGTGCAGTTGCCTTATACTTTCCTCTAGGTTACTGGAAGTCAAGTCTGGAGCTTGCACTGCTTTCTGCTGAACATCTACAATACTTTTCCCAGTCAGTGTTTTTTCATTGCCTTTTGCAACTGATTTTCCTTCAGGTCCTCTGTATTTCTTTTTTTCCTAGCATCCAGACAGTGCACTTACTAGCCGGTTACTGAAATTTACCCAGAAATTTAGGT
This sequence comes from Protopterus annectens, assembly GCF_019279795.1. Classification (NCBI taxonomy): domain Eukaryota; kingdom Metazoa; phylum Chordata; order Ceratodontiformes; family Protopteridae; genus Protopterus; species Protopterus annectens. The sequence continues at coordinate 1,351,695,956 of NC_056747.1, forward strand.
CCACTGGCTTTCTCTGCTAAGTTTGTGTTTTCACACTGGGAGAGCTAGAATTAAGCTGTAGTCAATGTGCAGCCATCTTCAAATCCCTGTCAACAACCAGATCTTGACTGTGGGGCACCCCTGCATGCAGCCTGTTTGCCTTTCCACCCACTTGCAAACGTATCAATGTCTTCTCTTTGATCCCCTCATTGGGAGGTCAGTCCAGACAATGCCATAAGCCACCAATGGTCATATGGCCTTCTTTATCCTGTGATATGCTTAATTCAGAAGGCCAGTTTCTCAGAACCAGGGTGATTCTTGGAGTTCATTTCTTTACCATACAGAGCTGGTTCCCCCTTCTGCGCACCCAGTGCTCTTGCTGCATCCTTCAGGCAAATCTCCCCACCACCTTCTTTCCCTAAAGTTAATTGCTTGGCTGATTGACAGGTGTTCAGGCCTTCCCAGGAGAATATTTTCCCTTATTACCTGCCATCTACTAAGAAAGCATACTGTGAGAAATGGATGAAGATTTCTCTTTGGGCTGCTGTGCAGGTCACTTTTCTGCTCCTGTAACTTTGATTCTTAGTATTTTATTTGAAACGTTTAACTCCAGTCTGTTACTTCTTTATCGAAGTTGATATGATGGCCATTTGTAATGTTAATTCTAGCCTGGACTGTGCTTCTCTGAAGGGCTGTGATGCTTTATTTACTTTTTTTTAACAATGCAGTTATTTCCTAAGCCTCCTGTTATACCTTTCCCTCTTTGGGAGATTTACTTTGTGCAAGAAGCTTATTTTTCTTCATTTCAAGTTTTAGTTTCCTTCCTTTCTCGAACTTCTTGCCCTAGGAGACTGTTTTTCTAGTATGGATTACATCATTTAAAAGATACTCTGAGCTACAGGCTTTTTCTGACAAATCTCCGTGTGTAGTTTTCCACAAGGAAAAGGTGGTGCTTGGAACTAACCCATCCTGTCCTAAGGTGGCCACAGAGCGTAACATAAATAAGTCTTTTAATTTGCCTGTATTTACCCCTGACTGCTGTGATGTAGTGAATAGCATTTCATTTGTGTGAATGGCTACAGACAGTTTTGATACTGTGTGTATAGAAGAAAATCTACAAGGATGATTAGGTGTTCATATCCTTTGCTAAATCTCTTTTAGGCCAAAAAAACTGCACCCTTTCCAGATATACAGCCATTTGTCTCAAATTTTGTTGCAAAAATGCATGAAAACTCCACCTGCTGCTGATTGGTGTCGACTTTGCCTTCCCCTTAATGCCACCTTAGGTGACTCATGCAAAGCTCTGACTTGGTGTTTTTCAGAATTATTTGTTGGGTGTTACACACTGGACTTTGCTTCCTGGTCAGGGTTTTGTTTTAGAGCTGCTCTCATCTGTGATAAGGATGTGACCACTCTTGCAGTGCAGAAGACTAATGCACTGAGCTGTTAATGAACTGAACGGCCTCCTTTGCCATGATGTGGGGTTTGATTCCTTCCTCGTTTGTTTGCCTGCTGTATGACTCTTACTGTTCTTCAGTCACCCCTGGAAAGGGACAATTTACCCAGTGTACCTGGGCTATTACCTAGTGATCAAACGGGTTATAAAAAGTCTGTCCTAGAGATTACTGAAGATGAGGGTCTTTTTCTCTGATACAAATTCCCTTAACGGTAGACTTTTAAGAAGGGTCATCTTCGGTAACATTTCCCTACTCGATCCCCCAGCTTTTCTCTTATTACCACTATTCTTCCTCCCTTTCTCTTTACCTCATCTTCACACTAACTGTAGAACTAAAAAGCGAAGCCCATGTGGTGCATTATGGGTATGGGGAGGGTCCCTGGCAGGCTGGTTAAGTTTTATCTGCTGAACCATCTTAACACCTTTAGTAGAAGTTTAAAGATTCCCAAAAATGGACCTTCTTGCAGACCTATCATTATAATAAGTACTTAACATTTGTTGGAGTTGTATGGAATAATTGTTTGAGTGTTCTGAGTTTTTCTTTTCCCAATATTAAACTAAATCCAAACATCAGTGCAGTCTCTCCTTGAGATATATGTCAAAAGACCAACTAGAGAAACTCTGTAATTAGACTGGGGGTGAGATAGGTGTACAGATGTTGAAATTTGATTAATACTTTGGGGATACATGAGTTTGACTTTGAGCAGTGCTAGCCTTGAGGTGACGTACTTGGCTGTGAACAGCATTTTATCCAGAGATGGTCAGAGCTGACTTGTTAGATATTCATTTCTACAGATTCACTTTTTGATGAAGCTGTAAATGGTGATGTCCTTTAACCCAGAGAAGAAAGGCAAGATGAGTTCTACAATGAAACAGGTGTTTCATGAGGCACTACCTCAGTGCACTAGAAACTTTCCATCTACTGAGCGGCCCTTCATAGGAATATACGGACGTTAAGAGAGCCGTATCTTCCTGTTCTTATTCCTTTTTAAAAGAATGTAAATCAGAAGATATCAGTGACCCCCGTACCAAATCCTCTCCACATGATTTCGCACCTTAATCCAGTGGGAGGAGATTTACAGAACTACTTATCACACTGGTGCAGTGTACAAGTCACCAGCTGTCCATGTTGTGCGCCTTTGCCCCTTTTGCTTCGAATCTTGTCTTTTCAGGACAGCCAAGGAAGGGAATAAAGAGAAAGCACTAGACAGCATGCACAGGCAGTGCCCCTTTTGTTATGTCCTAATATTAGTAGGAGTGACACCATATAAGGACTTTTGGAAAATATGTATCCAGGAATGTGATGCCCCAGAAGGGAAGGCTCAGTTTTTTAGAGTTACAGTAGTGCTTCATATAACTGCTTTAGTTCAGCAGATTGCTTTACAGTGCTCCAAACCAAGGCATATATTTATTGTCTTGTTATAAATAATAATGTGAATTATAACTAAACTCACTAAACTAGGTATAAATCCCTACGTCACAAGATGGGCTGCCAACTGGCTCACTGACAGAACCTATTGCAGACTCCAAATCTAACCTCAAAGCAGTGATAAGTGGAGTACCACAGGGTTCAGTCCTGGGTCCTCTCCTGTTAGCCTGTACTTCAGAGAAGTAGATAACAAACACAGAAGGCCTCTGGCTAATGAAGTTCACAGATGACTGCAAACTAGGAGCCATAGTAAAGTCCCCAAATGATGTGGACATCCTACAAAAGGGCCTCAGTGAGACAGATGCCTGGTGTCAGAGCCATGACCTCAAGCTCAATGCCAGAATGTGCAGTGTCATCCCCCTTGGTAAAAACTCTATACCCATGAACTACCACATAGGCAGCAATCTACTTAACACCGAATGCGTGATAAGAGACCTTGGGACCCAGGTGGACAGTAGTCTCTCCTTTGATAGTCACATTGCCACAGTAGTTAGGAAGTCCTTCTTCTATGTGGCACACCTCATCATAAAAGGGTTCTCATCCAGGAAAAAAGAGGTCATTGTTCCCCTCTACTCATCACTCATTAGACCCATTATAGAGTACAACGCCCCTTTTGGAATGTACCTCACAAGACATCTGCAAAGGCCACAGAAGTACCTCAGAAAGAGGATTACTGGCCTCAAACAAATGCCCTACACTGACCGCCTCAAAAAACTCCAGCTTTACTCCATAGCATATCGCCTACTCTGAGGTTCTCTGCCTAACATATAAAGCTATGTCAAACCCAGAGCTGTTGACCTGCTACACCTAAAGAAATCCCAATCCCTCCGAGCTACACGCTCTAGGGACCTAAACCTTGTCAACACAATAAACAGGACATGCTGGAGGGATAGATTCCTGTCCCAGAGACTTCCTATACTCTGGAACAAGCCACCCATCTATGTCAAGCAAAGTTCTTCATTAGCACTCTTCAAGAAAAATCTTGATGAGTGGATGGGAAATAGGACATACACCCGGGGATCACTTCTGTGTATCTGCTGGACAGTGACACAGGAAAATAACTTTCTTGGGTGGCGTAAGCTATGGAACCTTGCTGGCTAGGCTTACGTAGACCCGTGGGCCGATAGCCTAGTACCTACCTATGAACAGGAAATGAATCAGCAAGACATGTTTTAAACAGACAGTACTTTTTTGAACAGCTAGTTTAAATTTCTTGATAGCTTATTACAGAACTAATATGAGAAGCATCAAAGTGCTGAATTCCAGACCTCAATTTTGGGTGCCTGTTGGACAACAGAAACTTTTCAGTGCGTTTGCTTTAAATACATATTCAAAAAATATGTTTAGATTTAGAAACTATTGTTAACATTTGATGCTGGTATGAAATTGCTGTAATTTCTTTTCTGATTTTGGCAGATACATGAAACTATTGAATCTATCAACCAGCTGAAAACCCAGCGGGACTTCATGCTCAGTTTCAGCAACAATCCGCAGGAATTTATTCAAGACTGGCTAAAGTCACAGTGTCGAGACTTAAAGGTAAAGTGAAACCCAGCAGATAATCCTTCTTCTCAATGCCAAAAAGCAAGCCAAACTTGTGTGATGTATGCAGGACACACTTGTAGCTAGGTCTAATATTCATGCATGTCACTTTTCAGTATGCTTTCTGCTATGACCCGTCTTTAAGCCCTGATGGCATCCCCCATCACCACAGGGTGAAAGTTAGCTGGACGGGGCCATTGTTAAGGCTGCCTTTAGGGGTGGTTTTACTATTTTCTCAAGCACAGGGAACGGACTTTTAGACATGCCTGGAGGGGTGGGCATTAATAATGCATACTGGAGCTGTTTTCTTGTAGAACGTTTAGTGCTGGTAGCACTTTTGTGTGCTACAATAATTGCTACAAGAAGTCAGGTAATAAAGTGCTAGACTAATAAGCTAGTAAAAGTGCAGGAGAGGAGAGAACTAGCAGATATAAGGGAAAAATTGAAGAGCAGACTTTGGCACCACTCAGAAGTTTACAAACTGTCCTGGATACAGCAAATCTGTGTCTAGACTAGACTATTTACAGGAAAGGCAGGAAATGAGCACAAACATGGGCTTTTAAACCAGAAAGTTGAAAGAGATGGAAAAATTGCCCAAACAGCCAGTAAACTACACTTTATGGGCCAGAAACCACTCCTCTTATGGTAGATATGCTACCTAGTGTACTTACCACTCTCACTGACAAGCTAGAAGGCTTCCCTCCAACACAGAAAGGCTTGGGAGTCTCAGAAGCTTAAAAACAGTTCTGGATACAGCAGATTTGTATCTTGGATAGACTAGTTACAGGAAAGGTGGGAAACAAGCGCAAATATGGGCTTTTAAACCTGAAAGTTGAAAGAGATGGAAAAAATTGCCCAAACGGCCAATAAACTACAATTTTTGGACCAGAAACGACCCCTCTTGTGGTAGACTACCTAGTGCTTACTACTCCCACCGATAAGCTAGAAGGCTTCCCTCCAACACAGAAAGGCTTAGGGGGCTTACAAGCTTACAAACAGTCCTGGATACAGCAAATCTGTATCTGTGCTAGACTAGTTACAGGAAAGGCGGGAAGCAAGCACAAATGCAGGGTTTTAAACCTGAAAGTTGAAAGATATGGAAAAAACTGCCCAAATGGCCAATAAAGTACAATTTCTGGGCCAGAAACCACTCCTCTTTTGGTAGATAGGCTACCTAGTGCTTACTACTCCCACTGATAAGCTAGAAGGCTTCCCTCCAACACAGAAAGACTTAGGGGGCTCAGAAGCTTACAAATAGTCCTGGATACAGCAAAGAGCTGTATCTGGACTAGACTAGTTACAGGAAAGGCGGGAAACAAGCACAAATGTGGGCTTTTAAACCTGAAAGTTGAAAGATATGGAAAAAACTGCCCAAACAGCCAATAAACTACAGTTTATGGGCCAGAAACCACTCCTCTTGTAGTAGACTACCTAGTGCTTACTACTCCCACCAATAAGCTAGAAGGCTTCCCCCAGCACAGAAAGGCTTGGGAGGCTCACAAGCTTACAAACAGTCCTTGATACATCAAATCTGCATCTGCACTAGACTAGTTACAGGAAAGGCGGGAAACAAGTGCAAATGCGGGCTTTTAAACCAGAAAGTTGAAAGAGACAGAAAAACTGCCCAAACGGCAAATAAACTACAAATCTGAAGTAGTTAACTTCATTTGGTTTGCAACCTGTGGGATACGGATCCGACCTCGGATCCGAGCCAGCAACCTTACAAAGCTTAGATCCGAGCTCCTAGCTCCTCCCCTTACCCATAATCCCCTGCCAACCCTGACTGACCTCAGATCTAGTTTGCCGCGCTTCTGGTCAGCAGCTAGGTTTTGAGCTCCTGGTTCTAGGGTCTTCACAGAGTTGTGAGAAGTTTTAAAACTTTGTTTTCTTTTACCTTTAAGTGTACGAGTGTGTTGTGGTTAGGTTTCCCTTTGGTTTAATACTCGTAGTTGAATCTTTTAGTTAGTTTTACCCTCTCTCCCCTTCACTGGTACGTAGTTCTGTGTGTAGTGTGTTTGGGGCCTAGCGAGTGTGTTTCTTTATAATGTCTGAGGCCCCAAAGCCAATATTTTCTAAGTGCACTGAGTGTGGCCATAAGCTCTCCCCGGCGGATGGTCACACTCGGTGCGTCCGGTGCCTTGGGGTTGAACACCTTTCCTCTGGATGCGCTATCTATGCGGCGTTCAACCCCAGGGCACTGAAGGACCGGAAGTCTAAGCTGATCCTGGCGGGACTTTTGCCCCCGGATTCAGCTTCGGCCTCCGGTACTTCTGTGGCCTCCTCCCAGGCTCTGGCGGCGGCCACTCCTGCCTCCCTCCCCCCGGCCGGGACTCAATCTCCCGCTTCGGCGCCGGAGGAGAGGGAGGTCAGGAGAGAAAAACGGAGGGAGAAGCACCACAAGCGGCGGGCCGAGGCCTCCGCTTCGGCCCCCTCCTGCTAAGCGGGCTTCTCCCTCTATGGCTTCCAGGTCTCCTCCTTCTCGGCTCCGGTCTCCATGTTTCTCACCGGGACCCGAGGAGTAGGAGACCCGATCTCCGTCGAGGTCATCAAGGTGGCACTCCCGGCCAGCCTTGGTGGCCTCGTCGAGATCAACATGTAGCCTTTCTGAAGCTGATTTGGACCGGGTGATGTGAAGGTTCATCCAGGCCCAAATGCAGATGGGAGTGCTCCTGCCTCCCCCCCCCCCTCTGGGGGGGAGCTCAACACCCTTCTTTGCCCCGATAGCTCCTTTCCTGACCCGCTTCCCCGACCAGCTTCCCAGGTTCAGAGCGCTCAGAGCCGGGCAGTGTTGGAGCCGGGGGTGGGTCGGCGCCGACAGTATCTGGTACTTCGGCTCCGACTCTTCCTTCGAGTTTTCCGGATCCGTCCTTGTGGGATCCGAGCTCTCGGAGCCATGCTCTGAGCTTCGGATCCGAGGGGTTTGGTGTGTCTTTGGCTCCGTCCAGGTTGGAGCACACTGGCCCTTCGTATCCGATGGTCTCGGCGCCGGCTCTGATCCATCCATTGGATCCAAGTGAGGGTCGGCTCTCGGATCCTAGAGAGAGTGGCTCTCCCTCGGCCTTCGATGTGGTGGAGAGGGCTCTGTTGAGTGCATCCAGGCCCCCACTCCCTGCTACAGTTCCATCCCGCACTCCCTCTCGTTTGGGTAGGGCTTCCGTCACCCGGCCACAGGGACAGCCTGCTTTGACATCTCAGGTCGTTCCCCTGGAACAAGACATTGCTGGTGAGTCTTCCTCGGACAGTCCCCCCGAGGATGTTCCTCACAAGCGGAAGTGTAAGAGGAGGTACGTGGACTCCCCCGAGTCCTTAACAGAAGACACGGATTTGGATGAGGGGGAAGGCTCCCCAAGGTCACCCCCCCGAGGATGTCTCCTTCGGAGACATCATGGAAGTGCTTAGTATAAGAGGGGGGGGTGGTCTGCCCCCAAGGCTTCCTCGGACGAATCCGTGTTCCTGGAGGCGTTTGAAGCAGGCCCATCTACCTCTTGGGTGTCCCCTCCGGCCGACCCCTTAGTGGACCTTATCACCACTAGGGCGTGGAAGGAGCCGGACACTGTGGAGCCAGCCCTCAAACGTCCTGACAAGATCCTGAGCCCTCCAGCAGAGAAGTCCCATTGGAGCAAGGAACCCCCGTAGATGCCATGTTGGTGGCGGCAGCCACCAAGAGGGAGTTAGCCCAAGAGAGTCCCTCGGTCCATCCCAGAGCAAGGAGTCTCGCTCAGTGGACCATCTCGGGAAGCGGGTCTTTAGTTCAGCGACCTTCTCTGTAAGGTCCTTGAACTACATGGCACATATCATTCGACTGCAGTGAGATCTTATCAAAGAGTATGCTGCATCGCCCCCGGAGTCCATGTCGGGGGAGGACAAACAGTTGTACTCCACTCGCATGGCCACTCTTAGGTCTATATCCAACACCTCTATGCGGTTTTTATCCCATGCTACAGAGGGGGGCAGCTAGAGCCAGCGGAGCAGGCCTAGTTATGAGGCGCCAGGCCTGGCTCCGACATTTTGATTTTGCGGAACCCTTCAAGGCGTCCTTTGCGAATGCCCCCTTCGATGGTTCTGCCCTATTTGGCAAGACAGTTCGCTAGACTTTGGTCCAGAACGAAAAGGACGGGAAGACGTTGTCTGCCGTCGGAGTCCGCTTCTCTGCTCCCCAGAGGTCCTACTCCAAGAACCAAAATGGACAGAAGAAGATGTGGTTCCGAAAGTCGCAGCAATCTCAGTCCGCTCCGGATTCCCAGTCCTTCCGCGGCAGAGGAGGACAGGGTGGATGCCACCCTAGAGGCAGAGGGGGCCCGAAGAACTTTGGGTCCAGAGAAACCTTCTCTGATCGGCCCACGCAGCAACCCTGAAAGGTTGCCCGACTGCTCCACTCTGGAGGCAGTCGGGGGCGTTTCTCGAAGCACCTGGCAGCTTGGGAGTCCATTACAATAGACCGCAGGGTGCTTCGTATCATATCCAGAGGATACAGAATTCCCTTTTCCTACATTCCCGACACCCCCGGACACCTCCCCTATGTTCCACCCAATCAGAGGGAGGCAGCGGCTGCGGAAATTCGGCTGCTTTTAGGAAAAGGAGCCATCCAGCACGTCCCCCCAGACCAGTCCGGATCGGGTTACTAATCCAGGTTCTTTTTGATGCCAAAAAAGATGGGGGGACCTAAGGCCCATCCTTGATCTTTCCCTACTAAATCTGTCAGTAACCAGAGAAAAGTTACGGATGGTCACTCTTCAATCTATTCTCCCCCTCTTGCGGGAGAACGACTGGATTTACTCCATAGACCTCAAGGACGCGTACTACCACATATTAATTGACGAACGGTCCAGGAGGTTTCTCCGCTTCCGGCTGGGAGCCAGTCATTATCAATTCAGGGTCCTTCCCTTTGGTCTCACCTCAGCCTCTAGGGTGTTCACCAAGGTATTAGCAGTGATAGCGGCCTACCTGAGACTCCAGGGAATGCAGGTCTTCCCGTACCTGGACGACTGGCTCCTCACTGCCCCGGCAAGGCATCTACTATGCTTAGCCAGAGACTACTTTCTCAACCTTGCTCCACAACTAGGGATCACCATAAACTCGGACAAGTCCTCTCTCACCCCGACTCAGGTGATAGATTTTATCGGGGCCAGACTGGACACCAGCAGGCCACTCGTCTTCTTAACTTCCAACCGGTTACACACTTTGAGGGCACATGTGCGGGCCATCTTTCAATCTTCAAAACCTCCGGCGGGATTGATTCTGAGGGCCCTGGGGTCCATGGCAGCCACTATAAACCTTCTTCCCATGGCGCATCTGAACATGAGGATTTTACAGTGGACTCTGCAAGTCCAGTGGTCCCTTCTTCCTTACCCCTGGAGTCACCCCATTTCTCTCAGCAGGGCCTGCAAGAGGGCTCTCGTTTGGTGGCTTCAATCGCCGGACCCCCAGGCGGGACGCCCCTTTGCCACGGCCCGCCCTCTCACCACGGTGACCAAGGACGCCTCTCGTCTTGGGGGGGGCATTATTCGAGCAGGACGGTCCAAGGCACGTGGAACGATTTGGAGACCTTATTGCACATAAATGTTCTAGAGATGAGGGCAGTGCTCTTGTCGTTGCAAGCACTTCAGAGCCTTCTGCCTGTAGGAACAATTGCAGTCCAGACAGACAGTATGTCTGTGGTATGGTACATCAACAAACAAGGGGGAACCAGGTCTTACCCACTCTGTCGAGAAGCCATGAGAGTGTGGGAATGGGCGATCTCCACCAACCGCTTTCTCATTGCAACGCACATTCCGGGATGGGCCAACATCCTAGAAGACAGACTGAGTCGCACCATCCTTTCACCTTACGAGTGGTCCCTCAATCCTCGAGTAGCGAGTCGAATTTTTGCCATTTGGGGGCAGCCCTGTTGCGATCTTTTCGCATCTCCCTCAAACACAAAATGCAACAGTTACTTCGCTCTCATTCCCCCTGCCGGGGAAGCCCCGAGGGACGCCTTGGTGCATGCTTGGCCACCCGGTCTTCTCTATGCCTACCCTCCTCTTCCTCTGATGCTGAAACTTCTTCAGAAAGCCAGTCGGTTGGGGAGCAGGATGATCCTCATTGCCCCATTCTGGCCTCGCCAAGCTTGGTTCCCTTACTTCTGGTCTCATCGAGTGAATCTGCCCTGGATTCTAGATCCCCTTCTGGATCTAATCTCCCAGCCCCAGGGGCTCCCACTTCCCGACGTGGCCAGCCTCAAGCTTACGGCTTGGCTGCTCCAGTTCCACTTGTAGCTAGGACTCCCGGTATCTCTTCTCCAGTTAAAACTATCCTAGTAGCAGTGCACAAGCCCTCTACTAGGCAGGTCTATGGTAGTAAATGGAAGCGTTTCTCTATCTGGGCAGAACGCCATAATTTGGACCCTTTTACAGCCCCCTTGCCTGTGGTGCTGGACTTTTTTCAGGTCTTTTTAATGACGGAGCTAGCTGTTCTACGGTTAAGGTTCAGTTAGCAGCTATCTCTCATTACCACGTAGGTACTGAAATGGGCCCTTTGATTTCTACAAAATTGTGCAAAACGTTCCTAAAGGGCACCTTTCTTCTTAGACCTCCAATAAAGGAAGCGGTACCCCCATGGGATTTGACCTTGGTATTACAAGCCCTGACAGCCCCTCCCTTCGAACTGGCGTCTTCAGTAGACCTCAAATATTTGTCTTGGAAAACAGCCTTTCTTCTGGCTATTACTTCAGCCAGGAAATTATCTGAATTGCAAGCTCTTTCTGTGAAACCCCCATACTTAGCCTTCCTCAAGGATAGGGTTTACCTCAGGACCAATCCCTCCTTCCTCCCGAAAGTAGTTTCTGAATCTAATATTAACCAATCTATCAATTTGCCGGTCTTCTTTCCTAACTACAAGAACAAAGGGGAGTACAAACTACATTCTTTGGATGTTCACAGACAACTTATCTTTCCTTATCGAGATGGATTTCACAGTGTATCATTACAGCGTATCAAAATTCTGGCAGGCCCGTACCTCAAGGAGACAACTTATCTTTCCTTATCGAGATGGATTTCACAGTGTATCATTACAGCGTATCAAAATTCCGGCAGGCCTGCACCTCAAGGAGTTTGTGCCCATTCAACTAGGGCTATGGCTACATCTGCCGCCTTTAAATCCAGAGTTTCCTTGGATGATATCTGTTCAGCAGCCACTTGGGCCTCATCTCATACCTTCATCAATCATTATAAATTGGACATTACCTCCAGAGGGAGAACTTCTTTTGGCTCCGCAGTGCTCCGGAACATCCTTCCATGAAGGCCGCCCAAGGTTTAGGTAGCTGGGGACTCTGTCCCACAGGTTGCAGACCAAATGAAGTTAACTACTTCAGATTAAGAAGTTATGTACTCACCATAACGTTCCATCTGAGTAGGTAAACTTCATTTGTCTGCAACCGTTCCCCCCCTCCATCCCCCTGACCTTCAGATGTGTTTTCATGTCATATAGTGATGTACCATTCTGATAATGTAGTTAGTTATCCACTATAGTGCTTGCGGGCAAACGTGATCTGAGGTCAGTCAGGGTTGGCAGGGGATTATGGGTAAGGGGAGGAGCTAGGAGCTCGGATCTAAGCTTTGTAAAGTTGTCGGCTCGGATCCAAGGTCAGATCCGTATCCCACAGGTTGCAGACAAATGAAGTTTACCTACTCAGATGGAACGTTATGGTGAGTACATAACTTCTTATATCTGGTCCAGAAACCACTCCTCTTGTGGTAGATAGGCTACCTAGCGCTTACCACTCCCACTGATAAGCTAGAAGGCTTCCCTCCAACACAGAAAGGCTTGGGGGCTCAGAAGCTTACAAACAGTCCTGCATACAGCAAATCTGTATCTGGACTAGACTAGTTACAGGAAAGGCAGGAAATGAGTTTAGAATTTTTTTTTTTTTTTTTTTTTTTTTTACAGAAAAGCAACTAAGACAGCACTAAAAACAATGCAAGTGCAGTGCAAGCTAGCATACTTGTGTGTGTAGCAATATTAAAGCAAATACAGTTTAAATAAATGTAATTTATTCGAACTGTATTCTGAACTGAATTCAATTAGTTGTATTCAATTCTGAACAGTTAAAAGTGCCAAAAAATATACTTAGCAGCTCAGTATTTCCAGATTGTTTTTGAAGCACACTCAGTGGAAAGGGAGAAAGGAGGAACAGAAGATAATTCAAGTTTAAGAACCTAAGTGGGTTACCCTTCTCAGATGTTCTGTCTGTATTAAGTAGCATGTGCTAATGACACTAGACTGGGAGGAATGTCCCAGATAAAATCCCATAGGGGTGGGCAACTGCAAAGCCACCAAGTATAAGAACAAGACACCAATAGCCAGGGAGGGTGGGAACAAAATAGACACCAAGAAAAGCAATCTCAAGCAAATTAATAAGTGCAGCGGTTTTGTTAACTAAAACAAAATTCCAGATTGGACACTAGTCAATTGCCCCAAACAAAACTACCAGACAGGTTGTCTACCAGATGGTCTCAGTGACCGTCTCCCCGCTTTTCTCCTACGCAAACGCACCAACATACCCAAGCTCATAACCTTTAGACAAGTTAGAGATGACCATAAACTAAACGTACAGGAGCTAAACTCTACTCTAAAACAAACTAACTGGAAACCACTGCTAATGCTAGGTGTAGACCAAGCCGTCGAATACTTTAATAGTACTCACTTAAATGTCCTCAACAAAGTTGCACGCATTAGAAAAATCAGAGTCAAGGCAGCTATGCACCATGGCTGAGTAGGGACACAAGAGCCTTACTAAAGTCTAGAGATAAAGCTTGGAAAATCTGGAAAAGGATAACACTAGCATAGCCAAACAAAATTTCCAACAACTCAGAAATCAGGCCAAGAAACAAACCAGACTACACAAAAAGAACCATTTCCTCGGAGTCCAAAACAAACACTCAAAAGACCCCCAAAAGTTTTGGCATGCTATCAACTCCCTCCTAAAACCAGGAAAAAATACCACTCCAGCCCCCTCCTCAGACAACAATACCAAAGACATAGCATCCCAGTTTAATCACTATTTTACAGAATCCATCCTAACTCTATCCTCCCAGCTATCCAATAACAACCATACACATATACCTACCAAATGCACCGACAATATCCCCTCCTTTGCTCTCTTCCACTATTAAAAAACTCATCCTAAAATTAAAGCCAGCCACCCTTGCAGCTGACAGTCTACCAGCCAACTTCCTAAAAATTGCTGCTGAATCCCTCTCTTACCCAGTTTCTATCCTCATCAACTGCTCCATACAGGAAGCCTATATCCCCCAACTCTGGAAAGTTTCATATATTATACCACTTCATAAAGGTGGCAATTCTTATGAATTCTCAAACTACCGTCCTATTGCCATTCTATCCCCCTTATCTAAACTGCTTGAGAAATGTATTCACTCTCAAGTCATGAAATTCCTAAACACACACAATCTTCTCTCCTCCACACAACATGGCTTCCGGCAAAAATCACAGCACAACAACTGCTCTCCTGTCTTTCATCAACCAGGTCAACCTTCACAGAAATAACAATAATTTTGTTTCTGCAATATTTTTAGATCTCGCAAAACCATTTCATATGGTCTCACACTCCAGACTTCGACTCCCTGCCCCCCCTATCCTTTGCCCCTTTCACTATTGCCTGGTTTAAAAGCTGTCTGTCACGTAGGCAGCAATCAGTTCAGTGGCAAGGCACGCAATCTCCTTTACTCCCAACTACGATAGGCGTACCACAAGGCTCAGTTTTAGGCCCACTACTCTTCCCCATATTTACCAATAATCTACACACCTCCATCCAGCATGCCTCCCTTACACAGTATGCTGACGATTCAGCTCTTATCTGCTCTGCTCCATCACTTTCCACTCTCCAACAACTCACACAAGAATCCTTCAGTTCTGTAAAAAGTTGGATCACTGATATCCAACTAATCCTAAACCGCAATAAGACAAAATTGCTACTTTTCACCCCCAACAAATCTATGCCTACCTCCTGTCCTTTTCAATCTCTTCCAAAAATGGTACCATCATATCTCCCTCTGACCATACCAAACTCTTCGGTGTAAAAATTGACAATAACCTACTCTTTCATGTCCATATCTCACATACCATAAAAAAGGTCCACAAAAAAATGGGAACCATATATAGGCATAAACAATTCCTCTCAGAACAGGCATGGATCACTGTTACATTATTGTTTGTATTACCATGTTGATGTTAATCTAATTGTGGAGCATTTCTCTCCGGGCCTCTGCTGTAAATGGACCTGTGTCCAGTCGGACTATCCCGGTAAACAAATGTAAAATAAAGTACATATAAATAAAATGCAGACACCAAGAAAAGCAATCTCAAGTAAATTAATAAATGCAGTGTGCCTCTCAACCAAAGCCCCTAAGGCAAAACAGCATGTCCAACACACTAGTCATAGGTGACTCGATAGAGAGGCACACTGATGTCTCACTCACTAGGCTGAATAAGGAGAGCATAACAGTCAGCTGCCTGTCAGGTGCCAGGATCAGGCATAACGTACCCAACACTCTAGTCATAGGTGACTCTATAGTCAGGCACACTGATGTTCCACTGACCAGGCTAAACAATGAGAAAGTTACTGTCAGCTGTCTGTCAAGTGCCAGGATCTGCCACATAACGCACGCACTCAGGTCACTCCACAAGTACAAATATGACACTGTCATTGTCCATGTTGGTGTGAATGACCTGAGACGTACCTCCCTGGACTACATGAATAGAGACATGGAGGCAGTCTCCGATCTTGTAGCCCAGGCTGGTAGATCCTTCCATCACCCAGAATGACACCACAGTACAAGGACAAAATGATTGACTTCAACAATTGGATAAGCTTCTGGTGTCATTCTAAGGGAATCCAGTATCTGTCTGCCTGGGATGACATGATCGACAGACCACGCTGCTTTGTCAGAGATGGCCTGCACCTGTCACCCTTGGGATTCCGGATACTGGCTAAGACTCTTGTCACCCCTATAGTGCCTTTTTTAGGCAAGGTTCAAATGACAAATTCACCACCGTAACAGGTACAAGCAAGCAAAATCTGAGGGTAATGCTACTCAGTGCTAGAAGTCTAAACCTCAAAATGCATTCACTCGAGGCACTCCTTAAAATGGAGAACATTGACATCTGTGCAGTGACAGAGACCTGGTTCAAGGATCCAGAGAGCACCCCTGCATTACCAGGCTATAATTCATACCACACCTTTCGGCCATCAAACCCCGACCGAAACACTAAAGGTGGTGGCGTGTCCATATTCATTAAGGATATCCACACCTCCATGCTAGTTGCTCAGCATAATGCATCCGAGATTAGCCAAGTTCAACTAACTCTGGGCAAAACCGCAATCCAAATTGTAACTTGCTACAGATCCCCCACCATGCCCCAAGATTCCCACACCTCATTTCTTGATACATTGGAAAATATTAAGGTACAACCCAACACCCTAATAATGGGCGATTTCAACTACCCCACCATTAACTGGGAAAACTACTCATGTACCAACTCTTTTGCTCAACATTTTCTGGAATTCATAAATTCCAGTGCCTTGGATCAACTTATCCACACCCCCACCAAAGGCAGCAATATCCTAAACCTGGTCATTACCAACATGGGTGACCGGTGTTCCACACCAGAGGTCAATTCCTCGTTAGTCAGATCTGACTACAAGCTAATCACCGTAGACATCCACGTCCCACCCCCACCCCCATTAGGGAAACCACCGTAACAAATTTCTCCAAAGCCCACTTCACTCTTCTTAAGACAGAAGTGGCAAACTTCACAACACCTATGCAGATGGACAATAGAGGTATGACTGCTGAATCGTACACAAATGCACTTTATAAGCACTTACACGAGTGCATGGATTGTGCAATCCCTAACAGAACCAAGATGCTGTCCTCCAAAAAAAGAAGCCAATCTGGTGGTCTCCTGCCATAAACAAACTCTACAACAGAAGAAAGAAACTGTTGCAAAAAAGAGTAAAATCCCATGACTGGAGGAACTCCCTGGTAAGCCTCAGTAAGAAGTTGAGATCCCTCATAAAATCCTCCAAAGCTAGTTACGAAAACAAAATTGCCACTGACTCTAAAGACAACCACAAAGCATTTTATAGCTATGCCAAGAATCCAATGGCAACACTCAGATCTGCTCTGAGTTACAGCACAATGGCACTAAATATACAGAACCAATGGATATTGCCAACATCCTGGCAGATGGCTTCAGTGCTAACTTTACCCCACCCCCTAAAGGGCCCATCTCTATACCAGAAGAATGTAAAGTTCCTGTAATCACGGCTGCACAAGTAAAACCACATACTCCAAAGCCAAGAACACAGCATCCATGTGACCTGACAACATCCCAGGCTGCGTTCTACACGAACTACAGAATGAACTGGCACCCCACCTAAGCACCATGTTCAATCATAGCCTCACCTCAGGCTTTGTGCCCACTGAATGGCACACACCGATGGTTATCTCACTCCACAAAGGAGGAGCCACCACGGACCCCGGGAACTACCACCCCATTAGCCTAACAAGCCTGGTCAGCAAGGCCATGGAATGTATCATCATTGAACTTATAAACAAAGACATTGTTAATCTCCAAACTCTGGACCCCACCCAGTTTGGGTTTGTAAAAGGCAGATCATGTGTCCTAAGCCTGATAGACTTCTTTTGAAGCAGTCACCAAAGCCATAGATGAGGGTAAGGTGGTTCACACAGCCTGTCTAGATCTCGCCAAGGCTTTTGACACCACCCCCCACTCTGAAATTATAGATAAACTCACTAAACTAGGTATAAATCCCTATGTCACAAGATGGGTTGCCAACTGGCTCACTGACAGAGCCCACACTGTGAAAGTAGCAGACTCCAAATCCGACTTGAGACCACTGACAAGTGGAGTACCACAGGGTTCAGTCCTGGGTCCTCTCCTATTTGGTATCTACTTTTCTGAAGTACAGGCTAACACAGAAGGTCTTTGGCTAACAAAGTTTATAGATGACTGCAAACTAGGAGCCATAATCAAAACTCCTAATGATGTGGACATCCTACAAAAGGGCCTCAGTGAGACAGATTCCTGGTGTCAAAGCCATGGCCTCAAGCTTAATGCCAAAAAGTGCATCGTCATCCATGTTGGTAAAAACTCTGTACCCATGAGCTACACCCTATGCAGACAGTCTCAAAAAACTCCAGCTTTACTCCCTCGCATATCGCCTACTCAGAGGCAATGTCTGCCTAACATACAAAGCTATGTCAATCCCAGAGCTGTTGGACATGCTCCACTTAAAGAAATCTCATTCCCTCTGAGCTACACCCTCTAGGGACCTAAACCTTGTCACCACAATAAACAGAACATGCTGGAGGGATAGATTCCTGTCCCAGAGACTTCCCATACTCTGGAACAAACTACCTATCTATATCAAACAAAGCTCCTCATTAGCACTCTTCAAAAAAAATCTTGATGATTGGATGGGAAATAGGAAATTCACCCCAGGGATCACCTCTGTGGCTCTGCTTGACAGGGGCACAGGAAAATAATTTTCTTGGGTGGCGAAAGCCAGGGTACCTTTTTGGCTAAGCTTATATAGGCCCTAGGGCCAATAGCCTAGTACCTACCTATGAACCTATGGTAATTTATGTCTGTGAGCAATCTAAAAGCATCTGATCTGGAGCAGCTGATGAGGTCCTTCTTGCAAGCACAGATGCAATTAGGCCTTTTTCCTTTGGCTCCAGGCTCCCTTCACAGAACCTTTGTGACCTTAGCTTCCTCTTTCAACTCCCATGGATTCAAGGTCATTGGACTGGCTATGTTGTTATCCGACAGCCAGCAGATTTTGGCTTTGACCATGGCCTTGGTTATCTCCAAGCCAATATGTCAAAGCTAGCATCTCCAGATTGGGTTCAACTGTCCCAGCTTCATCCCTTCCACTTGGGGCATCTGCTGTTGATAGCTCAGCTCCAGTCTCTGCATCGGGGTGGGGTATAGAATAGCTTCCCCCAGACTCTGATGCACCTCTGGGTTCCTCAGATCCCAGGGCCATTAGCTCCAGTTGGCCAGTTTCTGCTTGTGTCTTGAAGAGTTTTCTCCGGCAAGGAGAAAGATTGGTCGAGTATAGCTGGTATCCCCCAACTCCCTCAAATCTGCGCCTGTGACCATCAATCAGTCTGCTCTGGGCAGCTCACTCCTGGTGGTCTCCAGTCTGTTCCCCCTTATTGGGGCCCCTACCCCTTCCTCTCCTGGCCCCAGACTCTCTGGAGTGGGAAGTGTAGGAGGCAGTGCAAAAGGAAGCACCTGGACACTCCACTGCCAAGTCCCTCATGGACTCATAACTGACCTTGAGGAAGGAGAGGGGTTCGCCAAGTCTCTGTACAATGATGTCTGTTTTGGCCAGAAGTGAGAGCTAAACTACCGAAGCTCTTTCTCTGGAGGAGTTAGTATATTTCTGGAGGCCTTCAGGGTAAGTCCTGGGTGGTTCCCCCTCCAGATGCACTTGTTGATATGGTATCTTTGGAGGTCATGGAAGGAACCCAATACAGTGAAACCAATCCCCAAGAAACTGAATAACCCTCCCCCCACCACCTCCAAGGATTGGCTTCACTGGAGTAAGGGTCTAGCTGTGGATGCAATCGTGGTGGTGGCTACCACGAAAAAGGACACTTCAGAGGATTGTTCTTCAGTCCATCCCCCAAGTAGGGAAACTCAGGCGTTAGACCATTTGGGAATGCACTCTTATGCCTTAGCTAAATGAAGTGTGAGGGCTCTGAAATGTCTTTCTCACTTGAGACTTGACCGTGATATAGTATGACATGTCAAGGAACATCGAGACACAGTAGTCCCCAGAGGACCTGAAGACACTGGAGACTCAGTAGTCTATTCTGCAGTCTATTGCCAAAGTTTTCATGAGGCTTATTTCAAATATGGCCGATGGAATGTCCTGTTCCTCTGGCACTAGCATTGCTACACTTGGATAAGACTGTGCAACTTTGCAGACTCCTTCAAGGTAAGAAACTGCCAGAGCATGCTCTTCTAAAACTTTTGAGTCTTATGGCAGCTTTCATCAGTCTAGTCCCTTTAGAGAAGTACCACAGGAGGGCTTTGCAATGAATCCAGCAGTACAAAGGTCCTGTTTAATGCATCCAGTGGATTTCCCCGTAATGTTGCCAAAGGTTTGTAGCGATCACGTTTAGTGGTGGTTGGAGTGTCCATCTTTGACAAATGGGATACCATTTGTTCTTCCCCCTTCACAGTCACTATGAAATCTCTCTTCTCAGGTGGGGGGGGGGACATTTCAAAGGGAGAACAATTCAAGGGGCCTGGTCTTCCTCGGAGACCAACCTTCACATCATTGTCTTGGCGATGTAGCCATCCTTCTTGCATTGCAGACTTTCCAGGAAGCTCTCCCCAAAGGTGTGATTTTGGTTTCTGAACAAATGGGGGGATCTGATGTTACCCCCTATATTGAGAGGCCATGAGGGTTTGGCAGTGGGCGATTTCATCTCAGCAGTTTCTAATTGCCACACACTTCCTGGTGAAGTCCCAATTCTGGCAGACGGTTTAAGCAGGAACATTCATCTTCCTTATGAGTGGTTTGTGAATTCAAGGGTAGTCCCTCTGATTTTTCAGTGCAACAGCTATTATGCCTTAGTTCCTCCTCAGGGACAGTCACCCAGAGCCGCTGTCTGTTGAAATTCAGTGAGAAAACAAATACTTTTTTTTAATATATTTTTTACAGCACAGCGGTTGCATTCAGAAGACTGATTGAGAAAGAAGAGCAACTTTATTCTCAGACAATATTGATAGTGAAATACACACAATTTATAATACTGAACTAACTCATTTATATTTGGCAAGCCAGAATGAACACTTGGCCTTCGCTTTCTCCAACAAATGTCTATCCTGTGCTGAGAACTCCAGGTTTGCTAACTCAGACATTTTCTGTAACAAAGTCATGTTTACATGGTAAGTTTCTACTCTTCCACTTCTTAGTCTTAGTAATACAGTGCTATCAGGTTTAACAATCAAGTTCAACAATCTGGGGGAGACAAATCTGAAGATACTGGTGTCTCCCCTGAAATATAAAGTTTGTTAACTTTATATGGGATGGCCAAAGTTCATTAAATAGTTCCTGCAAAGTCTTTTTAAAGCTGGTTAATTGAGAGCACACCCAGAAGGTGTGCATTCTGTCTCCTCCAGCAGCAGTGTGAGACGTTTGGGAATGTCCGTCATACTCTGCTGAGGGTATAATAGTATCTGAATCGACACTTCCAGCCAAAATATCTATACCATCTAGACCTAGAAGCATGTCTGGGCATCAGCATCATTTTTGGTAATGTATTTGCAGTCAGGTGCCTGTCCCATTGAAGTCTAAAGTTATTTACAAGGCTATGTCTCGGTATTGTTGTAATACCGTAAAGTACGACTGTTGTGCCATTGGATG
Organism: Protopterus annectens; assembly: GCF_019279795.1. Classification (NCBI taxonomy): domain Eukaryota; kingdom Metazoa; phylum Chordata; order Ceratodontiformes; family Protopteridae; genus Protopterus; species Protopterus annectens. Next base: position 1,351,716,827 of record NC_056747.1, read on the forward strand.
ACGACAAAACAAATACTTGTTTTACTCCAGTGTATTACAGTCTTGGAGTTCGGTGTATATGGCAAGCAGTGATGTGGAGGTATGTTAAATTGCTCCACATGCTTGTAGTGACTTATTTCAAGCTACTCTGCTGTTGACCAAATGCATATTAGACCAAATTAAGTTTGCTATATGAGGTTTCAATCATTTGTGTTCGACTCCATACTATTTGATCAAATGCCATTCGCGCAGATCATATGGAGCCATTGGCAGCTCAATAACCCACACTATGTGGACTCTGCTCTAAGCTTTCTTTGTTAGAGTTTCCTGTCACGTTTAAGTATCTCATGTTCATTGGTTTCATCATGTATGAGCCAGTTAAGCCAATAAAAATATAGTCTAGATGACACAGGATCCTTCATTAGGAACTGCTGTAACTCTTTAGGAGTGCTGAAGCCATGTCCACATCTGCTGAATTGTGATCCTTTATTATTTTCCAAGGCTCAGGCATGCTTAGCTACATTTCTACAGAGGAAGACAGTTTTTTTGTGTGTGTGTGGGGGTGGGGGTCATAATCACTGTGGGTATAATTAGGAACTGGACATAAATGGAAACTTTAAAAGAGTATAGAAAGGGAAAGATGAAAAATTGTGGACCCTAGATTTTTAATATCATCTCAGATTAAGACTCAGAACATTTTGTATAGAACCTCTTAAAGCGGCTACAGGTCCTAAGGAAGGCAAAGTAAGTTTTCAAGCAGGGGAGGATCCCAAAGAAATCTGATTCAACAGGCTGTTTTAACTGAACTAAACAATTCTACTTCAGCTGACTGACTTGTTTTTCTTACTTTTTCTGCTGCCTGATCTACCCAAACCAGTGACACTCTGTCAGGGTAAAATCTCAAATGTCCTTAAAATAACTGGACAAGTGTTTCTAGTGGCATTTATTTGGAAGAAGATGGCCCAGTACACCTACTTGGTTATCAAATATAAAAATAAAATAAATGAGCTGTTTGTAGTAGTTGGAAGATAAAATTATTTTCCAAAACGTATTCCTTTATTTGATACTTCAGAACTTGCTGGTTTACTGTTGGGGAAAAGAAAAGTCTTGTAATTCTTGCTTCTTATTCCAAAAAAAGGAAGGGTCAGTTGGGGACTTTCTGGAATCCTTAACAAGTGAGTGAGAATTCGTTCCAGGTGCTTGTCCTCCAGACCCAGGTTCACATACTTCTTGGGGTAGATCACTGTGGATCTACTCTAGACGGTGCTTATTAGCAGGATCAGAGTTTTCAGCCTCGCACATAATTACCCACATTACCAGTTTGCAGTTCTCTTGCTTGGTCTGGCTACAGCCTTCCAGGGTTATCTGAAAATCTCCCCGGAGTAGTTCAGGTATTAATGTGTTACTGCATTTTAACTATTGATTAGTTCATGTATCATCAGGGAACAACCCTAATAAGACTTAGTTTATTTATTTTCTGCATTCTGCACACCTTACAATTACCAAGATGAATTCAGATATCTGCCAGTCCATCAACGTATGTTCTTACAGGATTTTCTAGATGCAGTACGAAACATATTTCTTACCTTCGTGAAGACTATAAACATGGCATGTCTTTCTGTCATGGCAGACCTACCAGTGCTGACAGCAAACGCTTTTATTGTCTGGCATGTGGAGAACTCGAGCTGGTTTTAGACTGTAGCATAATGGCATAGTCATAAGAAACGGGATACCTGTAGTGCTCGTATGACTTATGGGAATGGTACTGAATGTGGACATTCTTGCTTTATCCTAGAATCATCACTTCAGTGCTGTTAACCTGCTAGGGAATCATATTATGTTAGTAGGCCATGTCAGCCAAAACGGTCACTTGGGTCTGGACAAGACATCTTCGAGCACTTAACAAGCATAAGCATGTGTTAGACCAAAGGTTGAGGTGTTTCTTGCCCCTCTGATATTCAGCTGCCATGTTTCAAAACTAGAATACAAGACACACCGATTATAAGGTTAAAACTGATATCATTTGTATGCCTCCTTACTAGTAGCTAGGGTCCAGATGTTTTTTCCTTAAAGGCTTTGTAAGAAAATGTCTAGATGATTGTGATAACTCCATTCTGCCTGGGATGGCTGTGGTTGTCACTGATTTTCCATATCACTACCTTTGGATAGTGATACCATTTCCTTTCCTCCTATCTTTCTGTAATTTAGAACCTGTGAGTTTAAACCCCAGAGTTTTGTACTTTAAGCACTCCTGCATAGATGATTTCTGACTGCTTTTACAACAATCAGCCACAAGGTGACAGCATTGCAGCAGTATAAGAAGCAGGCAGCGTACATCAACTACCAGAAGCTGTTCCTTAAGCCCTAACTCCTGCACTAACTTCGTCTTAAATTTGTTGATGTCCTTCAAGAATGCAACTGCAGTCATAACATATGGGTTGTCCTGCCTCAGGCAGCCCTCGGTCGGCCGGATTCCAAAGTCTGGGTCCGGCGTCGGCCGGAGTCGCCTCCTCTCCGACGTCAGAACGGCTGGAGTATAAAGGCATCGGATGACGCCATCTTCTTCAGTCTTTCTTGCCGCGTGGTGCCCGAAGCAGAAGCAGTTCGCAAGTGCCGGTCGGTCAGCTCCTGTGTTTTTCAGTACCGAAGTCATCTAAAAGCTAAGTACCCCGTTGGGGAACATTTTTTCTTGCCTCGGCCGATGTCAGAACAAATTGAGAAAGTTAATAATTGTTTGTCTTGTGGTAAACAAATACCTCATAAGGACTTCCATTCTTACTGCCTTCCTTGCCTGGGCCCAGACCACGACGTCTCGGCCTGTGCTGCCTGTGCTCGCTTTAATAAGCGCACTCTCAGGCGCCGGGCAGAATTTGCCGAAGACTTTTTCTGTGAATCCTTCGTGCATATCATGCCGTCGGATCAACCGACAACTCAATCTACCAAAAAACGAAAGGACCGGGACCGACATCCTCGGCCCGCGTCCACCACCGATGCCTCTCCTAAACCCTCCGCTAGTGCTTCGGTCCCTTCGGAAGCGGTAATTCAACTGCTCCAGGCCGACGACACAGCGTTAACACGTCCTTCGGTCTCGGACACCTCTCCGGTGCCGGTTGTTAATTTTCCTCCGGAAACCGAAGTTCTGGATCTATCCGACACCATTCCTGTAGACAAGGTTACTCCTGCACGTGGGGCTGCAAGGCCTCCTGTATCCATGTCCATCAAGGCCTTTGCACGTGCTAAGGCCGCCAGCCAGGCCAAGGCCCATCCTAAACCTGCTGCTCAGGCCCCTTCTTCTGATAAACAGATCATGTCTCTTGCTGCAGATCTTATTTCTCTTATCAGGGGGTCTCAGCCTCACCCAGACAGAGGTTCTCAACCACCTGCAGAGAAAAGGCCCAGAAATGAGCAGGCTGACAACCTCTCTTCAGATGAAGCCTCCGGGGATTCTGAGCATTCAGATACCCAAGAAGAATCCTTCCAGGCTTATGAGCACTCTGATGCTGAGGAATCAATTCCCTCTGCCTCCCCTCCAGAGGATTTCTCGTTTGGTGAAGTCCTGCACTCTGAGGGAACATTTTAAATGGCAGGGTCAGGAATTCTCTGATTCCAGGAAAAGGCTACGTACCTTCCTCAAGCTTCCCCAGCACAGACCTTTAGCTATTCCTCCAGTTATGGATGTTTTGGATGATGTTTTCTCTGACTCCAGTGCTAACCCTGATTCTCTCCCCCCTGCTCCTGTCAAGCCAGACAGATATTATAGGGTCCCTGAAACTCACAAACATCTCTTTAAGGCCCACTCTGTGGATCTAGAAACTATTTCACAGGGGCCCCAAGGGAGTGGCTACTTCCACTGCCAAGAATCCACTGCCAGCGGATAGGGAAGCTAGGTCCCTGGAGAGATGGGGTAAAAAAGTTTATACTTCTACCACCCTAGCCATGAGGTCACTTAACTGCCTTTTTCATATGTTTCAGTACCAGGATTTTTTACTGGATGATTTACAGAAAAAGCTAGCCTCTCCTGAGCCTATTGATAGAAAAGCATTGCAGGATCATATACATAACACTCAGCAGGTTAACAATCATTTTCTTCAGTGTGGTTATGATGCATTGGAGGCTTCATGTAGGGCAGCTATGACTGGGGCTGTGATACTTAGACATGCTTGGTTAAAAGATCAGCCATTGCCAGACAATGTTAAAGTAAAGTTACTTGATGCACCTCTGAAAAACAGAAGCTTTTTGGTGCTAATGCACAAGATGTGTTGAAATCCATTGAGGAAAAAGCTAAATCAGTACAGACAGTCAAAGATTTCCTCCAGGTTCAGCCACCCAGATTCAGCAGGAATTGGCCTTCAAAGAATTGGTCCTTTCCAGACACTGACAAGTTTCAAAGGGGAAAAAGCAGACGTGCCCGAGGTAGAGGGCAATACCGAGGATCTCACAGGGGACGCCAATGGCAACCTCCAAATCAAAGAAGGGGCACAGGCAGTCCAGCTGCACCACAAGGACAATCGCAATGGCTTGATTTTCATTCCGCGTACAAAGGTTCAAAGAGAAGCACCCTTGGGCAGAAAATTATCCTTATTCTCACAAAACTGGCATATCTTAACCAAGGACAACTGGATTCTGGATTTGATAGACAAAGGTTACAGATTCCACTTCCATACTTTACCAATAAGACAAGGCATGCCAAACCTGCCACATCATCAAAGGACAGAGGCATTCTCTCAAGTTTCCAAGCTGTTAATTATAAAAGCAATAGAAAGGGTTCCTCCTCAGGAGCAAGGCCAGGGATTTTATTCAAGACTGTTCCTTGTTCCAAGAAAGGAAAACAAATGGAGACCTATACTGGACTTGTCTACTCTAAATACTTATCTCATTGTGCCAAAGTTCAAAATGCTGACGTTGCAGCAACTCCTTCCCATGCTGGGCAAGGGGTCTTGGCTGGTCACTCTGGACCTCAAGGAGGCATACCTGCATGTCCCAATCAGACAAAGCTGCAGAAGATACCTCAGATTTCTTGCAGGGACAGAGCATTATCAATTCTCAGCATTGCCGTTTGGCTTATCTACTGTGCCCAGAGTGTTCATGAAATGCCTGGCATCAGTAGTGGCACACTGCAGACTCCAGGGGATACAAATATACCCCTACCTGGACGACTGCCTCATACAAGCAGACAACAAACAAACCTTAATAGCAAACTTGGACTATGTCATTCAACTACTGCAGGCCTTGGGATACACAGTCAACATTCAGAAATCAAGACTACTGCCATCCCAACAGATTATTTTCCTAGGAGCCAAACTGGACACAGAAACTCAAATGGCCTACCTCACAGAGGAAAAACAGCAGTTACCAGAGTACTTCAAAGGCCTAGCAAAACTCTCCCAGCTGACTGCAAGGAAATTCCTGCAGGCCCTGGGGTTCATGGCATCTTGCATTCTTCTGATACCTTTGGCAAGACTTCATATGAGAAAGCTGCAGTGGTATTTAAAAAACTTATGGTCTCAGTACAGCCAAAGCCTAGAGGACGTAATCCCACTCATTCCATGTCTGCAAAAAGAATTTTTGTGGTGGGCTCAAGCAAGTCCGTTAAACAAAGGCATGTCTTTCAACAGACCTCAAGCAGGTCAAATGATTACAACAGACGCCTCAGATCATGGATGGGGGGCGCACATGGAGGGCAGATGCATTCAAGGTCTATGGACACCAAGGGAAAGACATCTGCACATAAACCAAAAAGAGATGTTGGCAGTGATACATGCAATCGAGACTTTCGAAAAATCACTACAACAAGGACATTTACTAATAAGGACAGACAACACCACTGTCGTGTGGTATATAAACAAGCAGGGAGGCACTCATTCTTATCCCCTCTGCAGACTAACGATTCTCTGGGAAAAATCCCTGAGTCTGAAGATACATTTGCAATCCCAGTTTGTGCCAGGCAAGGACAATGTACTGGCGGACAAGCTGAGCAGAAATTTCTTGGATCCACACGAATGGATGCTGCATCCTCACATTTTCTCACAAATAACAAAGACATGGGGAAGACCGGACGTAGATCTCTTTGCTTCTCACATTAATCATCACCTGGAAAAGTTCTGTACAAGGACCCACCATCCTCTAGCCTGGAAAACGGATGCTCTCTCCTTCAGCTGGAATTCCCTAAAAGTTTATGCATTCCCTCCTCTACCTCTGCTGACCAAGGTGATACTGAAGATCAAAGCAGAACAACCAACAGGCATTTTGATAGCTCCAGACTGGCCAAGGCAACACTGGTACCCATTGCTGTTGAGCATAACTCGGACCAAACCGTGGCCTCTGCCCCTGTTGTCCCTGCTTCTAACACAACACAATTACAGGACTGTCCATCAAAACCTGAAAACATTGCATCTGACAGCCTGGAGGTTACCATGACTCCTTCCACCATCTCTCTTTCCAAAGAAGTTCAAGAGATCTTACTGGAAGCACGCAGACCTTCCACCAGAAGAACCTATTCAGCCAAGTGGAAGAGATTCAGCATCTGGAATGCCAACAGGGGTCAGGATACAACATTACTGAATATACCTCAGATATCAGAATACTTGGCAGAAATGTTTCATACTGAGCTCTCATATTCTTCTATAAAGATTCACGCTTCAGCAATCTCAGCAAAATACAATTGTGATCCACCAGTGTTTTCACATCCTTTACTAAGACAGTTCCTAAGGGGGATAAAGAATATCAAACCTCCCAGAAAACAGCCAGTACCTGCATGGGACCTCAATTTTGTTTTGGAAAAATTAACTCTTCCTCCTTTTGAGCCAGCAGCAACTTCAGAAATGCAATTTCTATCATGGAAAACAGTTTTTCTATTGGCAGTCACATCTGCAAGAAGAGTCTCGGAGATACAGGCACTCATGGCAGTACCTCCCTTCCTCATTTTTCATCAGGACAGAGTTTCTCTAAGAACTAATCCTACATTCATGCCAAAAGTAATTTCCAGGGTGTCTCTAAATCAAGCTATTCACCTGCCTATTTTCTTCCCCAATCCGCAAAACAGGGGGGAAAAACTGCTGCATACTTTGGACATACACAGGCAACTACGCTACTACTTGGACAGAACTAAGGCCACCAGAAAGTCTGACCAACTGTTTGTAGCCTATGATGCTGGAGTACAAGGAAAAGCAATCTCCAAACAAACAATTTCAAAATGGATTGGACACTGCATCAGATTCTGCTATTCTTTCCATGGAAAAGGTGTGCCAGCCAATATTAGGCCACATTCCACCAGAGCTATAGCCACATCCACAGCTTTCCTAAGAGGAGTGGCTACAAAGGACATTCTAGAGGCTGCTACATGGAGCTCCGTGCATACATTTACCAAGCACTGCAACCTGCCCTTATACTCCAGATCCTGAGCAGGCTTTGCTTCGGCAGTCCTGCAGGGCATTTTAGCTACACCATCCCTTTCTTATTTCCATCCACCCCCAGCTTGGCTATGGTATTCAACCCATATGTTATGACTGCAGTTGCATTCTTGAAGGACATAGTACAGTTTTGTACCTACCATAAATGTAGATGTCCGATAGATATGCAACTGCAGTCAGATTTTCCCACCCTCCTACCCCTCTGCAACTTTCCTTATGGGTCCACTACCCCTACTCCTATTAGCTGGGGGTATCTTCTATGGTGTATCTGTTTATTACTGTTGTGCATGTCTGGAATTGTTTATCCATTCACCAAATTTAGCCTTCCTAGGAGGGCACCTGGCATCTGGGGCAAGAAACACTGAAGAAGATGGCGTCGGCCGATGCCTTTATACTCCAGCCGTTCTGACGTCGGAGAGGAGGCAACACCGGCCGACGCCGGACCCAGACTTTGGAATCCGGCCGACCGAGGGCTGCCTGAGGCAGGACATCCCATATGTTATGACTGCAGTTGCATATCTATCGGACATCTACATTTATGGTAGGTACAAAACTGTACTTTTCTTTCCTTTCACCACCCTGGAGTGGCAAAGTACATTTTTATTTAATAAATATATGCTGATACACTATTATTTTGCAAGAAAAAAATGTTGCCGAGTTTCACTTCGTGTGCCTATTTGTTAGAGTAACTATTTCTTTTCCTAGCGTCTGTTTTTATTTCTTTGTGTCAGAATAAACACCCTTACTGGAATTATATTGTACTGCATGGACTGCATTGATAATGCTCCAGAACTGGTGAAAAACATAACCTGTTAAACACATCTGTAAGAATAGACATTATCTCAGCAACACTTGGGGTGCTTAACAAAAGTGTTGTTGACATGTAGTCTCATAGGAGGAAGTAACAGTGGATGGTGTCTGCAGAGAACAGCGGTAGAAGGTAAATCGGCTTTTAAAAGCTGTTAAATACTTTCCTGTGCCACACTTACAAACAGAAAGTGTGATGCAACAAAGCATCTTACAGCTTTTAAAGCATTAGTTCTCCAGGTGAGCACTTCTTTCCTTCTGTTGTCTGACAGCACTAAGCGCTTTTGCTGGCTTTTAAAGCATTTAAAGCTGGTAAAAGACTTCGCCCCTTCTGTACTTTTGTCCCATGTAACTGGTAATGCATGTAGTAGATAAAGCTCCATAGACTACAAAGAGTTATGATCGAGTTAGCAATCCACCCATCTTTGTCATTTTTACACATGGGGTCTGGGTGTCACATCAGCAGTGACCATCATCTAGAGTGTCCACTTCTCAGGCACATAATAAACTGGTTATGATCAGAAACTTAGTCATAATTCTCTGAGTATTTATTATTAATTAACATTGGAAAAGGGGTCTTCTGTATCGTGTTTTAAATCCTGCTGTTACAGGATGTCGTCAACAACAGCCCCCTTTTTCCCATTTTTCTACATGGGGTCTGGGTTTTGTGTTAACTGTCACCAACTCTCTTGATTCAATGCCACACTCCTGCCTTCTTCAACATTTATGTCTGACTGTCGCAGATATTCTCTCACACAATCTGTCCACCCCTTTGCTGGGTGCCCTCATTACCTCTTACTTCATGTCTGTCCCAAATCTTCTTCACCAGATTGTCTTCTACTTTTCTGCACATCTGCCTGAACCACCATAATCTCTTATTTGATCTTTTCTGCAACTAGAGCTACTTTGGCATTTGCTCTTATGTCCTCATGTCTTCATTTGTCCCACAAAGTGCATCCTGCATCTCTTCTTAGGCACTTCATTCCATCACCTCTGGCTTTCTCATCTGCGCTGCCTTTACTGCCCAGGTTTCTGTACCACACAGTAGTAATAGTCGCACCACTGTCGTGTAAACCTTACTCTTCAGCTCTTTGGCATTCTTCTGTCATAGACTACACCTGACACTCTATGCCAGTTAGCTACAGCCCCTCTGATTCTAGCTTTGACCTCTTCATTCAGACTTCCCTTCTCAACCACCCTCCCAGATACTTGAAGCTCTTTACCTGCTCCACTATCTGCCCTTCTGCCTCAGTTGTCAGTCTCTTCTGATTTCCCCAATTTGCTGCCATTACCACTGTTTTATCTGTACTTAGTTTCATCACATGTTCCTACAGTTTTGCATTCCATCCCACTATCCTTTGCTGAAATTCTTGCCTATAATGCCACATTGTCTGCATACAGCAACTTTGTTGATCTGTCCCCTACGACCTGTTTGCTAATGTACTCCATCACCAGTATGAACAGCAGTGGGCTCAAAGCTGAACTGTGGTGCACACCCACTCACACTGTGAGCCCCTCTGTGAAACCAAACACTGTTCGTACTTGAGTCATTAGGCCCTTGTACATTTTTTATTTTATTTTATTTATCATGTGTTAACCAGAAAAGTCCGACTTGGAACAAAGCCAATTTTCAGCGGAGGTCCAGGGAGAAAATACTCCACATGCATATCTTTCTAATGTGGGAAGAAACCGGAGCATTCGGAGGAAACCCACACAAATGCAGGAAGGACATACAGACTCGAACCAGAGAACCTCTTGCTGTGAGGCGACAATGCTACCACTGCACCACTGCGCTGTCTGCCTGCACTAATTCTACCAATGTCAATGGGACTTCGAACCACCAAAGTACTGACCAAATCCGCTTTCTTGGGACCTTGTCATATGTTTTTCCAAGTCTAGGAATGTCCATTTGGAGTCTTTCCTCATCTGTAGCTTTTTCTTAACTATCTGTCTCACTGCAAACATACTGATCTGAATCCGAACGGCTAATCTCCCATCTTACTTTCTACTACTACGCATATCCATTTATTATTCACCCTCTTCAGAACTTTCATCCACTGTGACAAGAGTTTGATACCTCTGTACTGCCCATAGTTGTGGATGTCCCCTTTGTTCTTGTACAATGGCATGAGTCTGGGCTACGCCTTTATCTCCGTACTGCTATGAGTGCCCTCAGGAGCCATTGCTCCCCTATCTCACCCAATACCTTTATCATACCTGCTGTGACCTCAGCTGAGCCTGCTGCTTTCCCTGACTTCATCTTCCTTAGTGCTGTTCTTATTTCTTCTAAGGTGGGCTCCTCCTCTTCTCTCACTGTAGGCTGTGTCTGGGGCAGTACAGCTTCTGTGTGGTTTTCTTCATTCAGAAGCTGCTGGAAATACTCCTTCCATCTGCCTTTGATGTCCTGTGGACTGGTGAGCAGGTTGTTGCTGGCATCCCTTATGAAGGGTGCCTGACTATCTTCTTTATCTTTCTGTCTTTGTCTTGCAACCTGATATCATTTCTTTGTGCCCCTTACTGAGTCACTTTCCAGAAGTTGGTACAGTGCCGCCAATGCCCTATTCTTTGCTATTGCAACTTCTTTCTTAGTTTCTTTGTTAGCCAACCGGCATTCCTTCCTAGTCTGGTCTATCTTTTCTATCTCCCACATTTTCTGCACTCCTATCTTTTGATGACTTTCTGGACTTCTGCATTCCATCACCGGGTCTCCTTGCGTACCTTATTTCCATACCTTGCTCAGCCACATATGCCTTTTTTAGACCTCACACATGCTGTTTTGAGGTTCTGCCACTCTTCTCCGGTCCACCAATTTCCTCCTCTTCTTGGTGTGCTAAAGTCCTGAGTAATTTGTTGAACTGTTGTACTTTCTCTCCAGTCAACTTCCGGGTCTTCAACCTGGTGTCTGTTGACTTAAGAGCCCTCTTTGCCCATTGCATGCAACTGATTGCGGAAACCAGTGGTTTATGCTGTGGGCTGTTTCACTGGGGATGAGTTTGTAATCATTGATTCTATGCCTCTGCCCTTTCCTTACTAGGAGGAAGTCTACCTGAGTTGCATGTTGGCCACTCTTGTATGTGATTTTGTGACTGTCTCTCTTTCATAACCATGTGTTGGTTACTACCAAGCCATTTGCCAGACAAAAGTCTAGATTGACCTCTCTTTTATTCATGTTGCCCCACCTATGTGGATCCAAGCAGTCCTCATAGCCTGTTCTGTCTGTACAGATGTGTGTGCTCCATTCACCCATTATCAACCAATTCCTGTTGTCCTGCTTTATCAAGTCAGTCCTGCAACTCCTGTCTGAATGCCCTCTTTTCCTCACTGTCACAACCCTGCTCTGAGGCATAGGCTGAGGTTATGAATACTGCGCTATCATTACACTCGAGTCTGACTGACATGAGTCTGTCACTAATACTGATGACATCCCTCACTATCACAACCCTGCTGTGGGGCATAGGCTGATATTATGAATACTGCCACATCCTTACAGTGGAGTCTGATTGCCTTGAGTCTGTCACTAATACTGATGACATCCCTCACTGTCACAACCCTGCTGTGGGTCATAGGCTGAGGTTATGAATACTACAGTATCATTACACTGGAGTCTGATTGCCATGAATCTGTCACTAATACTGATGACATCACTCACTATCACAACTCTGATGTGGGTCATCGGCTGAAGTTATGAATACTGCACTATCATTGCACTGGAGTCTGATTGCCACAAGTCTGTCACTAATACTGATGACATCCCTCACTACCACAACCCTGCTGTGGGCCATAAGCTGAGGTTATGAATACTGCACTATCATTACACTGGAGTCTGATTGCCATGAGTCTGTCACTAATACTGATGACATCCCTCACTGTCACAGCCCTGCTGTAGGATATAGGCTGAGATTATGAATACTGCAGTATCATTACACTGGAGTCTGATTGCCATGAGTCTGCCACTAATACTGATGACATCCCTCACTATCACAACCCTGCTGTGGGTCATAGGCTGAGGTTATGAATACTGCAGTATCATTACTCTGAAGTCTGATTACCATGAGTCTGCCACTAATACTGATGACATCCCTCACTATCACAACCCTGCTGTGGGTCATAGGCTGAAGTTATGAATACTGCCCGATCATTATATTGGAGTCTGATTGCCATGAGTCTGTCACTAATACTGATGACATCCCTCACTGTCACAACCCTGCCGTGGGTCAAAGACTGAGGTTATGAATACTGCCCGATCATTACACTGGAGTCTGATTGTCATGAGTCTGTCACTAATACTGATGACATCCCTCACTGTCACAACCCTGCTGTGGGTCATAGGCTGAGGTTATGAATACTGCAGTATCATTACACTGGAGTCTGACTGCCATGAGTCTGTCACTAATACTGATGACATATCTCACTATCACAACCCTGCTGCGGATCATATGCTGAGGTTATGAATACTGCCCGATCATTACACTGGAGTCTGATTGTCATGAGTCTGTCACTAATACTGATGACATCCCTCACTATCTCAACACTGCTGTGGGTCATAGTCTGAGGTTATGAATGCTGCAGTATTATTACTCTGCAGTCTGATTGCCATGAGTCTGTCACTAATAGTGATGACATCCCTCACTATCACAACTCTGTTGTGGGTCATAGTCTGAGGTTATGAATACTGCCCGATCATTGTACTGGAGTTTGATTGCCATGAGTCTGTCACTAATACTGATGACATGCCTCACTGTCACAACCCTGCTGTGTGTCATAGGCTGAGGTTATGAATACTGCACTATCATTACACTGGAGTCTGATTGCCATAAGTCTGTCACTAATGCTGATGAGAGTCAATAGGCTGAGGTTATGAATACTGCAGTATCATTACACTGCAGTCTGACTGCCATGAGTCTATCACTAATACTGATGGCATCCCTGACTATCACAACCGTGCTGTCAGTCATAGGCTGAGGATGTCCTTCAAGGATGCATCTGCAGTCTTTACAAATGGGTTGTCCTGTCGTCAGGCAGCCCTTCGGTCGGCCGGATTCCAAAGTCTGGGTCTGGCTTCGGCTGGTGTCGCACTTCACCCGACGTCATTGCGGCAGTCATTCGGGTATAAAGGCATCAGCCGACGCCATTTTCCTCAGTCTTTCTTGCCGCGTGGCGCCCGAAGCAGAAGCTGTTCGCAAGTGCCGGTCGGTCAGATCCAGAGATTACTACTACCGAATACTACGAAGACTTCTATAAAGCTAAGTACCCGTTGGGGACTCTTTCTTGCCTCAGCCGATGTCAGAGAAAGTTAATAACTGTTTATCTTGTGGGAAACAAATACCTCATAAAGATTTCCACTCTATTGCATACATTGTTTAGGCCCAGACCACGGCGTAGCAGCTTGTCTAGCCTGTGCTTCTTTTAACCGACGGACGCTTAGACGCCGCCGGACTTTGCTGAACAGATTTTCGCTCGATTTTGCCTACATTATGCCGTCGGATCCTCCGACTACGCAAATAACCAAAAAACGCAAAGAAAAGGACCGACACTCGCGGTCCGCGGTTTCGGCCGAAACCGCGGTTAAGCAAACCACAAGTGTCTCGGTTTCGGCCGAAACCGAGCAAGCGGTTCTTTCTTCAGCCGATAACTTGCTTTCTACCGAGGCCTCTTCTAACCTGGTAGAAACGGCTTCTGAAATCCAACCTTCTGTTGCAATTTCACAGGATTTATCAGACACCATTCCCCTAGATATTTCTACCCCTGCACGTGGAGCTGCTAGGCCTCCTCCAGCTATTTCTATTAAGGCCTTTGCCAGGACGAAAGCAGCCAAAGCATCAAAACCTGGGCCTGCCAAGCCCCCCTCTCACAGGCCCAGCACCAGCTCCCATATGCTTTCTTTGGCAGAGGATCTCATCTCTTTAATTCGTGGAGCCCAGCCTCATCCAGACAGGGCCTCTCCCTCCTCCAGAAAAGAGGCCTAGAGCAGAGCCCCCTGAGCCAGTAGCCACAGATGATTCCTCTGATGACTCAGAACATACAGACCCTCCTGAGGCTTCTTATTCTCCTTACGAAGACTCTGATGCTGAGGAGTCCATCCCTTCAGCCTCTCCTCCTGAGGAATTTTCCTTTGGGGAAACCTTGCATGCTATGAGGGAACAATTTCAGTGGCAGGGCCAAGATTTCTCAGATTCTAGAAAAAGGCTTAGGACCTTTCTACATTTGCCACAGCATAGGCCTTTAGCTATACCTCCAGTTCTATCTGTTGTTGACGATGCATTTAATGATGCTTGCACTGCTCCTGATACTTTACCTCCGGCTCCTGCTAAGCCCGATAGGTACTACAGGGTCCCGGACACTCATCACCACTTATATAAGGCTCCTTTTGCAGATCCAGAGACTATCTCCCAGGGCCCTAAAGCTGTAGCAGCTACTTCTTCTAAACCCCTCCCCTCTGAAAGGGAATCCAGGTCCTTAGAGAGATGGGGTAAAAAAGTTTACACCTCTGCTACTTTGTCAACTAGAGCTTTGAACTGCCAATTTCATATGATTCAATATCAAGAGTTTATGCTTGACCAGTTGACTAAAAAGCTGTCCTCTGAAGAATCTTTAGATAAAAAGTATGTTCAAGAAATGTTACATAACATACAGCAGGTTAGTAACCATTCTTTAAAATGTAGCTATGATGCACTGGAGGCTTCCTTTAGATCAGCCATGACTGGCACAGTTATCAGGAGACATGCATGGTTGAAAGAACAGGCATTACCAGACCATGTCAAATCTAAGCTTTTGGATGCACCTATGGACAAGGTCAATTTATTTGGTGCCCCCGCACAGCAGGTACTAAAAAAGATGGAAGAGAAAGCAAAATCTGTGCAAACAGTGAAAGATTTCTTACAAGTTCAACCTCCAAGGTTTAGCAGGAACTGGCCCTCCAAGAATTGGTCCTTTCTGGACTCCTCTAAGGCGCAAAGAGGCAGGAATAGGCGCTCTAGAGGCAGAAACCAATCCAGGGGTGCCTACAGGGGTCGCCAGTGGCAGGGTAACAACCAACGAGGCACGGATACAGCCACCACCACTACAACAACTCAATCACAGTGACTTGGCGGTGGCACTGCCTACCAGGGAACAACTAGAAGCACCCTAGGCGGAAAGCTAACATTATTTTCAAGAAACTGGCACTGCATTACAAGAGAAAAATGGATTTTGCAGACTATAGACAAAGGTTACAGGTTCCATTTCCATACACTACCAGGAAAGAGAGGAATGCCAAACCTACCACCTTCTCAAAGGGCAGAAGCTCTAAAACAAATATCTCAATTATTAAGAATGAGAGCTGTGGAAAAGGTACCATTTACGGAGCAAGGGAAGGGATTTTACTCCAGGCTCTTCCTGGTACCAAGAAAGGAAAACAAATGGAGGCCTATTCTAGACCTGTCCGCTTTAAACACATTCCTCATTGTTCCAAAATTCAAAATGCTGACTCTACAGCAGCTTCTTCCCATGCTGGGCAAGGAGTCTTGGCTGGTAACTCTAGATCTCAAGGAGGCATACCTGCACGTCCCCATAAGACCAATTTGCAGAAGATACCTCAGATTTCTTGCAGGATCAGAGCATTATCAATTCTCAGCATTGCCCTTTGGCTTATCTACTGCGCCCAGAGTGTTCACGAAATGCCCGGCATCAGTAATCGCTCATTGCAGACTTCAGGGAATTCAAATCTATCCCTACCTGGACGACTGCCTGATACAAGCGGACAACAAAAACAAACTAACAGAAGACTTACAAAGAGTCATCTACCTGCTGCAAGCCCTGGGATATACAGTCAATACAAAAAAGTCAAGGCTGATTCCATCCCAAAGAATAACCTTTCTGGGTGCAGAATTGGACACATCAAAACAAAAGGCATTTCTAACTGCAGAAAAGAAAGAGCAACTTCCTCTCTACTTCTTGGCATTAACAAAGCAGAGCCATCTAACTGCAAGAAAAGTGCTACAAGCTCTAGGCTTCATGGCATCCTGCATAATACTGGTCCCTCATGCCAGGCTGCATATGAGAAAGCTACAGTGGTACCTAAAGAATTTGTGGTCTCAGCACAAGCACAGCCTAGAAACCAAAATTCCAATGATCCCATGCCTGAAGCAAGAGTTCTTATGGTGGGCTCAGGCCTGTCAATCAAACACAGGACTGCCCTTCTGCAAAAGTCAACCAAGACAAACCATCACGACAGATGCCTCAGACCTTGGTTGGGGGGCACACATGATGGGCAAGTGCATTCAAGGCCTATGGACTCAAGACCAGCTGCATCTGCACATAAATCTAAAAGAAATGATGGCAGTAAAATTGGCAATCCAGGCATTCAGACCTTTTCTCCAAGAAGGCCAGTTGATGATAAGGACAGACAACACCACAGTTATGTGGTACATCAACAAACAGGGAGGCACACACTCATACCCTCTATGCCGGCTGGCACTGGACCTATGGGATGTGGCTCTGAGCTACAACATTCAGTTACAGGCAATTTATGTACCAGGAAGGAAAACATTCTAGCAGACATATTAAGCAGAACTACAACAGATGCCCACGAATGGATGCTGCATCCGGACATCTTCAAAACCATCACAAGAGAATGGGGATTACCACAAATAGACTTGTTTGCATCCCCATTCAATCACCAGTTGAAGAAATTCTGCACAAGGACTTACCACCCACTTGCTTGGAAGGTGGACTCCCTATCCTTCAGTTGGAAAAGCCTGACAGCATACGCATTCCCACCACTTCCTTTGATGCACAAGGTGCTTCTCAAGATCAAAGAGGAACGTCCGAGGATCATCCTGATAGCCCCAGACTGGCCAAGACAACATTGGTATCCACTGCTGAGGAGCATGTCCAGGGAACAAATATGGAAACTGCCCCTGATCCCATTACTGCTGACACAGAACAACTACAACATTCTGCATCCAAGCCTAAAAACTCTGCAGCTAACTGCCTGGAACATTACATAACAACAATTAACCCAAATTTATCCCAAAGGGTTAAAGACATAATCCTGGAGGCTCGTAGACCTTCAACAAGAAAGAATTATGCAGCAAAATGGAAAAGATATCTCATCTGGAGTACTGCAAAGGGGCAAGATGTGACACTGGTGAACATAGCCAACATCCTGGAGTACTTGGCGGAGCTCTTTCATACAGGCCTGTCCTATTCCTCCATCAAGATACATGCATCAGCTATTTCAGCAGAATACAGCTTGGATCCTCCTGTCTTCTCGCATCCTCTGCTCAGACCGTTTCTGAGAGGAATTAAAATGTAAAACCTCCCAGGAAACCTCCATTGCCAGCATGGGACTTGAACTTTGTGCTAGAAATCTGACTCTACCTCCTTTTGAACCAGCAGCTACAGCAGAATTGCAATACTTATCCTGGAAGACTGCTTTCCTGCTGGCAATAACTTCAGCAAGAAGGGTCTCTGAACTACAGGCATTAATGGCAGTACAACCCTTCCTGATCTTCCATCAAGATAGAGTGTCCTTGAGAACAAATCCTACATTTATGCCTAAGGTGGTATCCAGAGTCTCTTTAAATCAGGCTATCCACCTTCCTACATTCTTCCCCAATCCACAGAACAGGGGAGAAAAGCTCTTGCATACCTTGGATGTACACAGACAATTACGCTACTACCTGGACAGGACAAAAACAATAGAAAAACTGACCAGCTTCTGGTAGCATATGCAACAGGAAAGGAAGGAAAACCAATTTCTAAACAGACAATCTCCAAATGGATAGGAAATTGCATTAGATTTTGTTACTCCTACCATGGAAAGAAAACTCCAGAGAACATCAGGCCTCACTCCACAAGGGCTACAGCCACTACCACAGCTTTCTTACGAGGAGTGGCTACCAAGGACATTATAGAGGCTGCTACTTGGACCTCCGTGCATACATTTGCCAAGCATTATAATTTACCTCTATACTCTAGATCCCGTGCTGGATTTGCCACTGCTGTTTTGCAAGGGATCCTAACTACACCATAATTTCATTTCTCCTCCTCCCCCAGTTTGGCTATGGTATTCTACCCATTTGTAAAGACTGCAGATGCATCCTTGAAGGACAGAGTACAGTTTTGTACCTACCATAAATGTAGATGTCCGAGAGGAATGCATCTGCAGTCAGGATTACCCACCCTCCTTCCCCTCTGAGGTACTCCTAGGGTACTTACCAATCTTCAGCTAGCTTGGGGGGGATCTATTATGGTGTATTTGTTTGTATATATGTACATACATGCTTATTTTGTGTGTTTGCTCTCTACTATTTGGAAACTTTGGCATTTATCCAAATTTAGCCATCCAAGAGGGCACCTGGCATCTGGGGCAAGAAACATTGAGGAAAATGGCGTCGGCTGATGCCTTTATACCCGAATGACTGCCGCAATGACGTCGGGTGAAGTGCGACACCAGCCGAAGCCAGACCCAGACTTTGGAATCCGGCCGACCGAAGGGCTGCCTGATGACAGGACAACCCATTTGTAAAGACTGCAGATGCATTCCTCTCGGACATCTACATTTATGGTAGGTACAAAACTGTACTTTATGAATACTGCCCGATCATTACACTGGAGTCTGATTGCCACGTGCTTGTCACTAATATTGATGACATCCCTCACTATCTCAACCCTGCCGCAGGTCATAGGCTGAGGTTATGAATACTGCACTATCATTACAGTGAAGTCTGATTGCCATGAGTCTGTCACTAATACTGATGACATCCCTCACTATCTCAACCCTGCCGCAGGTCATAGGCTGAGGTTATGAATACTGCACTATCATTACAGTGAAGTCTGATTGCCATGAGTCTGTCACTAATACTGATGACATCCCTCACTGTCACAACCCTGCTGTGGGTCATAGGCTGAGGTTATGAATACTGCACTATCATTACAGTGAAGTCTGATTGCCATGAGTCTGTCACTAATACTGATGACATCCCTCACTGTCACAACCCTGCTGTGGGTCATAGGCTGAGGTTATGAATACTGCACTATCATTACAGTGAAGTCTGATTGCCATGAGTCTGTCACTAATACTGATGACATCCCTCACTGTCACAACCCTGCTGTGGGTCATAGACTGAGGTTATGAATCATTACACTGGAGTCTGATTGCCATGAGTCTGTCACGAATACTGATGACATCCCTCACTGTCACAACCCTGCTGTGGGTCAAAGACTGAGGTTATGAATCATTACACTGGAGTCTGATTGCCATGAGTCTGTCACGAATACTGATGACATCCCTCACTGTCACAACCCTGCTGTGGGTCATAGACTGAGGTTATGAATCATTACACTGGAGTCTGATTGCCATGAGTCTGTCACGAATACTGATGACATCCCTCACTGTCACAACCCTGCTGTGGGTCAAAGACTGAGGTTATGAATCATTACACTGGAGTCTGATTGCCATGAGTCTGTCACTAATATTGATGACATCCCTCACTGTCACAACCCTGCTGTGGGTCAAAGACTGAGGTTATGAATCATTACACTGGAGTCTGATTGCCATGAGTCTGTCACGAATACTGATGACATCCCTCACTGTCACAACCCTGCTGTGGGTCATAGACTCAGGTTATGAATACTGCAGTGTCGTTGCATTGGAGTCTGATTGCCATGAGTCTGTCACTAATGCTGATGGTAGTCATAGGCTGAGGTTATGAATACTGCAGTATCATTACACTGCAGTCTGACTGCCATGAGTCTGTCACTATTACTGATGACATCCCTCACTGTCACAACCCTGCTGCAGGTCATAGGCTGAGGTTATGAATACTGCAGTATCATTACACTGCAGTCTGACTGCCATGAGTCTGTCACTAATACTGATGACATCCCTCACTATCACAACCCTGCTGCGGGTCATAGGCTGAGGTTATGAATACTGCAGTATCATTACACTGCAGTCTGACTGCCATGAGTCTGTCACTAATACTGATGGCATCCCTGACTATCACAACCATGCTGTCAGTCAAAGGCTGAGGTTATGAATACTGCACTATCATTGCACTGGAGTCTGATTGCCATGAGTCTGTCACTAATACTGATGAGAGTCAATAGGCTGAGGTTATGAATACTGCACTATCATTACACTGGAGTCTGATTGCCATGAGTCTGTCACGAATGCTGATGAGAGTCAGTAGGCTGAGGGTATGAATACTGTAGTATCATTACTCTGGAGTCTGATTGCCATTAGTCTGTCACTAATACTGATGGTAGTCATAGGCTGAGGATATGAATACTGCAGTATCATTACACTGCAGTCTGACTGCCATGAGTCTGTCACTATTACTGATGACATATCTCACTGTCACAACCCTGCTGCAGGTCATAGGCTGAGGTAATGAATACTGCAGTATCATTACACTGCAGTCTGACTGCCATGAGTCTGTCGCTATTACTGATGACATCCCTCACTATCACATCCCTGCTGCATATCATAGGCTGAGGTTATGAATACTGCCCGATCATTACACTGGAGTCTGATTGCCATGAGTCTGTCACTAATACTGATGACATGCCTCACTGTCACAACCCTGCTGTGGGTCATAGGCTGAGGTTATGAATACTGCACTATCATTACACTAGAGTCTGATTGCCACGTGTCTGTCACTGATGACATCCCTCACTGTCACAACCCTGCTGTGGGTCATAGGCTGAGGTTATGAATACTACATTTTCATTACACTGGAGTCTGATTGCCATGAGTCTGTCACCAATACTGATGACATCCCTCACTGTCACAACCCTGCTGTGGGTCATAGGCTGAGGTTATGAATACTACATTTTCATTACACTGGAGTCTGATTGCCATGAGTCTGTCACCAATACTGATGACATCCCTCACTGTCACAACCCTGCTGTGGGTCATAGGCTGAGGTTATGAATACTGCAGTATCAGTACTCTGGAGTCTGATTTCCATGAGTATGTCACTAATAGTGATGACATCCCTCACTATCACAACTCTGTTGTGGGTCATAGGCTGAGGATGTTCTTCATCTCACATTGCTGCAGTCCTTACACTTGGGTAGTCCGCTGTCCTCGGTCGGCCCGAATATCAAAGTATAAGGCTGACGTCGGTCAAGGCGCATTAGACTGACATCAGGACGTCAGGGTACAAATGCGCATGACCGACGTCATATCCTCAGTCTTTTTTGCCGCATGGTCCGATGCAGAAGCAGCGTTGCAAGTGCCGTTCGGCGTTCTGAAATTTTTCGAGTTCGGAGTTTCAGACCGAGTCAAAGTTGGCTAAGTACCCCGTTGGGGAATATTTTGCTTTTTTCTTGCCTCAGTGGTTTACGGATGTCAGAAAAAGTGAATAACTGTATTTCTTGTGGGAAACAGATACCGCATAGAGATTATCATACCTTGTGTATTCCTTGTTTAGGGCCTGAGCACGGCGTTGTTGGGTGTCGCTTTTGTGCTAGATTCAATAAGCGCACTATTAAGAGAAGGTTAGATTGTGCCAGGTTAGTCTTTGGGAAGCGGTGCAATTACACTATGCCGTCGGATGCTCCGGCGTCCGCTTCTTCAAAGAAGCGCAAGGATAAAGCAGCTAAGCCCAGGGTAGACGAGTCGTCCGTGCCCGGCGCCGGTTCTTTAGAGGTATCGGTGGAGCCGGTGGTTCCACCGGAGGTTTCTCTGGAGGCCCAGGGGGAGACCTTGTTATTGCAGGATGTGGCCTCTCAGGAGGCAAGTCAGGCTGAAGGGGCTTCTCAGGTTACTGTACTCCCCTCCCTTCCTAGGGTGGTTAGGCCTTCTGTTTCCAAGGCTTCTCCCAGAGGCAGGCCAGGTTTAGCTTCTGTTGGTGTCACTCCTAGTTCTTCAGGATCTGTGCCCAAGAAGCATATGCTTAAAATGGCAGAAGATTTGATTACCTTAATTAGAGGTTCTTTGCCCCCTCCTGATAAGAGGCCTAGGGTGGAACCTGAGTTAGGGAGTTTTGAGCAGGCTTCAGATGTTTCAGAGTCTTCGGCTGAAGACTTGCAGGAGTATTCTCCTTATTCTGATTCTGATGTGGATGATTCTACTCCTTCTGCTTCTCCTCCTGAGGATTTTTCTGTCTCAGAGAGCCTCCATTCCATGGGGGGGCATTTTAAGTGGGAAGGTCAGGATTTCTCTGATTCCAGGAAAAGGCTTAGGGAATTTCTGTTTTTACCCCAGCATAGGCCTTTGGCTATACCTTCTGTTCTGGATGTTGTGGAGGATGTGTTTGCAGAGGCTTCTCTTAATCCTGATTCCTTGCCTCCTGCTCCTGTTAAGCCGGATAGGTATTATAGGGTGCCTGGAAGCTCATAAGTTTCTTTTTAAGAGTCCTAGGGCGGACCCAGAAACTGTTAGTCAGGGGCCTAAGGGTGTTAAGGCTTCTGTTGTTAAAAATCCGGTTCCTCCAGATAAAGAGGCTAGGGCTTTGGATAGATGGGGAAAGAAAGTTTATACGTCTTCCACCCTAGCTATGAGGGCTCTAAATTGCCAGTTTCACATGTTGAAATACCAAAACTATCTACTGTCTCAATTGAAGTCTAAGGTAGATGCTCTGGCGGAAGGTATTGACTGTAAAGAGTTACAGGATTTGGTACATGTCTCTGAACAAGTGGGTAAGCATTCTTTGCAATGTGGTTTTGATGCTGTACAGGCCTCGTCTAGGGTGGCTGCCACAGGGTCAGTTCTTCGAGGCACGCCTGGCTGAGGGATCAGAATTTATCTGACCATGTTAAGACAAGGATTTTGGATGCTCCTTTACAATCTGATGTGTTATTTGGTTCACCTGTTGAGGCAGTCTTAAAGAAAATGGAAGACAAGGCTAAGTCTATGCAGACTGTTAAAGATTTTTGCAGGTTCAGCCTCCGAAGTTTAGCAGAAATTGGCCTACTAAGGGGTGGACGTATCCTTCTTATGATTCCCAGTCTAGGGGCAGGTCTAGACGGGGTAGGGGCAGAGCTCAGGGCTCTTTCAGGCCTAGAACAGGAGTTCACCTGCACAGTCTTCGGTGAGGGCAGGGGTCAGTCCTTTCGTAAACAGACCCAATGACCTACCTTTTCAGCTGCCAGAGTCTTCTCGACTGGCAGCACCTTTGGGAGGAAGGTTGGCACTTTTCAAAGAAAATTGGAGTTTAATTACCCAAGACAGATGGGTATTGGATATCATACACCAAGGTTACAGATTTTATTTCCATACCTTGCCTCCTTTCAAAGGCATGCCAGACGTTCCTCCTCAGCAAAGAATAGAGGCTCACAAACAGATTTCTCTGCTGCTCCAAATAGGAGCCATTCAGCCGGTCCCTCTGTCAGAAGTGGGCCTAGGATTTTATTCTCGCCTGTTCCTAGTACCAAAGAAGGGGAACACGTGGAGACCAATTCTGGATTTATCTATCCTCAACACTTATCTGGACATTCCCAAGTTCAAAATGTTGACGTTACAACAGCTTTTACCTCTGCTGGGCAAAGATCATTGGATGGTGACTCTGGATCTCAAGGAGGCTTACCTTCATGTTCCTATCAGGCTAAGTTGCAGGAAGTATCTACGTTTCCGGGCTGGGACTTCTCATTATCAGTTCTCTGCATTGCCCTTTGGCTTATCTACTGCGCCCAGAGTATTCACAAAAGTTCTGGCTCCAGTGATAGCTTTCTTCAGATTAAGAGGAATACAGATCTATCCTTATTTGGACGATTGTCTGATTCTGGCTCAAGGAAAAGAAGAACTTCTTCATCATCTACACTATGTGATAGCAGTGCTAAGATGCCTGGGGTATTCTGTGAACGAAATAAGGTCCAGTCTAGTACCCTCTCAGGACATGTGCTTTCTGGGTGTGAGACTGAATACAGCATCCCAGATGGCCTTTTTGACCCCGGACAAACAAAAGAATCTTTCTCTTTACTTCCATCAATTGTCTCATCAGTCCAGGCTGACTGCAAGGACAGTCCTTCAAGCCTTGGGGTTCATGGCATCTTGTATTCTGGTGCTTCCCAATGCCAAACTGCATATGAGGAAGCTACAATGGTATCTCAAAATGTATGGACACAGCACTGCCAAGATTTGGACACTGTCATTCAGATAATACCTTGCATTCAAAAGGAATTTTTGTGGTGGGCTCAGGAATGTCACCTAAACAAGGGACTCTCTGTGACCCGGCCAGAGGCAAGTCAGATTCTAACGACAGATGCCTCAGACAAAGCTTGGGGAGCTCATCTAAATGGAAAGTGGATACAAGACACGTGGCCTGTCAGACTTCTACATCTACATATCAACCTGAAGGAGATGTTAGCAGTCCAATTTGCATTAATAGCTTTCAAGGATTTACTTCTTCCAGGGCAGGTGTTGATTCTAACAGACAACACAACTGTCATGTGGTACATCAACAAGCAAGGGGAACACATTCTTATCCTCTGTGCAGACAAGCAATGATTTTGTGGGAGACTGCTCTCAGTTTACAGCTAAATCTTCAGGCAAGGTTTCTGCCGGGAGCACAGAACTCCTTAGCAGATGTGTTGAGCAGACAAATTATGGATCCCCACGAGTGGAAATTGGATCCTCATGTATTTCAGAAATTGACAGTGTCATGGGGAACTCCAGACATAGATCTGTTCGCTTCTCCACTAAACTACCAGCTGCCAAAGTTTTGCACAAAGTTTTCATCCCACAGCTTGGAAAGTGGATGCTCTTTCATTCAATTGGAGCAATCTTCATGTGTATGCCTTTCCACCTCTGCCTCTCCTCCCAAAGGTACTTCTGAAGGTCAGACAGGACAAGCCAAAGATGATTTTAATAGCTCCAGATTGGCCTCGACAGCATTGGTACCCGCTACTGAGAAGTCTGGTGCGGAGCCTCCATGGCCTTTACCATCAATTCCACACCTGCTGACTCAGGAGAACAGTCATTTACTCAATGTCAAACTTCACTCTCTTCACCTGACAGCCTGGCATATTCTGTTTTAAACCCTGGAGGGTTGCAGCTTCCACAGCAAGTTTTGAATGTTATTTTGGAAGCCAGAAGGCCTAGTACAAGGAAAGTGTACGCAGATAAATGGAAGAGATTTTTATTTTGGAGTGCAGCAAAAGCATTTGATGTTTCTAAGCCTAATTTAAGTGTGGCTCTTCAATATCTTACTGAGTTACTGGACAAAGGTTTGTCCTTCTCTTCTATTAAGATTCATGCTGCAGCAATTTCTGCTCACTATGATTGTGACCCACCATTGTTTTCTCATCCTTTGTTTAAGCAATTCCTTAGAGGGGCAAAGAATATAAGACCCCACGGAGAGCTCCTACTCCTGCTTGGGATCTCAATTTTGTGTTGGAGAAACTCACTCTACAACCTTTTGAGCCTGCAGCTACTGCTGAGTTGAAATATTTATCATGGAAGACTGCTTTTTTGTTAGCCATTACCTCTGCGAGAAGGGTTTCTGAATTACAGGCCCTTATGGCAGTTGAGCCTTTCTTAATTTTCCATAAGGATAGGGTATCTTTGCGTACTAATCCTTCCTTTATGCCTAAAGTGGTTTCTAGTGTGTCTTTAAACCAAACTATTCATTTGCCTACCTTTTATGCAAACCCCCAAAATAAAGGGGAAAAGATTTTGCACACTTTGGATATACACAGGCAGTTGCGATATTATTTGAGCAGAACTAAAGGGTTCAGGCAGTCTCAGCAGTTGTTTGTTTCTTTTGCTTTGAGTTCTCAGGGCAAGCCTGTGTCAAAACAAACTATTTCTAAGTGGATTGGGTTTTGCATTGCTTTCTGTTATTCCCATCATGGCAAGGAGGTTCCAGCTGGGATTAGGTCTCATTCCACTAGGGCTACTGCCACTTCAACAGCTTTTCTAAGGGGGGTGGCAACTAAAGATATCTTAGAGGCAGCTACTTGGAGTTCTGTGCATACTTTCTCTAAGTATTATCACCTTCCACTTTACTCTAAATCTAGGGCTGGTTTTGCCACTGCTATTTTACAGGGCATTTTGGCAGCTCCTGCTTCTTTATAGTTGTGCCATCCTCCCTTACCTCTGCTTTGGGATTCTACCCAAGTGTAAGGACTGCAGCAATGTGAGATGAAGAACATAGTACAGTTTTGTACCTACCATAAATGTAGATGTTCGAAGATCCACATTGCTGCAGTCCAATTTACCCTCCCTCCTTCCCCTCTGTAGTTAGAGGCGGTTGTGTGGGTTGGATTGTAAATTTTGTGTATATTGTATATATTGTACATATTATTAGTGCTAGGGTGGTTGGTTGTTGGTTTTGTTGTCTTTGGGTTTTGACCTTTTTTGTTAGGGTCTTCTGACATCTGGGGCAAGAAAAGACTGAGGATATGGCGTCGGTCATGCGCATTTGTACCCTGACGTCCTGATGTCAGTCTAATGCGCCTTGACCGACGTCAGCCTTATACTTTGATATTCGGGCCGACCGAGGACAGCGGACTACCCAAGTGTAAGGACTGCAGCAATGTGGATCTTCGAACATCTACATTTATGGTAGGTACAAAACTGTACTTTATGAATACTGCCCAATCATTACACTGGAGTCTGATTGCCATGAGTCTGTCATTAATTCTGATGGTGTCCCTCACTGCCTTCTGAAGCCTCTCTCTCACCACAGTTCCAACACCATTTCTAGTCTGTACACCTGTGTAGTAGACTCTGGATCCCAAGCCAAGTGGCCTTGCTGCATTGCTCTTCCATCTTGTCTCTTGGATACATAGGATGTCCAGCCTCCTCCATAACATCATGTCATCCAGTGCCAAGCTCCATCTTGTCAGTCAGTCTACATTGAGTGTAACAATTCTTAGTTCATGTTTGGCAGGTTGATTGGTTTTATGACCTGCTTTTGCTCAACAGAGCTATCCCGGGTAACACAGGTTGGGCAGCTGGACACTGGCTGGCCAGTAGCTTATTGACCCAGGGATGTTGGCTTTATGGCAGGCACATACTGGCCAATAGGGACACATACACCCCTCCCATCATTATCATGGGTCCCTGGAGTAGGCCGGGTCCTCAACCCACTTATCACCGGCAAGTACCCATGCCCATTTGGCAACATTAGTCAACATGTCCTAATCACCTAGAGCCTTATTATACACCATTAAGTGGATAACTTTGTCACAACGTGTCTGCTGTCTTCAATACCAATCTGCGCAGACCTTGAGTTTCTTGAAAGTTTAAAAATTTAATAGGTTTTTAAACTTATGTACATTACTTTAACAGTTTTTATGTGTAAATAATGCTCTTAACGGACTTAAACCTTCACTGGCAGGTTAGTTAATAATATGGGTGTGCCACTTGTCAGTCTGGAACTTCAAAAATAAATCTAGAAATTCAGAAAAATAACAGTAAGAGTTTTCAGTTTTGCTCGCTGTTTGAATACGAATCAGTCACTTTCCTCCCAGACACACACATAACAATCCCGTAAGGTTTTAGAGCAACTGAAATACCTTATAAATTTTCCAGTCTTCTTTCTCAAGAAGGAAGAAGAGCTTTAGCTGTTAATGTCCTCTTTCCTGTACTGGAATATAACCTTCTAGTCTTTGCTTTTACATCAGCCCATGACAACAATACAGTACTACAGAAGGTTGGAAATAAAATAATTGGGTGCATTCATCAGTGTTACTGGAACAAGTATCAATATATCGCAGTACAAACTGTCGGCTGCTGCCCCATCACACAAACAGCTTCTTTCCTTCTCAACATATTAACTTCCAAGTTGTTACATGAATCCTTTTATCCACTTCTAAATCTGCCCATTGTGTTACCAGACATCCTGATGGAGATTTAAGAGATAACTGGTTAGAGGAAAAGTCCCTGAGAGCTGGGGGGCAGTGGTGGTGTAATTCTTGTATTAGAGGGGGAGCAGAAATGGTAGAGAAGGTAATGGAAAAATCCTGCAGGGAAGGCTGGTTACATTTCTAGACATCAGAGAGATGTTCTTCGTGTTTCACTGTTGCAGTCATTACATTTGTGTAATCCTGCTGGCAGGTTGCCCTCAGCCGGCCTGAATTCCAAATGCAGTCAATACATTTAGGTAATCCTGCCGGCAGGTTGCCCTCAGCCGGCCTGAATTCTAAAGTCATGGGTCATACAGGGAACATATTAGGCTACTGGAAGGGATTCAGAGGAAGGCTACCAGAAAGATCTCTGAGACATGGGAAATAGGATATGACCTAAAACTGGAAACAGGAGGAGTTAGTGGACGTAACATTTGTACACAAGGTCCTGTCAGGGAAATGTGAATAGGTTATTCTGAACGAAAAAGACAAAGGTGGAAGGAGGTGACCCAAGCAGCAGATTGCAAGGACTAACTACTCCATGGATCTCCAGAAGTATTTTTTGCAGAGAGGGTGGTAGACTTTTGTAAGGGGCTGCTGGAGTAGGTGGTGGAGAGGAAATCTACAAAATGAAGAGGGCATGAGGCTGGTGAAAAGAGGTAATGGTGAAGGTATAGAGGGAGAGGAGGTAGAATGTTTGGGTACTCAAAAGGGTGGAGTAAAAAGATTCAGTCTCCTTCCATTATCAGGTCCATACTATGTAATGTAATCATACCCAAGGGTACTTTTGGGGTAATCCTACTGATGATGGAACTGA
Source organism: Protopterus annectens (assembly GCF_019279795.1). Classification (NCBI taxonomy): domain Eukaryota; kingdom Metazoa; phylum Chordata; order Ceratodontiformes; family Protopteridae; genus Protopterus; species Protopterus annectens. Next base: position 1,351,745,621 of record NC_056747.1, read on the forward strand.
GCACATTAAGGGAAGGGTACTCACAAGTAATGGATATTTTATGATATTTCAGATGTTCTTCATCTCACATTGCTGCAGTCCTTACTTATGGGTAGTCCGCTGTCCTCGGTCGGCCCGAATACCAAAGTATTAGGCTGACGTCGGTCATGGGCACCTAGATCTGACATCAGAGCGTCAGGGTATAAAGGCGCATGACCGACGTCATATCCTGAGTCTTTTTTGCCGCATAGTCCGATGCAGAAGCAGCGTTGCAAGTGCCGTTCGGCGTTCTGAAATTTTTCGTTTTCGGAGTTTCAGACCGATACCAAGTTGGGCTAAGTACCCCGTTGGGGAATATTTTTGTTTTTTCTTGCCTCAGTTACTTACCGGATGTCAGAAAAAGTGAATAATTGTATTTCTTGTGGGAAACAGATACCGCATAGGGATTACCACTCGCTTTGTATTCCTTGTTTGGGACGAGCACGGCGTAGTCGGGTGTCGGTTTTGTGCTAGGTTTAATAAGCGCACTATAAACGGAGGTTAGATTGCGCTAGGTTAGTCTTTGGCAAGAGGTGTAATTATAATATGCCGTCGGATGTTCCGGCCTGCTTCTACTAAGAAGCGCAAAGACAAATCTTTAAAGCCTAGGCAGGATGATTTGTCCGTACGGACGCCGGATCTTTAGAAGCTACAGCTGAACAGGTGGATTCGGCTGAAGTTTCTGTTGAGTCCCAGGGGGAAACTTTGATTTTACAAGATGTGGCCTCTCAGGAGGCAGGTCAGGCTGAAGGGGCCTCTCAGGTTACTATTCTCCCTTCTATGCCTAAGGTGGTTAGGCCTTCTGTTACTGTTTCTAAGGCTCCTTCTAAGGGCAGGTCTGTTTTGCCTTCCTCTGGTGTCAGTTCTGGTTCTTCAGGGTCTGTGCCTAAAAGCACATGCTTAAAATGGCAGAGGATTTGATTACTTTAATTAGAGGTTCTATGCCCCCTCCTGATAAGAGGCCCAGGATGGAGCCAGAGTTGGAAAATTTGGAGCAGGCCTCAGATGATTCAGAGTCTTCTGCTGAAGACATTCAAGATTTCCCTCCTTATTCTGATTCTGATGCGGAGGATTCCACTCCTCCTGCTTCTCCTCCAGAGGATTTTTCATTTTCAGAAACTCTGCATTCCATGAGGGAGCATTTTAAATGGGAAGGACAGGATTACTCTGATTCACGGAAGAGACTTAGGGAGTTCTTGTTTTTACCACAGCATAGACCCTTAGCTATACCTCCAGTTTTGGATGTTGTTTCAGATGTTTTCTCGGAAGCTTCCCTTAATCCAGATTCTGTGCCTCCTGCCCCAGTTAAACCGGACAGGTATTACAGGGTGCCTGAGGCTCATAAATATCTGTATAAGAGTCCTAGGGCGGACCCAGAAACTATTAGTCAGGGGCCTAAGGGTGTTAGAGCCTCTGTTGTTAAGAATCCGGTTCCTCTGGATAAGGAAGCTAGAGCTTTGGATAGATGGGGTAAGAAGGTGTATACCTCTTCTACTTTAGCAATGAGAGCTTTGAACTGCCAGTTTCATATGTTGAAGTATCAAAATTTCCTCCTTTCTCAGCTAAGATCTAAAGTGGATGCTTTGGCAGAGGGCATAGAGTGTAAAGAATTGCAGGATTTAGTGCATGTTTCTGAACAGGTGGGTAAGCACTCTTTGCAATGTGGTTTTGATGCTTTACAGGCTTCTTCTAGGGTGGCTGCCACTGGTTCAGTTATTCGTAGGCACGCCTGGCTTAAGGATCAGAATTTGTCTGAGCATGTTAAGTCTAGAATTCTGGATGCCCCTTTACAGTCTGAAGTTTTGTTTGGTCCTCCTGTGGAGTCAGTCTTAAAGAAAATGGAAGACAAGGCTAAGTCTATGCAGACTGTTAAAGATTTTTGCAGGTACAACCTCCAAAGTTTAGTAGAAATTGGCCTACTAAGGGGTGGACGTCCTTCTTCTGATTCTCAGTCTAGGGGTAGATCTAGGCGTGGTAGGGGCAGAGCTCAGAGTACCTTCAGGCCGAGACAATGGAGTTCGCCTGCTCAATCTGCTGGTGAGGGCAGGGGCCAGTCCTTTCGTAAACAGGCCCAATGACCTGCATTTTCAGCTGCCAGATTCTTCTTGCCTGGCAGCTCCTTTGGGAGGAAAGTTGGCTCTTTTCAAGCAAAATTGGCATTTAGTCACCCAGGACAAATGGGTATTGGACATTATAAACCGAGGTTACAAGTTCTATTTCCATACCATGCCTCCTTTCAAAGGCATGCCAGACGTCCCTCCTCGGCAAAGGATAGAGGCTCACAAACAAATTTCTTTACTTCTTCAAATAGGAGCTATACAGCCAGTTCCTCTGTCAGAAGTGGGCCTAGGATTTTATTCTCGCCTGTTTCTAGTTCCAAAGAAAGGGAACACGTGGAGACCAATTTTGGATTTATCTATCCTCAACACTTACCTGGACATTCCAAAGTTCAAGATGCTGACTTTACAACAACTTTTACCTCTGTTGGGAAAAGATCACTGGATGGTTACTCTGGATCTCAAAGAGGCTTACCTTCATGTTCCTATCAGGCCCAGTTGCAGGAGGTTCCTGCGTTTTCGGGCTGGAAATTTACATTATCAGTTCTCTGCATTGCCCTTTGGCTTATCTACTGCGCCCAGAGTGTTCACGAAGGTTCTGGCTCCAGTGATAGCCTTTTTCAGACTAAGAGGAATACAGATTTATCCTTATTTGGATGATTGCCTGATTATTGCACAAGAAAAGGACGAACTTCTTCATCATCTACAGTATGTGATGGCAGTGTTAAGAGTCCTAGGGTATTCTGTGAACGAAACAAAGTCCAGTCTAGTACCCTCTCAGGACATGTGCTTTCTGGGTGTGAGACTGAATACAGCTTCCCAGATGGCTTTTTTGACCCCGGACAAACAAAGAAGCCTTTCTCTTTATTTCCATCAAATGTCTCTACGGTCCAGGCTGACTGCAAGGACAGTCCTTCAAGCCTTGGGGTTCATGGCATCTTGTATTCTGGTGCTTCCCAATGCCAAATTGCATATGAGGAAGCTTCAATGGTATCTCAAAAATGTATGGACACAGCACTGCCAAGATCTAGACACTGTCATTCAGATAATACCTTGCATTCAGAAGGAGTTTTGTGGTGGGCTCAGGAATGTCACCTAAACAAGGGACTCTCTGTGACCCGCCAGAGGCGAGTCAGATTCTAACGACAGATGCCTCGGACAAGGCTTGGGGAGCACACCTCAATGGAAAATGGGTGCAAAACACGTGGCCTGTCAAACTCCAACATTTGCATATCAACTTGAAGGAAATGTTAGCAGTCCAGTTTGCATTGATGGCTTTCAAAGATTTACTTCACCCAGGGCAGGTGTTGATTCAAACAGACAACACTACTGTCATGTGGTACATCAACAAGCAAGGGGGAACCCATTCTTACCCTCTTTGCAGGCAAGCGATGATTTTGTGGGAAACTGCTTTCAATCTACACCTCAATCTTCAGGCAAGGTTTCTACCAGGAGCACAGAACTCCTTAGCAGATGTGTTGAGCAGACAAATAGTGGATCCTCACGAGTGGAAATTGGATCCTCATGTATTTCAAAAGGTGACAGTGTTATGGGGAACTCCAGACATAGATCTGTTCGCTTCTCCACTAAATTACCAGTTGCCAAAGTTTTGCACAAAAATGTTTCATCACACAGCTTGGAAGGTGGACGCTCTATCATTCAGTTGGAACAATCTGCATGTATATGCCTTTCCACCTCTGCCTCTTCTTCCCAAGGTACTTTTGAAGGCCAGACAAGACAAGCCAACCATGATTTTGATAGCGCCGGATTGGCCTCGACAACACTGGTACCCACTACTGAGGAGTTTAATACGAGAACCTCCATGGCCTCTGCCTTTGATTCCGCACCTTTTGTCACAAGAGGACAATCACTTCCTCAATGTCAAGATTCAGTCTCTGCATCTAACAGCCTGGCATATTCTATTTTAGACTCTGGAGGGTCTCAGCTTCCACAACAAGTTTTGAATGTTATTTTGGAGGCCAGGAGGCGTAGTACCAGGAAAGTTTACGCTGATAAATGGAGGAGATTTTTTATTTGGAGCAAAGGAAAGGACTTTGATGTCTCCAAACCTGATTTAAGTGTTGCTCTTCAATATCTTACTGAGTTATTGGACAAGGGTTTGTCTTTCTCCTCGATAAAGGTCCATGCTGCAGCCATTTCTGCTCACTATGATTGTGACCCTCCTTTATTCTCTCATCCTTTGTTTAAGCAATTTCTTAGAGGGGCAAAGAATATAAGACCCCCATGTAGAGCTCCTACTCCTGCTTGGGATCTCAATTTTGTGTTGGAAAAACTTACTCTACAACCTTTTGAGCCTGCAGCTACTGCCGAGTTAAAGTATTTGTCATGGAAAACTGCTTTTTTGTTGGCCATTACCTCTGCAAGAAGGGTTTCTGAATTACAGGCCCTCATGGCAGTGGAGCCTTTCCTGATTTTTCATAAGGATAGGGTATCTTTGTACTAATCCTTCCTTTATGCCTAAAGTGGTTTCTAGTGTGGCCTTAAACCAAACTATTCATTTGCCTACTTTTATGCAAACCCCCAAAATAAAGGGAGAAAATTTTGCATACTTTGGATATTCACAGGCAGTTGCGTTATTATTTGAGCAGAACCAAGGAGTTCAGACAGTCTCAGCAGTTGTTTGTTTCTTTTGCTTTGGGTTCACAGGGTAAACCTGTTTCAAAACAAACTATTTCTAAATGGATTGGGTTTTGTATTTCTTTCTGTTATTCCCATCATGGTAAGGAGATTCCTGCTGGAATCAGGCCTCATTCCACTAGGGCTACTGCTACTTCTACGGCCTTTCTAAGGGGGGTAGCTACAAAGGACATTTTGGAGGCAGCTACTTGGAGTTCAGTGCATACTTTTCTAAACATTACCACCTTCCTCTTTATTCTAAATCTAGGGCTGGATTTGCCACTGCAATTTTACAGGGCATTTTGGCAGCCCCTAATGCTTTATGATTTTTACCAACCTCCCGCTTCCGTTGGTTTCGGATTCTACGCATAAGTAAGGACTGCAGCAATGTGAGATGAAGAACATAGTACAGTTTTGTACCTACCATAAATGTAGATGTTCAAGATCCACATTGCTGCAGTCCAATTTACCCTCCCTCCTTCCCCACTGTAGTTTGACATGGTGTTATGCTTTAGGTGATGATTGTTGTTGGGCATGTTTTTGGGAGGTATTCTCTTTTTGGCTGTGGCCTTTCTGGTTTGGCCTTCTGACATCTGGGGCAAGAAAAGACTGAGGATATGACGTCGGTCATGCGCCTTTATACCCTGACGCTCTGATGTCAGATCTAGGCGCCCATGACCGACGTCAGCCTAATACTTTGGTATTCGGGCCGACCGAGGACAGCGGACTACCCATAAGTAAGGACTGCAGCAATGTGGATCTTCGAACATCTACATTTATGGTAGGTACAAAACTGTACTTTTTGGAGACAACCCCCCCCCCCCCCCCCCAGGTGGATTCGGCTGAAGTTTCTGTTGAGTCCCAGGGGGAAACTTTGATTTTACAAGATGTGGCCTCTCAGGAGGCAGGTCAGGCTGAAGGGGCCTCTCAGGTTACTATTCTCCCTTCTATGCCTAAGGTGGTTAGGCCTTCTGTTACTGTTTCTAAGGCTCCTTCTAAGGGCAGGTCTGTTTTGCCTTCCTCTGGTGTCAGTTCTGGTTCTTCAGGGTCTGTGCCTAAAAAGCACATGCTTAAAATGGCAGAGGATTTGATTACTTTAATTAGAGGTTCTATGCCCCCTCCTGATAAGAGGCCCAGGATGGAGCCAGAGTTGGAAAATTTGGAGCAGGCCTCAGATGATTCAGAGTCTTCTGCTGAAGACATTCAAGATTTCCCTCCTTATTCTGATTCTGATGCGGAGGATTCCACTCCTCCTGCTTCTCCTCCAGAGGATTTTTCATTTTCAGAAACTCTGCATTCCATGAGGGAGCATTTTAAATGGGAAGGACAGGATTACTCTGATTCACGGAAGAGACTTAGGGAGTTCTTGTTTTACCACAGCATAGACCCTTAGCTATACCTCCAGTTTTGGATGTTGTTTCAGATGTTTTCTCGAAGCTTCCCTTAATCCAGATTCTGTGCCTCCTGCCCCAGTTAAACCGGACAGGTATTACAGGGTGCCTGAGGCTCATAAATATCTGTATAAGAGTCCTGGGCGGACCCAGAAACTATTAGTCAGGGGCCTAAGGGTGTTAGAGCCTCTGTTGTTAAGAATCCGGTTCCTCTGGATAAGGAAGCTAGAGCTTTGGATAGATGGGGTAAGAAGGTGTATACCTCTTCTACTTTAGCAATGAGAGCTTTGAACTGCCAGTTTCATATGTTGAAGTATCAAAATTTCCTCCTTTCTCAGCTAAGATCTAAAGTGGATGCTTTGGCAGAGGGCATAGAGTGTAAAGAATTGCAGGATTTAGTGCATGTTTCTGAACAGGTGGGTAAGCACTCTTTGCAATGTGGTTTTGATGCTTTACAGGCTTCTTCTAGGGTGGCTGCCACTGGTTCAGTTATTCGTAGGCACGCCTGGCTTAAGGATCAGAATTTGTCTGAGCATGTTAAGTCTAGAATTCTGGATGCCCCTTTACAGTCTGAAGTTTTGTTTGGTCCTCCTGTGGAGTCAGTCTTAAAGAAAATGGAAGACAAGGCTAAGTCTATGCAGACTGTTAAAGATTTCTTGCAGGTACAACCTCCAAAGTTTAGTAGAAATTGGCCTACTAAGGGGTGGACGTACCCTTCTTCTGATTCTCAGTCTAGGGGTAGATCTAGGCGTGGTAGGGGCAGAGCTCAGAGTACCTTCAGGCCGAGACAATGGAGTTCGCCTGCTCAATCTGCTGGTGAGGGCAGGGGCCAGTCCTTTCGTAAACAGGCCCAATGACCTGCATTTTCAGCTGCCAGATTCTTCTTGCCTGGCAGCTCCTTTGGGAGGAAAGTTGGCTCTTTTCAAGCAAAATTGGCATTTAGTCACCCAGGACAAATGGGTATTGGACATTATAAACCGAGGTTACAAGTTCTATTTCCATACCATGCCTCCTTTCAAAGGCATGCCAGACGCCCCTCCTCGGCAAAGGATAGAGGCTCACAAACAAATTTCTTTACTTCTTCAAATAGGAGCTATACAGCCAGTTCCTCTGTCAGAAGTGGGCCTAGGATTTTATTCTCGCCTGTTTCTAGTTCCAAAGAAAGGGAACACGTGGAGACCAATTTTGGATTTATCTATCCTCAACACTTACCTGGACATTCCAAAGTTCAAGATGCTGACTTTACAACAACTTTTACCTCTGTTGGGAAAAGATCACTGGATGGTTACTCTGGATCTCAAAGAGGCTTACCTTCATGTTCCTATCAGGCCCAGTTGCAGGAGGTTCCTGCTGGCTGGAAATTTACATTATCAGTTCTCTGCATTGCCCTTTGGCTTATCTACTGCGCCCAGAGTGTTCACGAAGGTTCTGGCTCCAGTGATAGCCTTTTTCAGACTAAGAGGAATACAGATTTATCCTTATTTGGATGATTGCCTGATTATTGCACAAGAAAAGGACGAACTTCTTCATCATCTACAGTATGTGATGGCAGTGTTAAGAGTCCTAGGGTATTCTGTGAACGAAACAAAGTCCAGTCTAGTACCCTCTCAGGACATGTGCTTTCTGGGTGTGAGACTGAATACAGCTTCCCAGATGGCTTTTTTGACCCCGGACAAACAAAGAAGCCTTTCTCTTTATTTCCATCAAATGTCTCTACGGTCCAGGCTGACTGCAAGGACAGTCCTTCAAGCCTTGGGGTTCATGGCATCTTGTATTCTGGTGCTTCCCAATGCCAAATTGCATATGAGGAAGCTTCAATGGTATCTCAAAAATGTATGGACACAGCACTGCCAAGATCTAGACACTGTCATTCAGATAATACCTTGCATTCAGAAGGAGTTTTTGTGGTGGGCTCAGGAATGTCACCTAAACAAGGGACTCTCTGTGACCCGGCCAGAGGCGAGTCAGATTCTAACGACAGATGCCTCGGACAAGGCTTGGGGAGCACACCTCAATGGAAAATGGGTGCAAAACACGTGGCCTGTCAAACTCCAACATTTGCATATCAACTTGAAGGAAATGTTAGCAGTCCAGTTTGCATTGATGGCTTTCAAAGATTTACTTCACCCAGGGCAGGTGTTGATTCAAACAGACAACACTACTGTCATGTGGTACATCAACAAGCAAGGGGGAACCCATTCTTACCCTCTTTGCAGGCAAGCGATGATTTTGTGGGAAACTGCTTTCAATCTACACCTCAATCTTCAGGCAAGGTTTCTACCAGGAGCACAGAACTCCTTAGCAGATGTGTTGAGCAGACAAATAGTGGATCCTCACGAGTGGAAATTGGATCCTCATGTATTTCAAAAGGTGACAGTGTTATGGGGAACTCCAGACATAGATCTGTTCGCTTCTCCACTAAATTACCAGTTGCCAAAGTTTTGCACAAAATGTTTCATCACACAGCTTGGAAGGTGGACGCTCTATCATTCAGTTGGAACAATCTGCATGTATATGCCTTTCCACCTCTGCCTCTTCTTCCCAAGGTACTTTTGAAGGCCAGACAAGACAAGCCAACCATGATTTTGATAGCGGATTGGCCTCGACAACACTGGTACCCACTACTGAGGAGTTTAATACGAGAACCTCCATGGCCTCTGCCTTTGATTCCGCACCTTTTGTCACAAGAGGACAATCACTTCCTCAATGTCAAGATTCAGTCTCTGCATCTAACAGCCTGGCATATTCTATTTTAGACTCTGGAGGGTCTCAGCTTCCACAACAAGTTTTGAATGTTATTTTGGAGGCCAGGAGGCGTAGTACCAGGAAAGTTTACGCTGATAAATGGAGGAGATTTTTTATTTGGAGCAAAGGAAAGGACTTTGATGTCTCCAAACCTGATTTAAGTGTTGCTCTTCAATATCTTACTGAGTTATTGGACAAGGGTTTGTCTTTCTCCTCGATAAAGGTCCATGCTGCAGCCATTTCTGCTCACTATGATTGTGACCCTCCTTTATTCTCTCATCCTTTGTTTAAGCAATTTCTTAGAGGGGCAAAGAATATAAGACCCCCATGTAGAGCTCCTACTCCTGCTTGGGATCTCAATTTTGTGTTGGAAAAACTTACTCTACAACCTTTTGAGCCTGCAGCTACTGCCGAGTTAAAGTATTTGTCATGGAAAACTGCTTTTTGTTGGCCATTACCTCTGCAAGAAGGGTTTCTGAATTACAGGCCCTCATGGCAGTGGAGCCTTTCCTGATTTTTCATAAGGATAGGGTATCTTTGCGTACTAATCCTTCCTTTATGCCTAAAGTGGTTTCTAGTGTGGCCTTAAACCAAACTATTCATTTGCCTACTTTTTATGCAAACCCCCAAAATAAAGGGAGAAAATTTTGCATACTTTGGATATTCACAGGCAGTTGCGTTATTATTTGAGCAGAACCAAGGAGTTCAGACAGTCTCAGCAGTTGTTTGTTTCTTTTGCTTTGGGTTCACAGGGTAAACCTGTTTCAAAACAAACTATTTCTAAATGGATTGGGTTTTGTATTTCTTTCTGTTATTCCCATCATGGTAAGGAGATTCCTGCTGGAATCAGGCCTCATTCCACTAGGGCTACTGCTACTTCTACGGCCTTTCTAAGGGGGGTAGCTACAAAGGACATTTTGGAGGCAGCTACTTGGAGTTCAGTGCATACTTTTCTAAACATTACCACCTTCCTCTTTATTCTAAATCTAGGGCTGGATTTGCCACTGCAATTTTACAGGGCATTTTGGCAGCCCCTAATGCTTTATGATTTTTACCAACCTCCCTTTCCCGTTGCTTTGGGATTCTACCCATAAGTAAGGACTGCAGCAATGTGAGATGAAGAACATAGTACAGTTTTGTACCTACCATAAATGTAGATGTTCGAAGATCCACATTGCTGCAGTCCAATTTACCCTCCCTCCTTCCCCACTGTAGTTTGACATGGTGTTATGCTTTAGGTGATGATTGTTGTTGGGCATGTTTTTGGGAGGTATTCTCTTTTTGGCTGTGGCCTTTCTGGTTTGGCCTTCTGACATCTGGGGCAAGAAAAGACTGAGGATATGACGTCGGTCATGCGCCTTTATACCCTGACGCTCTGATGTCAGATCTAGGCGCCCATGACCGACGTCAGCCTAATACTTTGGTATTCGGGCCGACCGAGGACAGCGGACTACCCATAAGTAAGGACTGCAGCAATGTGGATCTTCGAACATCTACATTTATGGTAGGTACAAAACTGTACTTTTTGGAGACAACCCCCCGGTGGGTACAGGACTGTGATCATTTCTTTTTGCTGTTAATTGTTTTTCTCTGAAGCCTGCTTGTTCAGGTTTACACAAGTGTTTGCAGGTACCATAATATGCATAACCTTATATACCTTTAAGAAGACAGGCTTAAAAGTTCGTACCACCCTTTTTAAAGATTTAGTAGTGCTCCCCACTCAGCAATTTTGAACAGCTCCAACGGAGCGATCCCTTTGTCTCCTGACTGTAAGTGTGTGATAGCACTCGGGATCAAGGATGCGTCCCTCCAGACATTTCTGTTCAGGTCTAACAGGTTGGGATGGCCTGGTGTGATGAAGGTTCCACTGGGTCAGACTCAAGGAATAGGGCCTAACACCAACACCATGTCTGGGGCTTACCGTACAATCTCTATCCCACTTTCCATTGTAATATAGCAGAGAACTCAGCAATACTTTTCAAGTGTTTCCACTGCATTCAGAGCCATCCAGGTGACAAGAATATCTTCTTGATTTACTGTGCTTGCTCTTTATACAGTGATCACTGCTGTTGTTGAGTATTTTGTAAAGCATTTATTTAATTTGATGGCAAAAATTGTCATTTCTCTGTTGGCTTTTCTAATTCTGTTTGCTTCCAAATCAACTTGCAGAAGGGCAAATTAGTCAGATTGTTGGTTGTTGGTCGTTTGTTGTTTGATCTGCACTTCAGAGTTGCTTTTGTTCTGCTTTTCTATTAAGAAATTCCAGAATCGTCCATCTTGTGGCAGAAGGTGTGTACCTAGGAGTCAGTTTTCAAGCTTTTTTTTCTTTACTGTAAATAAGGCAAGTTTGTGTGTTGGTGTCCACCAAGTAGCGGCAGTTAGCAGTGCCGGTATAGTAGCAAAAGTTTAGACAGTAAAATTTCCATATAAAGGTAGGATTCGGTTCAATACCCGTTAAATGGTGTGGCATTGTGTGACATTAAGCTTAGAGCAGCTAGTATGCACATTGAATAGCACTACCATAGCCTAGAAACTACTCTAGAAGACCCTTGTTAAATCCCAGTCCGTAATTCTAAGCAGCCCACCCTTTTACAGGACATGACAACATGGATATGCAATTTCCAAATATCTCTGCAGCCAGCTTAGTATATTTGGACATCCTAAGGCAATGTAGCAATTGTTTTATGTTCTCAGACAACCAGTTAATCATTAAAGAAAATAACACTTTATGCGACAGATGTAAATACACAATTTATTTGTAGGCAAAAATCTCCTATACAAATGAGATTATCAGGGATCGCCACACACACACACACAGATTCTTATGCTGAGGTCTTTAAAAGAAACTTCCCAAATCTCAAAGACCTCCAAAGCCACCTAATGCCAACACTAGTCCTCAGCAATCACTAAGGCACATACCAAAAACAACACCAAACATCTCGTATAAGCCTACACCCAATGGTCCCTCAAGTGCAAAGTCCATAAGGCAAGCATGTACTTTACATAATACTCTTGACTTTGGGGACTTCATTGTATGACACACAGAGGACCTACTCACTAGGTTACACAAGGACAAGATAACGGTTTAGTTGCTTATCTGGATCCAGTATCCTCAAGTTCACACATTCAAGACACAGTACCCTGAGTACCAATATGATTCTGTCATAGTCCATGTGGGTGTAAATGACCTGAGATGTACCTCACTGGACTACATGAAAAGAGACATAATGGATCTCTCAGAGTATGTGTTACAGATAGGTAACAGCCTTGTACTGAGCAGCACTCTACCTTCACCAAGGATAATGCCACAGTATGAACATAAGCCAGTTTTAATAATTGGCTTAGATGTTCTTCATCTCACATTGCTGCAGTCCTTACACTTGGGTAGTCCGCTGTCCTCGGTCGGCCCGAATATCAAAGTATAAGGCTGACGTCGGTCAGGGCGCATTTGACTGATGTCAGAACGTCAGGGTACAAATGCGCATGACCGGCGTCATATCCTCAGTCTTTTTTGCCGCATGGTCCGATGCAGAAGCAGCATTGCAAGTGCCGGTTGGCGTTCTGAGATTTTTCTATTTAGAAGTTTCAGACCGAGTTCAAAGTTGGCTAAGTACCCGTTAGAATATTTTACTTTTTTCTTGCCTCAGTCATTTACCAGATGTCAGAAAAAGTCAATAATTGCATTTCTTGTGGGAAACAGATACCGCATAGAGATTATCATACTTTGTGTATTCCTTGCTTAGGGCCTGAGCACGACGTTGTTGGCTGTCGCTCTTGTGCTAGATTTAATAAACGCACTATAAAGAGGAGGTTGGATTGTGCAAGGTTAGTCTTTGGGAAGCGGTGCAACTATAAAATGCCGTCGGATGCTCCGACGCCCGCTTCTTCGAAGCGCAAGGACAAGGCAGTTAAGCCTAGGCTAGAAGAACCGTCTGTACCGGACGCCGGTTCTTTAGAGGTGTCGGTGGAGCCGGTGGCTCCACCGGAGGTTTCTTTGTGTTCCCAGGGTGAGACCTTATTATTGCAAGATGTGGCCTCTCAGGAGACAAGTCAGGCTGAGGGGGCTTCTCAGGTTACTATACTCCCCTCCCTTCCTAAGGTGGCTAGGCCCTCTCCTTCTCTTTCGAAGGCTTCTCCCAGGGCAGGCCAGGTTTAGCTTCAGTTGGTGTTACCCCTAGCTCTTCAGGTACTGTGCCCAAGAAGCATATGCTTAAAATGGCAGAAGATTTGATTACTTTGATTAGGGCTTCTATGCCCCCTCCTGATAAGAGACCTAGGGTGGAGCCTGAGCTGGGGGGTTTTGAGCAGGCTTCAGATGTTTCAGAGTCTTCGGCTGAAGACTTGCAGGAGTACTCTCCTTATTCTGATTCTGATGTGGATGATTCTACTCCTTCTGCTACTCCTCCTGAGGATTTTTCTTTCTCAGAAACTCTTCATTCCATGAGGGAGCATTTTAAGTGGGAAGGTCAGGACTTCTCTGATTCCAGGAAAAGGCTTAGGGAATTTCTGTTTTTACCCCAGCATAGGCCTTTGGCTATACCTCCTGTTTTGGACGTAGTGGAAGATGTTTTTACAGAGGCTTCTCTTAATCCTGATTCTTTGCCTCCTGCTCCTGTTAAGCCGGATAGGTATTACAGGGTGCCTGAAGCTCATAAGTATCTTTTTAAGAGTCCTAGGGCAGACCCAGAGACTGTTAGCCAGGGGCCTAAAGGTGTTAAGGCTTCTGTTGTTAAAAATCCGGTTCCTGCAGACAAGGAGGCTAGGGCCTTGGATAGATGGGGAAAGAAAGTTTATACTTCTTCCACTCTTGCTATGAGGGCTTTGAATTGCCAGTTTCACATGTTGAAATACCAAAACTATCTCCTTTCACAATTGAAGTCTAAGGTTGATGCTCTGGCAGTAGGTATTGATTGTAAAGAGTTGCAAGATTTAGTGCATGTTTCTGAACAGGTGGGTAAGCATTCTTTGCAATGTGGTTTTGATGCTGTACAGGCCTCGTCTAGGGTGGCTGCCACTGGGTCAGTTCTTCGCAGGCACGCCTGGCTGAGGGATCAGAATTTGTCTGAACATGTTAAAACAAGGATTTTAGATGCTCCTTTACAATCTGACGTGTTGTTTGGTCCTCCTGTTGAGACAGTTTTAAAGAAAATGGAAGACAAGGCTAAGTCTATGCAGACTGTTAAAGATTTTTTGCAGGTCCAGCCTCCAAAGTTTAGTAGAAATTGGCCTACTAAAGGGTGGACATATCCTTCTTATGATTCCCAGTCTAGGGGTAGATCTAGACGTGGTAAGGGCAGAGCTCAGGGCTCTTTCAGGCCTAGAACAGGGAGTTCTCCTGCACAGGCTTCGGGTGAGGGCAGGGGTCAGTCCTTTCGTAAGCAGACCCAATGACCTACCTTTTCAGCTGCCAGAGCCTGCTCGTCTGGCAGCACCTTTGGGATGAAGGTTGGCACTTTTCAAAGAAAATTGGAATTTAATTACCCAGGACAGATGGGTATTGGATATCATACACCACGGCTACAGGTTTTATTTCCATACCTTGCCTCCTTTCAAAGGCATGCCAGACGTTCCTCCTCAACAAAGAATAGAGGCTCACAAACAGGTTTCTCTGTTGCTCCAACTAGGGGCCATACAGCCGGTCCCTCTGCCAGAAGTGGGCCTAGGATTTTATTCTCGCCTGTTCCTAGTACCAAAGAAGGGGAACATGTGGAGACCAATTTTGGATTTATCTATCCTCAACACTTATCTGGACATTCCCAAGTTCAAAATGTTGACGTTGCAGCAGCTTTTACCTCTGCTGGGCAAAGATCATTGGATGGTAACTTTGGATCTCAAGGAGGCTTACCTTCATGTTCCTATCAGACTAAGTTGCAGAAAGTATCTGCGTTTTGGCTGGGACTTCTCACTATCAGTTCTCTGCATTGCCCTTTGGCTTATCTACTGCCCAGAGTGTTCACGAAAGTTCTGGCTCCAGTGATAGCTTTCTTCAGACTAAAAGGAATACAGATCTATCCTTATTTGGACGACTGCCTAATTCTGGCTCAAGGAAGGGAAGAGCTTCTTCATCATTTGGAATATGTGATAGCAGTGCTAAGATGCCTAGGGTATTCTGTGAACGAAATAAAGTCCAGTCTAGTACCCTCTCAAGACATGTGCTTTCTGGGTGTGAGACTGAATACAGCATCCCAGATGGCCTTTTTAACCCCGGACAAACAAAAGAGTCTCTCCCTTTACTTCCATCAACTATCTCATCAGTCCGGGCTGACTGCAAGGACAGTCCTTCAAGCCTTAGGGTTCATGGCATCTTGTATTCTGGTGCTTCCCAATGCCAAACTGCATATGAGGAAGCTACAATGGTATCTCAAAAATGTATGGACACAGCACTACCAGGATCTAGACACTGTCATTCAAATAATACCTTGCATTCAAAAGGAATTTTTTTGGTGGGCTCAGGAATGTCACCTAAACAAGGGACTGTCTGTGACCCGGCCAGAGGCGAGTCAGATTTTAACGACAGATGCCTCAGACAAAGCTTGGGGAGCTCATCTAAATGGAAAGTGGATACAAAACAAGTGGCCTGTCAGACTACAACATCTACATATCAACATGAAGGAGATGTTAGCAGTCCAGTTTGCATTAATAGCTTTCAAGGAATTACTTCTTCCAGGACAGGTGTTGATTCTAACAGACAACACAACTGTCGTGTGGTACATCAACAAGCAAGGGGAACGATTCTTATCCTCTATGCAGGCAAGCAATGATTTTGTGGAAGACTGCTCTCAGTTTACAGCTCAATCTTCAGGCAAGGTTTCTGCCAGGAGCACAGAACTCCTTAGCAGATGTGTTGAGCACATCAATTATGGATCCCCACGAGTGGAAATTGGATCCTCATGTATTTCAGAAATTGACAGTGTCATGGGGAACTCCAGACATAGATCTGTTCGCTTCTCCACTAAACCATCAGCTGCCAAAGTTTTGCACAAAAAGGTTTCATCCCACAGCTTGGAGAGTGGATGCTCTTTCTTTCAATTGGAGCAATCTTCATGTGTATGCCTTTCCACCTCTGCCTCTCCTCCCAAAGGTACTTCTAAAGGTCAGACAGGACAAGCCAAGGATGATTTTAATAGCTCCAGATTGGCCTCGACAGCACTGGTACCCATTACTGAGAAGTCTAGTACGGAAGCCTCCATGGCCTTTGCCTTCGATTCCACACCTGTTGTCACAGGAGGACAGCCATTTGCTCAATGTCAAGCTTCACTCTCTGCACCTAACAGCCTGGCATATTCTGTTTTGAACCATAGTGGGCCTCCACTTCCTCAGCAAGTTTTGAATGTTATTTTGAAGCTAGGAGGCCTAGTACAAGGAAAGTGTACGCGGATAAATGGAAGAGATTTTTATTTTGGAGTGCAGCAAAAGATTTTGATGTTTCTGGGCCTAATTTGAGTGTGGCTCTTCAATATCTTACTGAGTTACTGGACAAAGGTTTGTCTTTCTCTTCTATTAAGGTTCATGCTGCAGCAATTTCGCTCACTATGATTGTGACCCACCATTGTTTTCTCATCCTTTGTTCAAGCAATTTCTTAGAGGGCAAAGAATATAAGACCCCAAAAAAGCTCCTGCTCCTGCTTGGGATCTCAATTTTGTGTTGGAGAAACTCACTCTACAACCTTTTGAGCCTGCAGCTACTGCTGAGTTGAAATATTTATCATGGAAGACTGCTTTTTTGTTGGCCATTACCTCTGCAAGAAGGGTTTCTGAATTGCAGGCCCTTATGGCGGTTGAGCCTTTCTTGATTTTCCATAAGGATAGGGTATCATTACGTACTAATCCTTCCTTTATGCCTAAGGTGGTTTCTAGTGTGGCTTTAAACCAAACTATTCATTTGCCTACTTTTTATGCAAATCCCCAAAATAAGGGGGAAAAGATTTTGCACACTTTGGATGTACACAGGCAGTTGCGTTATTATCTGGACAGAACTAAAGGGTTCAGGCAGTCTCAGCAGTTGTTTATTTCTTTTGCTTTGAGTTCTCAGGGCAAGCCTGTGTCAAAACAAACTATTTCTAAGTGGATTGGGTTTTGCATTGCTTTCTGTTATTCCCATCATGGCAAGGAGATTCCAGCTGGGATTAGGCCTCATTCCACTAGGGCTACTGCCACTTCAACAGCTTTTTTGAGGGGAGTGGCAACCAAGGATATTTTGGAGGCAGCTACTTGGAGTTCTGTGCATACTTTCTCTAGGCATTATCACCTGCCACTTTACTCTAAGTCTAGGGCTGGTTTTGCCACTGCTGTTTTGCAGGGCATTTTGGCAGCTCCTGCTTCCTTGTAGTTAGCCATCCTCCCTTACCTCTGCTTTGGGATTCTACCCAAGTGTAAGGACTGCAGCAATGTGAGATGAAGAACATAGTACAGTTTTGTACCTACCATAAATGTAGATGTTCGAAGATCCACATTGCTGCAGTCCAATTTACCCTCCCTCCTTCCCCTCTGTAGTTGGAGGTGGTTGTGTGGGTTGGGTTGTACATATTGTGTGTATTGTATATGTATTGTACATATAGTTAGTGCAAGGGGGGTTGGTTAGTTGTTTGCTGTCTTTTGGTTTTGACCTTTATTTTTAGGGTCTTCTGACATCTGGGGCAAGAAAAGACTGAGGATATGACGCCGGTCATGCGCATTTGTACCCTGACGTTCTGACGTCAGTCAAATGCGCCCTGACCGACGTCAGCCTTATACTTTGATATTCGGGCCGATCGAGGACAGCGGACTACCCAAGTGTAAGGACTGCAGCAATGTGGATCTTCGAACATCTACATTTATGGTAGGTACAAAACTGTACTTTTCTGGTGTCACTCCAGGGGAATACAATATCTGTCAGGATAGGAGGACGTGATCAACAGACCACATTGTTTAGCCAAGGATGGGCTGCATCTGTCCTCCCTAGGATTTTAGATATTGGCTAAAACTTTATCCACCCCCTTGGAGCCTTTTTTAGGCAATGCCAAAAAGACAAAATACCAACATAGTGAAAAAGTATATAAGTGACCTTAAGGTATTACTGCTAAATGCAAGGAGCCCAAACAAAACACCTCCACACCCTTCAAGCCCTTCTCACTCTGGAGAATGTAGATATGTGTCCTGTGACAGAGACTTGGTTTAAAGCTGTAGAAAGTACTCCAGCAGTGCAAGGATTTCAGTGCCTCCACACATTTAGACCACCAGCTGCACAGACGGGGTCTAAAGGTGGAGGAGTCTTGATCAACATTAGCAACAAATGTACCTCCAGGTTGGTTAAACAGGATGACACCCTGGAGCTCATCCACATGCAGATCACCCTAGACAGGGTTAAACAGGATGAACGACTGGGAGTTCATCCATGTGCAAGTCACTGTAGAGAAGGTCCTGCACCATAATATGGCTAGCTACAGGTCACCATCTACACCCCTAGAGTCTCATGACACTTGGCTAAACCTAGTAAAGGTCCTGCACCATAACATGCTAGCTACAGGTCACCATCTAGACCCCTAGAGTCTCATGACACTTAACTAAACCTACTAATGGTCCTGCACTATAACATGGCTAGTCACAGGTCTCCATCTAGACCCCTAGAGTCTCATGACACTTAACTAACCCTAGTAAAGGTCCTGCACCATAACATGCTAGCTACAGGTCACCATCTAGACCCCTGGGGTCTCATGACTCTTACCTAAACCTAGTAAAGGTCCTGCACCATAACATGGCTAGCTACAGGTCCCCATCTAGACCCCTAGAGTATCATGACACTTACCTAAACCTAGTAAAGGTCCTGCACCATAACATGGCTAGCTACAGGACCCCATCTAGACCCCTAGAGTATCATGACACTTAACTAAACCTACTAATGGTCCTGCACCATAACATGGCTAGTCACAGGTCTCCATCTAGACCCCTAGAGTCTCATGACACTTAACTAAACCTAGTAAAGGTCCTGCACCATAACATGGCTAGCTACAGGTCACCATCTAGACCCCTAGAGTCTCATGACACTTAGCTAAACCTAGTAAAGGTCCTGCACCATAACATGGCTAGCTACAGGTCACCATCTGGACCCCTAGAGTCTCATGACTCTTGGCTAAACGTAGCAAAGGTCCGGCACCATAACATGGCTAGCTACAGGTCCCCATCTGGACCCCTAGAGTGTCATGACTCTTACCTAAACCTAGTAAAAGTCCTGCACCATAACATGGCTAGCTACAGGTCACCATCTAGACCCCTAGAGTTTCATGACAGTTAACTAAACCTAGTAAAGGTCCTGCACCATAACATGGCTAGCTACAGGTCCCCATCTAGACCCCTAGAGTCTCATGACTCTTACCTAAACCTAGTAGAGGTGCTCACCATCCAACCCAACTCCCTGTTTGAGTGAATTTAACTACCTTTCTTGTAGACTGAGAAACTAACCAAGTTCCCACCCTACCCCCCATCATGTCATGTCATGTCCTCACTATTGAGGTTAGAGCACATATCTGTCTCCATTGAAATAAACATCAACCAGGGGGAAAATAAGCTAAACAAGTAACATGAACTATCCTCAGGCAAACTATATCCTGTTAAGTAACAATCTGTCAAAATGCAAGGCTCTCCCGAACCCTGAAACTACAGCTAACTATGCAGAACTATTCACAGAGTACCAAAACAAACATGTAAATGGCTGTATAGAGACTGTTGTAACCAACAGAAGTAAATCCAAAACAATCACTAAAAACAAACCCCACTTGTGGAATCCTCACCTAAACAGCGATATAATAAAAGAAGAAAACTCATGAACAAAATCAGGAACAGCATTTCCCTTAAAAGCGACTGCTTTCTTATGCAACTAAACAAGAAACTGAGGTCCAGCTAGGCAAATTACAAGGTCAGGATAGCTTCACAAGTTAAGGAAATCAAAAGACTGACGTCCGCTATGGCTGCGGCCTTAAGAGTAACACACAGCTGTGTGCTGAATTAGTGGCGAATTGTACCACCTTCACCATTCAGGTTGACACAGCAAATCTACTGACTAATAAATTCAGCTCAGACTTCAGCTCCCACTCCCCCATAGCTACACCAGGTGAAATCCTTTCCAACATACTTCCCCCAGCTATCATCAGGGACCAGGTGCTGGCAGCACTCACAAAAGCAAAGAACACCGCCTCCGTGGGTCTTGACAGCATCCCTGGTTGCCTCCAGAACAGTCTAAAACACAACCTATCAGGACCACTTGAGGCACTCTTCAAATACAGCCTTGAAACAGTCTGCATTCCAAGTGATTGGAGGACCACAACAGTCATTACCTTCCACAAGGGCACTCCGTCAACCAGCCGAGAGAACTACAGACCCATCAGTCTAACAAGCCTAATATGAACAGCCATGGAACAAATTATCATTGGAAATGATAAAGAAGGGCATTGGCAACCTACAGACACTGGATTCTCCCCAATTTGGCTCTAAGGAAAGGTCGCACCTACTTAACCTGGTGGACTTCTTTGAGATGGTCACCAAGGCAGTGGACGATAGTAAAACGATGCACGCTGTGTATTTTGACTTAGCCAAGGTATTTGATATACTACCTCACTCAGGCATTGTTGACAAGGTCTCTGAGCCATGCATAAATCCCTACGGATCTCCTGGAAGGCTTGTATGCCAGGCGCTAGAGAGTTTGAGAGTCTATTAAATTTGTGCTTCTTGGAACACTGGTTTTGGTCGTTTTGTTCTATTTGGCTTTCTTCTTGCTTAGTGGTTTGGAATAAATCCCTATGAACCCTGCTGGATTGCCGTCTGGCTTACAGACGAGACGCAAAAAGTTGAGATGGGTGAGACCACCTCCATCAAGATACCAGTCACCAGCAGAATACCCCAGGGCTCCATCCTGGGCCTTCTGTTTGGCATCCACTTCTCAGAATTCAAGGCTAATGGTTAAGACTTACCAAGTTTTCAGATGACTGTAAATTGGGATCTGTTATAGACACTGACATCTTGCAAGAGGGTTTAACAGACAAATAACTGCTGCCAAAGCAATGGCCTAAAACTAACTAAGATAGCAAGAAAATCTAACTTATAGGTAAGGGTGTGGCATCCTGGTCAGGGAAGTTATAGTGCCACTTTGCTCTGCCCTTATTAGACCTATCATTGAATACAATGGCCTTTTTGACATGTATCTAACCAAACAATTGCAACAGTTGGAGCTCCCACAGAGGTTTCTCACCAGGAGAATTCAGGGCATGAATACCCTGTCCTACACTGATTGCCTAATGGCTCCGTCTCTGTATTTGGTCTCTTACAGGCTGCTGAGCGGGGATCTTTGGCTGGCTTACAGGACTTCCTTAGTCCTATCTCTGATGGATCTGTTGCACGTGCGCAAAACAAACATCACCAGAAACACTAGATCCAGGGATCTCCACTTAGCTTGTGACATAAACAGAACATACTGGAAAGACTGTTGTGTGTCCCAAATGATCTCTGCTATGTAAACAGAGTTCACTCCTGACCATACTCAAATGAAATCTCAACAATTTGATGGGAAATTGTAAATTTGTCCTCAGTATGGCCTCCATGCCCCTTATGGACAGAGGCCGTCAGTACGAAAAGTGTTACCCTAACATCCCTCCTGCAAATACTTAATTATCTCCCTAACATGCCTCCCACCTATAGACACCTATGACACTTTGGGTGTGCAGCTAGGCTTGTAAGGGCCCTAGTAACTGTGAACCTATGAAATGGTAATGATGATATTAAAGCCTACTGCACATTTTTATCTGAATTAAGTCACATTTACTACCCGTGTGAAAGGACTGAGAGATGTGAAGGGTCATTCAGAACAGGAAGGGCGGAGGGCAATGAGGGGCAGAGGATACCGATTGCAGCAGTACTAACCACTCCTTGGCTCCCCAAAAGTGCTTCTCACAAGTTTGGGGACCTTTGGAGTAGAGTATGGTAATCAGTGGGGGAGAAGGAATTGAGAGTGAAGCAAAAAGTGGTAATTAGGAATGTAGTGATGAATGAGGACATAGAATGCTAAAAGGGGTAAGGAGGAAGGTCGTGATTAATGCAACGTAGAATGCTAAAATGGGTAAGGAGGAAGGTAGTGATTAATGCAACGTAGAATGTTAAAAGGAGGAAGGTAGCGATTAATGCGACATAGAATGCTAAAAGGGGTAAGGAGGAAGGTCGTGATTAATGCAACGTAGAATGCTAAAATGGGTAAGGAGGAAGGTAGTGATTAATGCAACGTAGAATGTTAAAAGGAGGAAGGTAGCGATTAATGCAACATAGAATGCTAAAAGGGGTAAGGAGGAAGGTCGTGATTAATGCAACGTAGAATGTTAAAAGGAGGAAGGTAGCAGTTAATGCGACGTAGAATGTTAAAAGGAGGAAGGTAGCAGTTAATGCGACGTAGAATGCTAAAAGGGTAAGGAGGAAGGTAGTGATGAATGGGAAATAGAATGCTAAAATGGGTAAGGAGGAAGGTAGCAATGAATGGGGACATAGAATGTTAAAAGGGGTAAGGAGGAAGGTAGTGATTAATGCAACGTAGAATGTTAAAAGGAGGAAGTTAGCAATTAATGCGACATAGAATGCTAAAAGGGGTAAGGAGGAAGGTAGCGATGAATGGGGACAAAGAATGCTAAAAGGGGTAAGAAAGAAGGTAGTGATTAATGCAACATAGAATGTTAAAAGGAGGAAGGTAGCGATTAATGCGACATAGAATGCTAAAAGGGGTAAGGAGGAAGGTAGCAATGAATGGGGACATAGAATGCTAAAAGGGGTAAGGAGGAAGGTAGCGATGAATGGGGACATAGAATGCTAAAAGGGGTAAGAAGGAATTTAGCGATTAATGCGATATAGAATGCTAAAAGGGGTAAGGAGGAAGGTAGCAATGAATGGGGACATAGAATGCTAAAAGGGGTAAGGAGGAAGGTAGCAATGAATGTGGACATAGAATGCTAAAAGGGGTAAGGAGGGAGGTAGCGATTAATGCGACATAGAATGCTAAAAGGGGTAAGGAGGGAGGTAGCGATTAATGCGACATAGAATGCTAAAAGGGGTAAGAAGGAAGGTAGCAATGAATGGGGACATAGAATGCTAAAAGGGGTAAGGAGGAAGGTAGCGATTAATGCGACATAGAATGCTAAAAGGGGTAAGAAGGAAGGTAGCGATGAATGGGGACATAGAATGCTAAAAGGGGTAAGGAGGAAGGTAGCGATTAATGCGACATAGAATGCTAAAAGGGGTAAGGTGGAAGGTAGCGATGAATGGGGACATAGAATGCTAAAAGGGGTAAGAAGGAATTTAGCGATTAATGCGATATAGAATGCTAAAAGGGGTAAGAAGGAAGGTAGCGATTAATGCGATATAGAATGCTAAAAGGGGTAAGGAGGAAGGTAGCAATGAATGGGGACATAGAATGCTAAAAGGGCTAAGGAGGAAGGTAGCAATGAATGTGGACATAGAATGCTAAAAGGGGTAAGGAGGGAGGTAGCGATTAATGCGACATAGAATGCTAAAAGGGGTAAGGAGGAAGGTAGCGATGAATGGGGACATAGAATGCTAAAAGGGGTAAGGTGGAAGGTAGCGATGAATGGGGACATAGAATGCTAAAAGGGGTAAGAAGGAATTTAGCGATTAATGCGATATAGAATGCTAAAAGGGGTAAGGAGGAAGGTAGCAATGAATGGGGACATAGAATGCTAAAAGGGGTAAGGAGGAAGGTAGCAATGAATGTGGACATAGAATGCTAAAAGGGGTAAGGAGGGAGGTAGCGATTAATGCGACATAGAATGCTAAAAGGGGTAAGAAGAAAGGTAGCGATTAATGCGATATAGAATGCTAAAAGGGCTAAGGAGGAAGGTAGCGATGAATGGGGACATAGAATGCTAAAAGGGGTAAGGAGGAAGGTAGCGATGAATGGGGATATAGAATGCTAAAAGGGGTAAGGAGGAAGGTCGTGATTAATGCGACGTAGAATGCTGAGGAAGGTAGCGATGAATGGGGACATAGAATGCCAAAATGGGTAAGGAGGAAGGTAGCGATTAATGCGATATAGAATGCTAAAAGGGGTAAGGAGGAAGGTAGCGATGAATGGGGACATAGAATGCTAAAAGGGGTAAGGTGGAAGGTAGCGATGAATGGGGACACAGAATGCTAAAAGGGGTAAGAAGGAAGGTAGCGATTGATGCGACATAGAATGCTAAAAGGGGTAAGGAGGAAGGTAGCGATTAATGGGGACATAGAATGCTAAAAGGGGTAAGGAGGAAGGTAGCGATGAATGGGGATATAGAATGCTAAAAGGGGTAAGGAGGAAGGTCGTGATTAATGCGACGTAGAATGCTGAGGAAGGTAGTGATGAATGGGACGCAGAATGCTAAGGGACTTAAAATGGCAGACTAGGCACGCTGAATGTCTGCATTTACAACTTCTGGTGGCTAGGCTTTAGTAGCAATGGAACACACATATATGTAGAGACACACACATGCACTTAGGCTTTTTGCACAGCCAGATTACTACCTAGTTCTGTGTACCAGAATGTTCTATGAAATAGTTCAATGTTGAACAGTCTACATGCAGAAAATAACTTGTACGAACATAGTGGGGCACACTTCTGTCTGTAGGTACTTGCATATCAGTATCTGGGGGGGCGGGTGTCGCTCCTACACTACTGTTTAACTATTAGAAATATCTCTTATTAGCCTTTTGGTGAAGCTCAGTTGTAGTGTAAATGTTTTCTGTTGGATCCCAACAAAAAAACTGGTAGTACATTCCTAACAGGTCAGTGTGTTATACTGTGGAAAGCGAATGTGCTGGACACTGAGTGTTCAGAATAACTCCTAGTGGTATTCCTGTTGTATAATATAATTTTGATCCATCAGCATATAACTAATTGTGGTCCATTTTACCTGATTGTGACATTTTTGCCAGTCTGTTGCATGTGCTGTAGTACTATTGGCTGGAGACAAACTTCTGTTGCATGTGCTGTAGTACTATTGGCTGGAGACACACCTGCTCACTGCCAGTTGTCCTAATTGGCAAGTGCCCTAACTCCCACCAGCTCAACAGCCTGATCATTGTAATTTATACATTCCTCCAACCACCCAGCCCTACTTAACTACATAACCCTACTTGATCCCTAACTGTAACCCTAAAAACTCCCACCCAGTCCCTGACCCTACCCATAGGAATCCCATCCCTTACCAAACTTCCTTGTCATTTTGCTAAACCTAAATATGTACTACTCCTCTCTAAACCTAAAGTTCCCCTTCACTCCCTGACAGTTGTACAGCACTTCTGCTCCCTAACCCTAAGCTTTCTAGCCCCCCAACCCTAAAACTCCCCTTCCATTTCCTGAAGACTCCTTTCCCAGTCTGTAAATGTATAGCCCCTTCCCACTCCCTAAATCTAAATTCCCCCCTTCCCATCAACCCCAGCTTGCACCCCTATCCCACAGCCATTGCACTAATCTTGCTTGAACTCACGTACTGTGTTTGAGTGAGGTCTGGCAGCTCCACTGTCTCCCTTTGGCTGCTGGACCTCACCCAAATACAATATTTAAGTTCAAGCATGAGCGCACGGCTGCACAAGCTGACAGTCCCCTGAGTCTGTGACTGCAAGGTTCTGGTATTCGACCACCTGGGGAATGGGCAGCTATAGTACATCCCACTTTTGCACTAAAGTATCCCAGGAGCCTGGATCTGGCTTTACACTGTAGTTGCATCTTTGTTACCTAGTAGCAGTGAGTATGAAACAGAAAAACGGTCATTAGTGACAGGTTCGAGGAAATAAGCAGTGGAAGTTGTTAATGACAGCACGTCTGTGGATGGCTTGTTGATGTTTTCTTTTCCCCTTGTGGGGTAGGTAGAGATAAGGTGTTCTTATAGACGCATGGTTATGCAACATTGTCAGTGTTTTTTGTTTCCTTAAGTCTTTTTTTAGCAATAAATTACGTACAGCAAACTGTCATGCTGTTTCTGTGTTCAAACTACTGAGTTAAGTTTTTTTAAAGGATGAAGTGCATTGTTGAGTAGTTTAGCAAAAAAAAAACAAATTGCAAGTAATATTTTTGTCACTTTAACTTTTCTGCATAGGTGACAGTGGGGAAGGTTGTGTGTGGCTATGCAGTGAATGTGCTTTAACTTAGAGCTGATATAATGTTATAAAGAATAAACCCTCACTTTTTGTGAAAGTGAATATATAATGTGTTTCTTGACTTTTGTTGTTGTCATTCTGTGTTACAGTGTAGATAAATTTGGTTTGATTTCAGAGTATTAAGTTGCACTAGATCTTAATGTGAGGAAGGGTTTTGCAATTTAAGAAAATGGCTTCTGCTCTTGCAAAGTCTGCCGTAATCAATTTATCCTTGGCACACCTCAAATCAGTGCCTCATTTTGAAGAACAGCACATCACTTTGCTTCGTAAAAGTTCCCTGTTTCATACTGAGTTTGTCAGATATTCAGAGCCAAGACTTGCAAGTAAAAGTTTAACATATTGTTCATGTAACAAATTGTATTGTGAGCACAAAACAAAACCTACATTTAACCATATTGTAAGCTGTCTGGTTAATGTTGTAAACGTTTTTTTTTTTTTCATATTTTTTATTTGTATTTGTTAACTAGAGTAGATCACTGCAGCTAGTGGGGCATTTTCAGATTCCACCAGGGGATACATGATATTTCTATTCAGATCAAAAATAACCTATAGAAGTCAATGTAGTATAATGTTATCATTCTCAGATTGAACATACATTCTGGAACAGGCTACACAGCAGTCGTAGTATACATTTGTAAGATTGTAGGAATATACAAGTGTTACTGTGTAATACATTTAGAATTTATGCTGAAAAGCTCGGGGTTGGATGAATTTATGCAACTCCACTGTTGGGGGAGTACTTGTACCTAAATTTGTTAGTTTTCATTGAAGTTGAGGAAAGGGTGTAATAGACTTTATATACGGAAGGATAGTAGCCCAAATTTTAGAGGTAAGAATTCTCCCTGCTTATTCTAAATTTTGAGAGGCATTGTTCCACATTTTGGAAATTGAAAGTTGAGAGAGAAATAAAATCTTTCATGGTAATGTTGATTTCTAAACCATCTCTGTCTCTTCTTCTTTTAACTGCAGTGCCTGATGAAGTCTGAAACATTCACTGATTCATAGTCTGAGTTGGATGCAGAGGATATGAGCGGTTTTAAAAGTGTGTTATTACTGTCAAAGTTCAGTAATTGTTTGTCTTATTCTTATTTCATTAAAGACAGATTTGATGAAGGCTACATGGTCAGGGTAACTAATAACCCCATACATAATTTATAGCAGGATTCTGTCTATATTTTTGTGGAATTGATAGAGCAGAAAAGATCAGTGTTGCTGTTATCTTTGGGCTTCATATAGGTTTTGCCTAGCAGGGCAGCTAGCTCGGATGTGTTTGCCTTTTTATAGCAGGTGACTGTTTCGAGGCTGAAGTACTGGGTGCTGATGTACATTTTTTTAGTGTGGAAACTATTGTTGCACCCCATCCAGAAACTTTCCCCAAAGAAAGTATCGAATTAGTGTTTGGATTTTGCACGGAAATGTAAATTACTGAGGTTCATTTACGGTGCTAGGGAGTTTTTTCATGCACTCACTTGGGATCCATTTCATCTTCTTAGTAAAGAAAATACCTCCCACTACTAAACTGCAGCTGGCCAAAGCAAAGAATCCAAAAAAGAGAATGTAGCCAATTGCACGAACACGGCTAGAAACCGATAGCAGTTAAAACAGATTTATTGACAAGTTGTCTAAAAGCACATAAAATTGTGTGAAAGGTCTCCAAACAATCTCTTCTTGGTTTTACTTCTTCAGTGGCATCCGGAACCACAACAAAGGAAGTTGGAGAGAGATAGTAACTATTGAGGCTGCAGTGATTTAATATCAAATTCTACTGATAACTCCACAAGACTGCTGTGTTAGATGGCATTTGTCAGTATTGGTTAAAATGTCACGGTTTATTCTTTATTCAAGTAGTTTAAACAGCATGTCCTGCTCTGAAACCAGCCTGTGAGTCTGTTATGTGTAAGTAGGTAATCTTTTGAAGACTTCACCAAGGCCCACACATTCGACTGTCTGACACTACTTCCTTTCTGAACATGTCCTTATTCACCGAATATTGACTGACAAATTTTTATTAAGAGAGGCTAATAGCAAGCTAAACTTGTCAAATGGGTTTGCCCAGTTTTTACAAATTGTATGACTTCGGAAAATGAAAATATCTGCTTTCAAAAAAATAAATCACTTAATAAAACAAGTACTAATACTGAAACATCTTTTTTTTTTTTAATTCAGGAGCACGTTATTGCACATCCCACTCATAGGGGCTGCACTTCCTGTACTCCCACTAATTAAATATTCCCAACATGTATGTCAAATAACCTTGGGGTAAAATAAAAATCTTTATGTACCCTCAGAATAACAATAAATAGGAGGACAATGTCTGTATTCCTAAGAAGCTGTCCCACCTTCTGACTGGTAAGCTACGACAGTGGCTTTGAGCTCCTCCATATCCTTTTCACAGTAAATAGAACTTCATGCCATATCATCACCAACTATTGTACCCCCTCTGTGTCACTCCCTGCCTAAGAAGTATATCTTAAACTGTCACCCTCTCAGTCGAGATTGATACTGTTCCGTTGGGAGGCTTCATCTGTTCGTCCACTAACTCAGAAACCTACAACACCTCAAATAAATATGATCGAAGATTCCTGGACTTCATTAATGCCAGCTCCCTAGACCAACTTGTTTAAGTCTCAAATAGGGGTTCAAAAATATTGGACATGGTTCTCACCAGTATAGTGACCCTGTGCTTTGCTCTTTACCACATCACTGGTCAAATCTGACCACTGTTTGGTAATGGTCACTATTAGAGTAAAACCTGACTTACCACAAAAACTCTTCCATCTTGAGAGACCACACTTCAGCAAATCTAATCCAGCTAAGTGGTGATCTGATAAAATTTAAGTTCCCTCATCACCTCGAGGAATTCATCTTACTTGCTGCCCCATTTGTGGGTAATTTATTTACCCACCTCAAAACATGCAGTGAAGACTCTGTCCTCATAAGACAGAAATGTAATGCTGAATTCAGGAATAAACCCCTATAGTGGAACCCTTGTATAAAGATGCATTACAGTAATAATAATAAGAAACTCGTATCCCATAATAGTAAACGTAATATCCCATAACCTAGACGTGAACTCAAAACGATCAGCAAAGAATTCAGAAATAAAATGCATTCCTCCAGAAGTACGTATGAATCAAGAATTACCACCTATGTTAAGGACCATCATAAAACCTTCTTCAGAGTTGTCAGGGACCTTTGAGGTAATGCCCAGCAGTGCTTAAAGCTAATACATAACAATAACACTTACTCATCCCCTGACAACATAGCCAACATATTAGTTCACCTATAACTTTACCCCCCTAACTATGCAGCACATCCATGCCACCCTGTCTGACCACCTCCTGAATGCTCTCCCCTCAGCTAGAACCAATGGCTCTATGAGTTCTGATAACATGCCAGACTGCCTTCTTGTCAGCACCAGACTGTCTGCTAGACCTAACCTCAGCCTCTGCACCGGATTTGTGCTAGAGTAATAGAGATCTGCAGTAGTCATACTGCTACAAAGCAGGGGGGCAGTACTATTCCAAGAGACAGGGGTGGGGAATGCAGTATTAATCCAGGAGACAGTAGTCCTATAAACATTACAAGCCTTATTTGTCCAGTATTAATCCAGGAGACAGTAGTCCTATAAACATTACAAGCCTTATTTGTCCAGTATTAATCCAGGAGACAGTAGTCCTATAAACATTACAAGCCTTATTTGTCCAATATTAATCTAGGAGACAGTAGTCCTATAAACATTACAAGCCTTATTTACAGAGCAATGAAAGATGTCATTATGATGGAACTTGTTAACAAGGAAACAGGTGTTCTACAAGCCCTAGACCCAAGCCATTTTTTTTAAGGCAGAACCTCCTGAACCTAGTGGGTTTCTTTGATCAAGCCACTGATCCATTACCATCAATGCCTATCTGGACCTGGCCATGGCCTTTGATACCATCTCACATTCTAGCATTATTGATAAGCTACTCACACAGCATGTAAAACCCTATGTTACCCCCTGGGGAGCAAATTATATAATGGATAGCACCCAGTCTATGAGTGCAGGAGGCATGCTGTCTTTAAAAACAGAGTAGCTAATAATGGTGTCCCCCAGGGATCTGTTCTTGGACCACATCACTTTATTTACTTCTCTGATTTTCAGGCTGACATTGAGGGCCTGTGGCTGATAAAAGTTTTAGCTGTCTTTAACTCCCCATCTCACTTTCCAGATTCTTCAGGAGGGATTAAAATGCAGCAGTGTGGCAAGTACAGCATTGGGGGGGCAGGGGGGGGGGGCAGAGCCTAGATGGTAATCTGAAAGCAGGACTTTTTTTTAGAGCTCCACAAAACTATACTAAAACACAGGAAAATACTCAATTTTATCAAACAAAAATGGTAAAGCATTGTTGATAAACTTCTGAACTTATCTCTACATCAACTTTGGTGATTTTTCCTCGAAATTTTCCTGTCAAAACAACTTGGAAAAAAGAAATACAGCTGATGTCCTGTATACTACAAGAGCTATCCCTGAAAATGAATGGATTTAAGGGCAATTTAGAAATCCTTAAAGAAAACTGTCAAAAACAAACTGATGCCTTTAGAGAACTATTACAACACCAAACTAAATATCAGATATCGAAACCTCTTTATGTGACATAGAGGGGAGACTTAAAGAGGAAGAAAATCAGAGAGAATTTCTTTTACAGCAGAACAACTGGCTTATTAACAAGGTCGATGACCTGAAAAACAGAGAAAGGAGGACAAATATAAGAATTGTCAGACTTCCAGAGTTTATTTTTAAACTCTTGGTACCGGAAATTTTAGACCTAAAAGACGGTTTATCCTGTGGTATAGAAAGAGCACATAGAGCCATAGGCATTAACCCTTAGTTGCCACATAATTTCCTTAAACTCTAAAAATAAGTAAATAAGTAAATTTAGAGGGAGACAGAGTGAACATACCAGGGTACGGTATGGTAAAATCAGTGCGCAGAAACAATTGTGGTACCAAAAATGTAGTGTATATTGCATTATGTCAAAATTGCAATAAATTCTACATTTGTAAAACAAAAAACTCCTTCAGATTGCGTACATATCAGCATTATGTATGACATTGGGAAGGGGAATGTCAACAATGCCCTTGCCAAGCATCTTACTAAGTTTACAGAGCATTGTTTTAAATTTAAATACTTGAACATCTTGAATTTAGTGAGAGGGGGGATCCCTAATGACTTATGTTTAGAGTTTAAGGAAATGATGTGGCAACTAAGGGTTAACGCCACGAGTTCCCCTGGATTGAATGAGGTAGCCTCTTTAACTAGTTACCTAAAGTTAAAGTCAGACTACCATTTGTAAAAGAGAAAATATGTGTGTGTATGTGTGTGTGTGTGTGTGTGTGTGTGTGTATAGGTTTAAGTTTATATATATATATATATATATATATATATATATATATATGTATGCATATATATATATATATGCATATATGTGCGTGTGTACATCTAGCTATACAGTCTCACATCTTCCTTATATATTTTAATGAAATATCTATAATACGTGTGGCAACATTTTAACATGAACTGGTTTTATGAAATGTATATATGTTAAATATAGGGCTTTGTATTTCAGTAATATAGGAAAATATCAGTAATTAATTTAATAGGGGGTATAGCTTTAACATTTTTTTAGGCTAGGAGAGGGTAATTGTCTTAATTGATTTAACATGTGACAGTATATAAGATGGATGTCAGGTCTTTATTGTTATTCTGAAGAAGTCATTGATGTTCTTCATTCCACATTGCTGCAGTCCTAACCATTGGGTAGTCCGCTGTCCCAGTCGGCCCGAATACCAAAGTATATGGCTGACGTCGGTCAAGGCGCATTAGTCTGACGTCAGGACGTCAGGGTACTAATGCGCATGACCGACGTCATATCCTCAGTCTTTTTGCCGCATGGTCCGATGCAGAAGCAGTTTTGCGAGTGCAGGTTGGCGTTCTGAAATTTTCTGAAGTCGGAGTTTCAGACCGAATCAAAGTTGGCTAAGTACCCGTTGGGAATATTTTGGTTTTCTTGCCTCAGTATTTAACCGGATGTCAGAAAAAGTGAATAACTGTATTTCTTGTGGGAAACAGATACCTCATAGGGATTACCATACCTTGTGTATACCTTGTTTAGGGCCTGAGCACGACGTTGTTGGATGCCGCTCTTGTGCTAGATTTAACAAACGCACTATTAAGAGAAGGTTAGACTGTGCCAGGTTAGTTTTTGGGAAGCGTTGTAATTATAAAATGCCGTCGGATGCTCCGACTCCCGCTTCGTCCAAAAAGCGCAAGGACAAAGCAGCAAAGCCTAGAGTGGAAGAACCGACAGTCCCGGACGTCGGTTCTTTAGAAGACTCAGTGGAGCCGGAGGTTCTGCCAGGAGTTTCTTTGGAGTCTCAGGGAGAGACTTTACTGTTACAGGATGTGTCCTCTCAGGAGGTAGGCCAGGCTGAAGGGGCTTCTCAGGTGACTGTTCTTCCCTCTCTTCCTAAGGTGGTTAGAGCCTCCCCTTCTGTTTCCAAGGCTTCTTTGAGAGGCAGGCCAGGTTTAACTTCAGTGGGGGTTTCTCCTAGCTCTTCAGGATCTTTGCCTAAGAAACATATGCTTAAAATGGCAGAGGGTTTGATTACTATGATTAGAGGTTCTATGCCCCCTCCTGATAAGAGGCCTAGGGTGGAACCTGAGTTTGAGAGTTTGAGCAGTGTTCGGAGGCTTCTGAGTCTTCGGCTGAAGACTTGCAGGAGTATCCTCCTTATTCTGATTCTGATGTGGATGATTCTGCTCCTTCGGCTTCTCCTCCTGAGGATTTTTCATTTTCAGAGACCCTGCATTCCATGAGGGAGCATTTTAAATGGGAAGGTCAAGATTTCTCTGATTCCAGGAAGAGGCTTAGGGAATTCTTGTTTTTACCCCAGCATAGGCCTTTAGCTATACCTCCTGTTCTGAATGTGGTGGAAGATGTTTTTGCAGAGGCTTCCCTGAACCCTGATTCTTTGCCTCCTGCCCCAGTTAAACCGGATAGGTACTATAGGGTGCCTGAAGCTCATAAGTATCTTTTAAGAGTCCTAGGGCAGACCCGAAACTGTCTCTCAGGGGCCTAAAGGTGTTAAGGCTTCTGTTGTTAAAAATCCTGTTCCTCCTGATAAAGAGGCAAGGGCTTTGGATAGATGGGGAAAGAAAGTGTATACTTCTTCCACTTTAGCCATGAGGCGTTGAATTGCCAGTTTCACATGTTAAAATATCAAAATTATCTCCTTTCACAATTGAAGTCTAAGGTGGATGCTCTGGCAGAAGGTATTGAGTGTAAAGAGTTGCAGGATTTAGTTCATGTGTCTGAACAGGTGGGTAAGCATTCCTTGCAATGTGGTTTTGATGCTGTGCAGGCCTCCTCGAGGGTGGCTGCCACTGGTTCTGTTCTTCGTGAGGCACGCCTGGTTGAGGGATCAGAATTTAGCTGAGCATGTTAAGACAAGGATTTTGGATGCTCCTTTACAGTCTGACGTGTTGTTTGGTTCGCCTGTGGAAGCAGTTTTAAAGAAAATGGAGGACAAGGCTAAGTCTATGCAAACTGTTAAAGATTTTTTGCAGGTGCAGCCTCCGAAGTTTAGTAGAAATTGGCCTACTGAGGGATGGACATATCCTGCTTATGATTCCCAGTCTAGGGGTAGGTCTAGACGTGGTAGGGGCAGAGCTCAAGGTTTAGGCCTAGAACAGGGAGTTCACCTGCTCAGACTTCTGGTGAGGGCAGGGGTCAGTCCTTTCGTAAACAGACCCAATGACCTACCTTTTCAGCTGCCAGTACCTTCTTGTCTGGCAGCACCTTTGGGAGGAAGGCTGGCTCTTTTCAAAGAAAATTGGGATTTAATTACCCAAGACAGATGGGTTTTGGATATCATTCACCACGGTTACAGGTTTTATTTCCATACCTTACCTCCTTTCAAAGGCATGCCAGACATTCCTCCTCTACAAAGAAAAGAGGCTCACAAGCAAATTTCTCTGTTACTCCAAATAGGGGCCATACAGCCGGTTCCTGTGCCAGAAAGGGGCCTAGGATTTTATTCCCGCCTGTTCCTAGTACCAAAGAAGGGGAACACATGGAGACCAATTTTGGATTTATCTATCCTCAACACTTATCTGGACATTCCCAAGTTCAAAATGTTGACGTTACAACAGCTTTTACCTCTGCTGGGCAAGGATCACTGGATGTTAACTTTAGATCTCAAGGAGGCTTACCTTCATGTGCCTATCAGACTAAGTTGCAGGAAGTATCTGCGTTTTCGAGCTGGAAATTCCCATTATCAGTTCTCTGCATTGCCCTTTGGCTTATCTACTGCGCCCAGAGTATTCACAAAGGTTCTGGCTCCAGTGATAGCTTACTTCAGGCTAAAAGGAATTCAAATCTATCCTTATTTGGACGACTGCCTGATTCTGGCTCAAGAAAAGGAAGACCTTTTACAGCATTTGGAATATGTGATAGCAGTGCTAAGATGCCTAGGGTATTCTGTGAACGAAATAAAGTCCAGTCTAGTACCCTCTCAAGACATGTGCTTTCTGGGTGTGAGACTGAATACAGCAGCCCAGATGGCCTTTTTAACCCCGGACAAACAAAAGAATCTTTCCATTTACTTCCATCAACTATCTCTTCAGTCCGGGCTGACTGCAAGGACAGTCCTTCAAGCCTTAGGGTTCATGGCATCTTGTATTCTGGTGCTTCCCAATGCCAAACTGCATATGAGGAAGCTGCAATGGTATCTCAAAAATGTATGGACACAGCACTGCCAGGATTTGGACACTGTCATTCAAATAATACCTTGCATTCAACAGGAATTTTTGTGGTGGGCTCAGGAATGTCACCTAAACAAGGGACTCTCTGTGACCCGGCCAGAGGCGAGTCAGATTCTAACGACAGATGCCTCAGACATTGCTTGGGGAGCTCATCTAAATGGAAAGTGGATACAAGACAAGTGGCCTGCCAGACTACAGCATCTACATATCAACATAAAGGAGATGTTAGCAGTCCAGTTTGCATTAAGGGCTTTCAAGGAGTTACTTCTTCCAGGGCAGGTGTTGATTCTAACAGACAACACAACTGTCATGTGGTACATCAACAAACAAGGGGAACACATTCTTACCCGTTGTGCAGGCAAGCAATGATTTTATGGGAGACTGCGCTCAGCTTGCAACTAACTCTTCAGGCAAGGTTTCTGCCGGGAGCACAGAACTCCTTAGCAGATGTGTTAAGCAGACAAATCATGGATCCCCACGAGTGGAAACTGGATCTTCATGTATTTCGAAATTGACAGTGTCATGGGGAACTCCAGACATAGATCTGTTCGCTTCTCCACTAAACCACCAGTTGCCAAAGTTTTGCACAAAGAGGTTTCATCACACAGCTTGGAAAGTGGATGCTCTGTCTTTCAGTTGGAAAAATCTTCATGTGTATGCCTTTCCACCTCTGCCTCTTCTCCCAAAGGTGCTCCTAAAGGTCAGACAAGACAAGCCAAGGATGATTTTAATAGCTCCAGATTGGCCTCGGCAACACTGGTACCCACTACTAAGGAGTCTGGTAAGGAAGCCTCCATGGCCTTTACCTTTGATTCCACACCTTTTGTCTCAGGGGGACGGTCACCTGCTCAATGTCAAGCTTCGTTCTCTTCATCTAACAGCCTGGCATATTCTGTTTTGAGAGACAGCCGGTCTCAACTTCCTCAACAAGTTTTAAATGTGATTATGGAAGCCAGAAGACCTAGTACAAGGAAAGTGTACGCAGAAAAATGGAAGAGATTTTTATTTTGGAGTGCAGCAAAGAATTTGGAGATTTCTGAGCCTAATTTGAGTGTGGCTCTTCAATATCTTACTGAGTTATTGGACAAAGGTTTGTCCTTCTCTTCCATTAAGATTCATGCTGCAGCAATTTCAGCTCACTATGATTGTGACCCACCATTGTTTTCGCATCCTTTGTTCAAGCAGTTTCTTAGAGGGGCAAAGAATATAAGACCCCCACGTAGAGCTCCTACTCCTGCTTGGGATCTCAATTTTGTGTTGGAGAAACTTACTCTACAACCTTTTGAGCCTGCGGCTACAGCTGAATTGAAATACTTGTCATGGAAGACTGCTTTTTTGTTGGCCATTACTTCTGCAAGAAGGGTTTCTGAGTTACAGGCCCTTATGGCAGTGGAACCTTTTTTGATTTTTCATAAGGATAGGGTATCATTACGTACTAATCCTTCTTTTATTCCTAAGGTGGTTTCTAGTGTGGCTTTAAACCAAACTATTCATTTGCCTACTTTCTATGCAGATCCCCAAAATAAGGGGGAAAAGATTTTGCACACTTTAGATGTACACAGGCAGTTGCGTTATTATTTAAGCAGGACTAAAGATTTTAGGCAGTCTCAGCAGTTGTTTGTTTCTTTTGCTTTGAGTTCTCAGGGCAAGCCTGTGTCAAAACAAACTATTTCTAAGTGGATTGGGTTTTGCATTGCTTTTTGTTATTCCCATCATGGCAAGGAGATTCCAGCTGGGATTAGGCCTCATTCCACTAGGGCTACTGCCACTTCAACAGCATTTCTAAGGGGGGTGGCAACTAAGGATATTTTGGAGGCAGCTACTTGGAGTTCAGTACATACTTTCTCTAAGCATTACCACCTTCCTCTCTACTCTAAATCTAGGGCTGGTTTTGCCACAGCTATTTTGCAAGGCATGTTGACAGCTCCTGCTTCCTTATGATTTGCCAGCCTCCCTTACCTCTGCTTTGGGATTCTACCCAATGGTTAGGACTGCAGCAATGTGGAATGAAGAACATAGTACAGTTTTGTACCTACCATAAATGTAGATGTTCGAGGATCCACATTGCTGCAGTCCAATTTACCCTCCCTCCTTCCCCTCTGTGTTTAGGGGTGGTTGTGTGGGTGAGGTTATACTCTTGTAATTTGGTATATAGTGTACATATTTTTGGTGCAGGAGTGTTTGGTGTTTTTGGTTTTGGCCTTGTCTTTTTAGGGTCTTCTGACATCTGGGGCAAGAAAAGACTGAGGATATGACGTCGGTCATGCGCATTAGTACCCTGACGTCCTGACGTCAGACTAATGCGCCTTGACCGACGTCAGCCATATACTTTGGTATTCGGGCCGACTGGGACAGCGGACTACCCAATGGTTAGGACTGCAGCAATGTGGATCCTCGAACATCTACATTTATGGTAGGTACAAAACTGTACTTTTTATTAACTGACAAAAGTGCTAAATAAACGTCTTCCAGCTAAGAGTGTGACCTGTTCGTCATTTAAATTATTTAGTTTCTGCCTTTTGTGGTTCTTTAGGATTAGAAAGTGGTCATTTTATTATAAATTGTTGTTTTATTGTAACTTGGGGGAGGGAATCAAATAATAAAGAAAAAAAAAAAGTTAAAAACCAATGGGAAATAGTAAGAAAACGTATGCTTCGTAACTTGTCACTATGAAAAATAAGTAAATTGATGGTTCAGGTTATAATACATTATGCTTAAGAGCATATACAATAGTAGCCATTGTGTCTCAGCAAAAGATTAACTACCCTAAGAATAAGATTAGTTAATAGTTCATAGTTAAACAAATATGCCATAAATTCACACGTTAATCAATTTTCGTTAAAAACTGCTTGATTCAAATATGCGACATTCTAAGAAGCTACGAGTTGACAAAAAGCACCTGTGAGAGAGTCGCGAGCTTCCTAGAGCGTCAATGTACCTCGCAACCGCCAGAACAAGTCTTTCTTACACTGCAAGACTCGCAGAAATAATAGAAACACGAAAATCATTTAAGTTCTTGAGGTAAAATGTAACATTAATGGGTTAGATATGAAAAAGAGGAAACTGACCTTTATGTTTTTTCCTCCTTTTAATGATAGCTTGACAATTTGAGCACCAGTATATAGGAATCTAAGCTGTGAATGAAAGGAAATGCGCTGATAACGCATGAACGCATTCTTATAGTCTTAGAGACCAGCAGTCTCACAAATATGTCAATACAGAAACAAAAGGTCCTATGAAAGTTAAGGTCGCGCAATTCTTAGCTTCATACAGGTTTGATTTAACTGCATTTGGGAAAGCATCAGCAGGTTTCAATAGTGGATATGATGAGCACAAGTATCCCTTTTCATATAGGTTAATAGCTTGTGTTTTTGACATGTAGTCTGGGAGATCATTAAAGGAGCCTAGAAGAGGTGCCGGTGCTTTTCCTTTATCAGGGCGGCAGTTGTGCTGGGCGCTTGGAATGTTTTATAATAATATTTGTTCAGATTCCTTGCACTAGGCGGTTGAGAAGTATACTTACATCTATATAGCTGCTTGGTTCACTTTTAGAAGCTTTATAGGTTCATAGGTTCATACTAGGCTATCTGCCTTGGGGCAATTATAAGCCTAGCCCGATTCTGTATGGCTTACGCCACCCCTTGATTTGAGTATACTGTGCCCTTTTTAAGGTTTAGTTTACTGTGCCTCTGTCTAATAGTGACACAGGAGTAATCCCTGGGACAAACCTACGATCCCCCATCCACTTATCGAGATTCTTCTTGAAGAGATTCAGTGAGGTGCTCTGCCTCACATGAACTGGAATTCTATTCCAGAGCGAAGGGAGCCTCTGGGTTATGAACCTGTCCCTCCAGCAAGTTCTATTTATTTCTGTGCTGAGGTTCAAGTCCCTCGAGCGTGTGGCTCTAAGGGATTTAGATTTACTGAGGTGGAGCATGTCCATTAATTCTGGATTTGACATAGCTTTGTATGTCAGGCATAGATCGCCTCAGTAGGCGGTATGCAACTGAGTAGAGCTGGAGTTTTTAACCGAGCAGCATATGGCATCTGTTTGAGACCCTTGATCCTCTTGGTGAGATACTTTTGGGGTCTTTCTAATTGCTGCAGGTGTTGGGTAAGGTACATCCCAAAAGGGGCATTGTATTCTATGATGGGCCTGATGAGGGATGAATAAAGGGCACGATTACCTCTCTTGATCTAGATGTGAAACCCTTCGTGATGAGGTGGGCTATGTAGAAGGTCTTTCTAACCACTTTGGCAATGTGGTTTTCAAAGGAGAGATTGCTATCAACTTGGGTCCCCAGGTCCCTAATAACTTTCTCTGTACTTAATGGGTTTCGCCTATGTGGTAATTTGTGGGCACATTGTTTTGCCAAAGGGTATGACTATACATTTTTGGCATTTAGCTTTAAACCATGGCGCTGGCACCAGTTATCTGTCTCTGTGAGACCTTTTTGAAGGATGTTTGTGTCAGCTGGAGAGTTGATTATGGCGCCCAGTTTGCAGTCGTCTGCGAACTTGGTGAGCCATAGTCCTCCCACGTTTGCCTGTACCTCAGAAAAGTATATACTGAACAAGAGTGGTCCCAGGACAGAACCCTGTGGGATGCCACTTGTGACCGGTTTCGAGTCTGACATGGCTCCAGCAACTCTCACTCTGTGGTTCTGTCTTTGAGCCAGTTTGCGACCCATCTTGTGACATAGGGGTTTATATTTAAGTTGTGCAAAGGGGTAATTGCTGATACCCTGCAGTTATGAGTTTCAAGTAATTATGTTAGTTTTGCTTCAGTTTGAGGCCTGTTGTACGAACCGCGTACAAAACACGGAAAACAGCTGGTGTAAAGTGTTTGTCGTGTGCGTTAATTATAAATGTATTGTAGCTTTGTGCTGACTGATAGGAGGGTTTTCCTTACTTGTTGGGGCTGGCAGTGCCTACTTTCTTTTGCTCCAGCAGATAAGGGTTAACGGAGTAAGTGTTTGGTATTGCCACTCTTGCTGTAATTCTAGTTATGCATAGTGCAGAAAGTCTGCGATATTTCCTTTTTACACCGCACCATCTTGGAAGGCGTTGATTCGACTTATGTTGTATCCACCCTATTGGCAGACAGACTACTTTTCTGAATGAAGCAAAAGTAAATGGCATTTCTGTGGTGGAACTTTGCAATGCATTGTACTTTTTTCTAACATCACAGTTTGAAGGTTGAGAGGTATGTTCTGTTGGCGGAGAGCTGAAGAGTGTTGTTAAAACAGTATCTTAAACTAGTAAGCCATGTTATGCATAACTGCTTTGTGTTTTGACATCCTTTTTCTGCTAAACAACACAAAAACTATCTTTGCTAAACGAAAAGGTGTAGTCTTCTTTTTGCACGATCTGTGTGTTTGACCACGTATACGGTTACTTATTTGTCCCCTCAGTAGTATTTGGCTGTCACTCAGTTGACTTCTGCCACCCCGGCACAGTTTAGGGAAGGTGCTGTCTAAAGAGAAATCTCAACACAATCTGGATAAAGGCTGAAGTAATTGGACAGGTAAACAAGGCTAAAATTAACATAGTAACGCCATACCTGTCATGTTCCTGGCTTTGTCTCAAAATTTGATTTGCCCCTTAAAAAATGTCAATTTTGGGAGAAAAGGTGATTAATTGTACTTGCGGATTAGCTTGTATGTTTTTCAGGTTTTTATGTTAATGGTACTTTATTAGTATCGCCGATTTTCCTACTTCATTTCATAAGGAAATAAAATCGGCGTCATTAATCACGTCTCTGAAACTGCAGGAAGACACATTTGTAGATCGCAGATAAAGAAAAAATAATAATTTCTAACAAGAAGCAGTGATTTCAGTGAACCTTTTACTCTCTCCTAATGGAGCATTTTGGGCACTCATTGAGGCTGTTGCCCTGATGACAGAAAAGAGCCGAAATTCCTAATTGCCCTAGGGCACTGTCTGAGTGACATGCTCAGGGTCACACAGCAGGTAAATGATGTCTAAAGGAATCAAATCCCATATCACAGGAAGTAGCGCATTAAAAGCAAATTGTTTTAATCCTGTAGGTTAACTACCTAAGTGAGAGTGTCAACCACGTACACAAAGTTTAATGGTAGAATTAGAATACGACGACTTTATCAGGTCTTGTAAAGCTTTCAGAAAAAAACAAATGCATTCATAGCAGAGTAAAAGACAACAAAGTTACATCATTAAAAGCTCTAGCAGCATAAATGGCTAAAGTAAAATCAGTTTCTTGAAATAAGTTTATAGTGAGAAATATAGAAACCAGGATGATGGACTACACTGCAGTGTGCTATGTTGTTATGTGATGGCAAATAATACTGACAAGAAGACACATTGACACAGAACCTTTTAAATTCTATTCTCCAAAAATGATGTAAAATATTTAAATTGGCTGTCAGTCTATTGTTATTTCTTTTTAAGGTTCCCATATTCAGTTTGTGAAGAGAAATCATTTTTGATGGTTAAAGCAACAGTTAGCAATAGTACAATTAGAAAAATATAAAGTTCCATATGTGCAGGTTAAATAGTATTACAGACTCTGACAGCTATTATTACTGCAAGTTTGTATGGAGAAATCTTCACTGCTAATG
The DNA here is from genome assembly GCF_019279795.1 of Protopterus annectens. NCBI lineage: Eukaryota > Metazoa > Chordata > Ceratodontiformes > Protopteridae > Protopterus > Protopterus annectens. Next base: position 1,351,787,028 of record NC_056747.1, read on the forward strand.
CTGTGGTTTGTAACTTTTCAGTAGCACTTAACTTTCACCCGATTATACAGAAAACCTGATGTTGACATTATGAGGAAATAGGCTGCTGGAGTTGTTATGTAACAGATTAACATGTTAATGAAGTAACTTTTTGAATCGACTGTCTGAAGGTGTTTTAAATAACAATAATACTCTTCGAATGAATCTTAGTACGATGCGTCACTATATTAGTTCATGCTCAATGCGGTTTGCTTAGTTTGAACAGTCATGACTTTATATGGCTCACCAGAAATAACATGCATTTAAGTAAACCAAGACGGAGTATTTCACTCCCAAGTTTGTGTAAAACTACAGCCTAAGTAAACTACTATGGTAAGTCTGATTTTACTTTTTACAATTAAACACCAAATGTGTACAAAGACAAAATGCCTGTCATTACTGATACACTGGAGGCCATATGTGGACTAACGTGGTGATCTTACCATCAAAACCAGGGTGCAGTCTCACAACTCAGCGTACACAAATATGTAGATTTGAAAGTGCATAATGTTCTGCAAATGAAGTATCCCTACTATTAAGGTATTTATTCATGATTCCTTCTAAGGGTAGGGATTGGAAAGGTGTAGTGATTAAGATGCGAGTCTCACAGACATGCACTACAATACTTGAAATTCTCTCATATAAAGGAAAATGACTAAACTTAAAATGCTCCTCAAGGACAGTTAGCCTAGCACACAACTAATATTGGTGATAATATTACAATCAAAATGTGAAGCACTTTATTTCAAATACTGTGTAAAACTGATCTGTCATGTTATACATAACTGCCTTGTGTTTTGACATCCTTTTTCTGCTAAACGATCTATATATCATCATTTAAAGTAAGATTTTGTGATAATATTCCTACTGTTCACACAGCCTTTGAAACAGCAGTCTCCATGGGTAGTAATATTTGAAGTTTAAAGAAATTAATATGCCCAAACTTTGTTCTCAGACTAACACATTGTGTCAATGACTAATGGAAGATATATTCCAAAAAACATTTTGTTATACCAACAGTTCTAGATTAGATGTCTGCCTCAATTAGTAACTATTGATATTTTCAAGATCATTCCTGTTAGGAAATAGGAAACTCAGTCTACAGATATTACTGCACTTTTAGTCAACAGATTTTGTTTTTGAGGAACATAAAACAAATCATACTAAATAGTAATGGACTCAAAGCAGCTCTGTGGATTAATACTATATAATTTTCTGCACAGTTAAATTAAAAAGGAGGGGAAAAGGGAAAAAATATTTACTGATTTATACAGTGACAGTTTACTACTTGAGAGGTGATGAGATATAAATTGAAATACATAAAAACATTTTCCAGATGTGATTATAGTCCGTGTTAGATATAATCGATCAATAAGTTTAGTTAAATAATCCAACCAAGTTACAGTAGCATAGGCAACCATGAAACATAGGAATAGCCAAACTCATGATCTGATGAAGCAAATTGTGAAAGTGCTTACCTCTGTGCACGAAGGACTGTGTTTTATACTTTTTACGTGAGTTTGGCTATTCCTGTTTCATGGTTGCCTATGCTACTGTAACATGGTTGGATTATTTCTTACTATTTTGTCAGTAGCAAGGCATTTGTTTCGTTGGGTGTTACCTGTTTCGTTTTATTCTTAAATTTAGTTAAATTTTTTTTTTTTTTTTTTTTTTTTTTTTTACAATTCTAAAAGATCTCCAGTGAAATCAACGTGAAGCTCAATGGGAATTTTTGTTGCTAAGGTATGAGGGATAATCTGATAGATTATTTTTTTATCTATTGGATTAGGAATGTGAACCGCGGTGGTGGTGCTGCGGTAGCGTTGTCGCCTCACAGTAAGACGCTGTCCGGTTCGATTCTCAGCTAGAGCGTCTTCTGCGTGGAGACATGTGTGAATGGGCATACCTTCGTTGAAGGTTGTGTGTCAGGCCTGGCAAGCTGGTACATAAAAATCAACTGCCAGTCATTAGCGGACCGGAGTTCCGCTGTGGCGACCCCTAACCGGGAAAAGCCGAAAGACACAAAAATCATTCCATGTACAATGAAATTCTAAAATGTTGGATTATTGTGTTACATATAATTGTTCTTGCATTATACTTTTTTCCCTTTTTATTGGCCTGAACTAGAATTTAACTTCTGCTTTCCAGTAGAGAAAATCAATCTGATCACAACATTTAGAAATGACAGGAATTTTGTACAACCACAAGGTCATAGAAGAAATCTGAGTGTTATTTATCTTATAAATAATCTATAAACCTTGTCAAAATATATGGACTTAACGCCACTTTCTTTAAATATTAATGGATTAAACAATCCAAAGAAAAGGTCAGACTTATTAAGATATTTAAAATTAAACAAAGCACAGGTGATCTTTCTTCAAGAATCCCACTTCAAAACAAATGACACACAGATGGAATCCAAATGAATATTTAATGTGATCTCATTCCTCATATAAATCAAAAACGAGAGGAGTAATACTTTTGTGGAGAAAGAATGTTACTATTCCTCAAATTATCTACAACTATGAAGATAAAGAAGGCCTTGTAGCACTTGTTATATTGAAATTTAATAACAGAATCTGGACACTAGTAAATTTATATTGTTTTCCTGGCACAGGGACAGGGGCAGCCAAAAAAAATCTAGATTTTATTAGTAGTACATATAAAGGCAACCTGATAATAGGCAGAGACCACTAAAGAGAAATCGACGTCTCACCCCCTATAGCAAAAATATTTTAAAAATGGAGTGAAAATCACAATCTAATAGACACATTCACTTTTAAAGAAGATAACTCATTATTATTTTCCCATCAAAATTATAGATTCAGTACTCGGACAAGAATAGACACAATTTATGTATCACAAGAACTAAACACAAAAATAATCAAATTCTCAATAACTCATTGCCCTTTATCAGATCATAATTCCATTCCTCTCAAACTTCAAATAGACTTTCAGAAATTATCGCATACAAGAATACCAGCTTATATCACAAAACTGAAAGAATTTAAACCATGGCTAGTCTCAGAACTACAATTTTGTAGACACCAATTATTCTGAAGAGATTAATACGGTCATGATATGGGATGCTTTGAAAGCCTATATATATGGTAAAATGCTTACATGCTTTAAAAACAAATCTCAAAAGAGTAGGAATCTGAATTACATAACATACAAAAACAACTTATAATGATCAATAACACAGACTTAAATTCTTTTAACAATAAAAAAAAAACAATAAAAACAACAATTGATGAACTAAATAAAAAATATAATGAAATTCTAACTCATAAAACTAATTTGGCATTAGAAAAATGAAAACTAAATTCATATTCCACATCACAAAGACATATGCAGAGCCTAGCTATGAGAGTTAAAAGACAATCCAGAGCAAACATTACTAATATACTTCATGAGGGGGAAAAAAGAACATAAAAGTATCAAGTATAAGTGATATTCATGATGCCTTTACATATCATTATACAGAACACTATGGAACTGGTAAAGCTCACACTAACTTTTTAAACTTCCCCAAAATTTAGAAAATACCAGAAAAATTAAAACAAGAAATTCAAAAACAAATCACACATAAAGAAGTTACAGAAAACATTAAGGGAAGTACGTGCAATAAAGCTCCTGGAATTGATGGTATTATAATAGACTTATATAAAATCTTCCCAACATCCATAACTTCAATTTTTCATAAAACTTTACTTGAAATCCAAACACAAAACACAATACCACCTTCATGGAGGTACTCCTTGATCACACGCATCATAAAAGAAAATAAAAAACCCATAATATGTAGCTCCTGTTGACCAATATCTGTACTCAATAATAATTATAAAACTTTTATGGTAATCTTGGTCAGTAGAGTTAAAAACAATCTATGATTCATACTATAAACGAAGATCAAACAGGTTTCATATATAACAGACGCACTTATGATAATCGGATAGTATTAACTCTTATAGACATTTTAAATGGTGGAAATCAAGAAGCTCTACTAATTGCACTAGACATAGAAAAAGCCTTGGATTCATTAAACTGGGACTAATTCAGAGTACTAGAACTTTATGATTTTCCTCAATCCTTTATCTCATTAATAAAAAATATTTACAAAAACAACTTGGCATATGTAACACTAGGACCATTTACCTCGGAACCTATAGTAATAACAAAAAATGCAAAGCAAGGTTGCTCCATGTCTGCTGCCTTATTTGCACTAGCTATGTAATTATTTGCTTCTTCAGTTCGCTCCCATTCCAAAATAAAATGTATTGATGTACATGGACAATATAATTCTAAAATGATGCTATTTGCAGATGATGTGCTCCTTACTCTATCCACATCAAAAGAATCTGTAAAAGAAATGGTTACACAGGTCGAAAAATTCTATTTTACTTCAGGTCTTCACTTCAGTAAAACAAAGTCTAACTACATGAGATTAAACAAAAACAAGGATTTTCTAATGGATGGAAACCATATGATTGGTAAACGAGTTTTTACTTTAAACGATTTTGGTATCGCTCTCTGTAAAAACGTAGAAGAAACCATAAATATAACCTACAATAATAGAAGTACGATAAATGCCGATGTAGTAAATTGGAACAAAATCAATATAACTTTTGAAGATAGACTACAATCAATAAAAATTATATTACTACCAAAAATTCTATATATAGCATAAGCTATTCCTAAGATACCAGATAAACATCTCATAAGAAATAAATACACTTATATTAAAATTCCCCTGGTATCCTAACAGGAATAGAGTAGCTTTCACACATCATATTAGACCATGGGATCAAGGAGGAATCAATCTCCCAGCTATAGAGACCTACGTTAAAGCTTCTGTTTTCAGAATTATTATAACCTGGATAGATCCAAATTACTCTTCCAACTGGAAAACTTTACATACTACTATTTATTTAAATGAAAAATACATAATAAAAAACCTTATGTTAGATGATCAAATCTATAAATCATGGCATATTTTATTGATGGGCATTCAATATAATATAGTAAAAACTAAATTTTACAAATTACATCTTTAACACATTTAGAAAATTTGTCATTGCCAATACAGATATAAAGATTGGGATGGATTTAATAATTCCTTTTAGCTCCACAAAAAAACGTTTTCAACAAAATATATAAGAACATTTTTACCACTTGGGAAACAAAAACATATATTTGTTTGCAGCACTGTATTAATAATCAAAAAGTTATTGACAGTCAACATATAATAAATACATATGATCTTTCTTCCTCTGATTGGCTAGCCCTTTAAAGTGTATTGATATACTCACAAGATCTATGCAGAATAATTAATAATTCTCCTTTTAAAGTCAAACCTAATTTTATAAAATACCTGAATGAAAATATATATGATAATCACAAATGGAAAAATATAACTTCAAAATTATACAAATTGTTAATAAACTACAAAGTTAAAATCCGAAAGAATTGTTGGAATTTCATCAACAAAGGGCATTTAATAAATAAATCTAACCACAGAAAGTAAAACTAATTTATTGTACTCCATCAAACTAACATCAAATACACAATTTTGGAGAATATACATGTAGAAAATGCTGCATAGACCATTTTACACACTCAATAGACTAGCCAAACTTGGTTCTATTAATAATGTAACTTGTTGGAGATATCCACAAATATGTAAAGCAGATTGGATACACATATTTCATGATTGCACTAAACTCAAAAAATACTGGGAAGAAATTAGTAACTTCCTACAAGCTATATTTACAGATACATTTGTCATATCAAAGTCTTTAATTTTACTGAATATTAATGAAAAACAGAAATGAATAAAAAATGTATTTATTATGGACTATACTAGCTAGAAAATGTATCTCTAGAAAATGGAAATCCAACTCTGAATTTTTAAGACTATTGAATGAAACAGCGTTGATGGAAGTCAAAGTCGAGGAACTAAGGATTACTCCCATTTCATGGAGATTCAATCCATGGAAGAAGATACTATCTCTTATCGCGACATTAAGAATGAACTCAGACTCTTCTTGAAGAAAAGAAAAAAAAAGGGAAAAAAACATTTGTCTAAGTATTATATAAAATACATATTTGATTCAGATTGGTTTATCTTATAATCTATTCTCAGGCAAATGTAAATAGTGTATATAGTTTGTTACTTTGTTTAATTTGTTAGATAAATAAGCTACTTGTTAATCTTTGAAGAAAATCAATAAAAATTCTTTGAGCAAAAAAGAAGTGCAGCATTGTGTCCCTTGGCAAAACTGAACACCCTAATGCCTTCCACATAGGTGACACTCCTTTGAAAGTTGTCTCAGTTTGCTGTCAAATCCCTAATGACTGTCTGTCCTTGGATCACCATGTATCCAGTGTTAGGGATGCTTTTTACCCAGCTGTACAGATCACCAGTGGCATTTATTTCCAGATCTAAGGATGTTCTCATCTACTTCTTCCTCATTGGACCTGTAATAGAATAGAATGCCCCCTTTGATATGTACCTACCTAAGCATATGACCTAGCTTGACAGACCACAGCATCTCGTCAATAATATAATCTTGGGTAAATGTTTTCCTTGAGCTACCCAGACCACCATAAAGTTATCTCTCTCTCTGTCTTTTCTTTGTTTCCTACAGACTGTTGATATGTAACCTCTGTGTAGCCTGCAGAGCCTCAAACCATCCAGTCCTATGTGATCTCCTGCACATCCACTAAATAAATAACACCTTAAACATGTAAGGTCATAGGTTGTTACTAGGCTAACAACCACTAGGGCCCATTACAAGCCTAGCAGTGCTCAAAATGTCTAAGTAGAGTTAGAAACCAGGAAATGTTGACTGCGATATCACAGCTGTTTTAAAGTTAAGTTTTTATGAATTTATAAGCAATTTTTATGTTCTGTTTATTTCTCCACTACCTACCAACCGTCACCCCAATCACAGCCAACTTACTAATTCATTTCCTGTTCACCAGGGTGAGAGCTGTCCCTGAGAGGCCATCACATAGACAGGCATCAGGGGTTTATTTAACTTCTTTCTCCCTCCCCTTGGCAGCTGATATATGAGCTCAGTTATCATTAGGGCCCAAGAGTGTTCACATTTCACTGGCAAGATATTTTTCCTTTCGTATGTGGCCTGTCCAGGAAGCCACACCCCCAGGGAGGACGATTGCTAAAGCAGCTTGGCAGAAGCTGAGGACATATCCCTGGTCTGCCTGCTGCATACTGTTCTCCTGTGCTCACTAGGATTCAGCATTGCAGTAGATTGTATTGCCGTCCTCCTCTTGGAGTAGGGGAACTGGCAAAAGCTGTTTCATTCCCATCATTCCCTGCCTGGATACTCCAGTTATCAATCCCACAAATCAAGCTGGTCATTTGAACTTCATGCATGAGTGCCACAGAGCTGGGTGTGAACTTGTAGTAATTTGATGGTTGGCGTGCAGTGTGACTGTCAGTACGACAGTGCCAGTCAGTAAAAGGGCTGAACGAAAAATGTCATGTGAGCTTTTGTTTCAGCTATTTGGACATTATCTTTAGCAGCCTGCTTGGCACATGTGGCTGTAGAATTAAGCTATTAAAACCACCTGCATTTCCATGTATATAATATTCCTGCTACTACTATAATTTTTCTCTAGTTATTCCTACTATTATGTCTCGCACTGAATTTGTAGCTACAAATTTCTGTTACCGAATGTGTAAGCATAATCCAGCATATCCTCTGTAAAATGGTGTGTGTGCGTGTCTATATATATATATATATATATATATATATATATATATATATATATATATATATATAATTTTATTTGTTTTTTAATACATGTATGTTGTATGCTTGCATGCATATAGAACTTATCTGCAACTGAATGTACATGTATATATTTATTATAAATTGTCTCTGTCATACTGCTTGGGGTGTGGCTGAAAAGGATCCTGGGTCACCCACTGACAAGTGGCAAACAATAAATAAATATATAAATACAGCCGTTTTGCAGTTCAATTAAAGTGTAGAATGTAGGTATGGTGTGCAAAGCACCGTGCATCTCAGGAAATTCTGTTCTCCGTGGCTTAAGGCTTGTTCTTCTTCTGCTTCGTACCCATGAATGTCCTGCTGTATGTTTACATGGGCAAAAGTGAGGGTGTCTGCGTCAATGCATCAGGCTCTCATAATGCATGGCTAACAGCCAGTCGGCTTGCTAATAATGACCCCTCCCCTCCCAGCAAGTGAAAAGGACGCTTGTAGGACAGAATAGGTTAGAGGTTAAATATGTTTTGAAAACAAGTGGTTTATGTTTCTAGTGCCAGATAAGAGTAGGGGCTCCTTTTCCTCTGACAGTTACTGATCAGGAGCATCTTCTGGGGATGCATTACCTAATTGGCCTGAAAATTTAGAACAGAGTGTCTGAAGTCTTGGTGTTAATGATAAGCCTGAAGGAATGCTCAAAATTAATTTTACTGGCACCATAAATTTGGGCACTTTCACTTGGAATGTAACTGCTAGTATTAGGAGCTTATTTGGATGAAACTGTCAAAAGTAAGAGAAAATAACTAGTTATTTTACTTTGAAAAGTTCACTTGTCCCTGCACCAAATTTCTATAATCACAACAACTTTCAAATTTGTTTTCTTCTTGAAAGCCTAAGTGTAAAAACTACCCCAAACCTGCAGTCAGTGAAATAACCTTTTTTTTCTCACTTTTGTGTCTCAGTGCTACTTTTAGGTTGTTTATTAATAGAGCAAGACCACCTGATTAATGTGTGGGTTACCCTGTCATATACTCACAATGCACAGCAAAGTGAGCTCAGACCACCCCACAGCTGCCCCTCCCAATTTCTTTAGCAAGGTGCACATTACAGTATTAAATGTCCTTTGTATAAGTAAAAGCACCAGGGTAGGATATACAAAGCAGGGCTTGTAGTAAACTCTGTTGGAGTGGAAGCCCCAGATTTTGAACTTTGTCGTAAGCCTTCTATTCTTACACTCTTGTATAATGTACGATGCCACTTGGAAGGATCTTTTTTTTCAGTAGTGACCCAGATTGGGACAGGGCATTAAGTACATTTAACAAATGAACGTCAGGAAAAGGCAGCCCCTGTCCCTTCCATTGACTTCACTTATCAAGGCATTAACATGAGTGTTTGAAATGTTCAGAGCTAATGAATGGTCATTGGAGGAGAGTCCTGATGGTTCTCAGGATGGTGGTCAAGGGCTGCTTCCTGACTTGATGATAAAGGGGTTTAGAATCCTTTGCTGTTGGACCCAGGAATCACTTACAGGTTGGTAGCACCTGTCCTACATGGGAATCATTCAGGGAGAACTGTGTTCTGTCACAATGCCACTGTATTCTCTGTAGGCAACGCACAATTAAGGCAATTTACATAGAGAACATTTCCAATGAGAACCACTTCATGTGAATTTGTTTTTGGACAAGCGCTCATGGTTGCAGCAGGCTGGTGCAGACACACTTGGCAGAGGATGGAGTAGGGAACGTAGAGATTGACATACAAATGTTATCTAAGTCATATTTTTGAGAAGACTAGTAGAGCCATTGGATTTGCGAGGATTTTGCTTTAGCTCTGTCATGTTATATTTTGGTACTGTTAGGAGTTGCATGCCCTTAAAGCAGAATTACAAATCATTTTTGACAAGGTTTGGATGGGCCGATTCTTATACCAACTTTCCCCCTCCTTATTTCATTTTATCCACTCGTGGTTCAGGCTAAGCTTGAGGTGACATTGCTGATATGAACAGCAAAGAATGCTGTCACAACAAAACAGTGTGAAGCCCTGTCCTCTTTCTCTGTGGGGTCTATGACATATGATTGAAAGATCATATGATTGAATCCGAGAAGATTGAATATGCAAACATTAAACCGGCTTCTCTTCTGGAGAAACTAGGCAGGGGGTGTAAGGAGATGCAAGGGGCTTGCCCCCCTGCAAAAACACTGCACTTAGTGATGCTGGCTTCCAGAGGAGAAACTGGTTCAACATTCTGAGATTTGATTTTCTCTGATGCAATCGTATGGTCTTTCTATCATATGAAAAAGATCCGTTACCTGTGAGCTACTGTCACTTTAAATTGAAGGTTGCATTTGTCAGTGTGAGGAGATGGTGAACATTGCCTGGTCACATGTTCTGTGGTATGTGAAGAACATTGGCTGGTCACGTGTTCTTGTGGTGTATGAAATGTACTTCTGTGCATGTATGTGGAGTTTTGCCTGTTAGGGTTAGAATAAGGACTAGGTAAGGGAATAGATTTAGTGGTTTATAAATCTGTGAATGTTTTAGTGTGTGTGCATGTGTGTTTCTGTATTAGGGTTACAGCAGCGGCTAGGTAAAATGAAAGTAATAGCATATTCTGTAAGTGTGTTGGTATATGTGCTATAGTAATAGCATTCTGTAAGTGTGTTGGTATATGTGCTGTAGTAATAGCATTCTGTAAGTGTGTTGGTATATGTGCTGTAGTAATAGCATTCTGTAAGTGTGTTGGTATATGTGCTGTAGTAATAGCATATTCTGTAAGTGTGTTGGTATATGTGCTGTAGTAATAGCATTCTGTAAGTGTGGTGGTATATTTGCTGTAGTAATAGCATTCTGTAAGTGTGGTGGTATGTGTGCTGTAGTAATAGCATTCTGTAAGTGTGGTGGTATATGTGCTGTAATAATAGCATTTTGTAAGTGTGTTGGTATATGTGCTGTAGTAATAGCATTTTGTAAGTATGTTGGTATATGTGCTGTAGTAATAGCATTCTGTAAGTGTGTTGGTATATGTGCTGTAGTAATAGCATTCTGTAAGTGTGTTGGTATATGTGCTGTAGTAATAGCATTCTGTAAGTGTGTTGGTATATGTGCTGTAGTAATAGCATTCTGTAAGTGTGTTGGTATATGTGCTGTAGTAATAGCATTCTGTAAGTGTGTTGGTATATGTGCTGTAGTAATAGCATTCTGTAAGTGTGGTGGTATATGTGCTGTAGTAATAGCATTCTGTAAGTGTGGTGGTATATGTGCTGTAGTAATAGCATTCTGTAAGTGTGGTGGTATATGTGCTGTAGTAATAGCATTCTGTAAGTGTGGTGGTATATGTGCTGTAGTAATAGCATTCTGTAAGTGTGGTGGTATATGTGCTGTAGTAATAGCATTCTGTAAGTGTGGTGGTATATGTGCTGTAGTAATAGCATTCTGTAAGTGTGGTGGTATATGTGCTGTAGTAATAGCATTCTGTAAGTGTGGTGGTATATGTGCTGTAGTAATAGCATTCTGTAAGTGTGGTGGTATATGTGCTGTAGTAATAGCATTCTGTAAGTGTGTTGGTATATGTGCTGTAGTAATAGCATACTGTAAGTGTGGTGGTATATGTGCTGTAGTAATAGCATTCTGTAAGTGTGGTGGTATATGTGCTGTAGTAATAGCATTCTGTAAGTGTGGTGGTATATGTGCTGTAGTAATAGCATTCTGTAAGTGTGGTGGTATATGTGCTGTAGTAATAGCATTCTGTAAGTGTGGTGGTATATGTGCTGTAGTAATAGCATTCTGTAAGTGTGTTGGTATATGTGCTGTAGTAATAGCATTCTGTAAGTGTGGTGGTATATGTGCTGTAGTAATAGCATACTGTAAGTGTGTTGGTATATGTGCTGTAGTAATAGCATTCTGTAAGTGTGGTGGTATATGTGCTGTAGTAATAGCATTCTGTAAGTGTGGTGGTATATGTGCTGTAGTAATAGCATTCTGTAAGTGTGGTGGTATATGTGCTGTAGTAATAGCATATTCTGTAAGTGTGGTGGTATATGTGCTGTAGTAATAGCATTCTGTAAGTGTGGTGGTATATTTGCTGTAGTAATAGCATTCTGTAAGTGTGGTGGTATGTGTGCTGTAGTAATAGCATTCTGTAAGTGTGGTGGTATATGTGCTGTAGTAATAGCATTCTGTAAGTGTGGTGGTATATGTGCTGTAGTAATAGCATTCTGTAAGTGTGTTGGTATATGTGCTGTAATAATAGCATTTTGTAAGTGTGTTGGTATATGTGCTGTAGTAATAGCATTTTGTAAGTATGTTGGTATATGTGCTGTAGTAATAGCATTCTGTAAGTGTGGTGGTATATGTGCTGTAGTAATAGCATTCTGTAAGTGTGTTGGTATATGTGCTGTAGTAATAGCATTCTGTAAGTGTGTTGGTATATGTGCTGTAGTAATAGCATTCTGTAAGTGTGTTGGTATATGTGCTGTAGTAATAGCATTCTGTAAGTGTGTTGGTATATGTGCTGTAGTAATAGCATTCTGTAAGTGTGGTGGTATATGTGCTGTTGTAATAGCATACTGTAAGTGTGGTGGTATATGTGCTGTAGTAATAGCATTCTGTAAGTGTGGTGGTATATGTGCTGTAGTAATAGCATTCTGTAAGTGTGGTGGTATATGTGCTGTAGTAATAGCATTCTGTAAGTGTGGTGGTATATGTGCTGTAGTAATAGCATTCTGTAAGTGTGGTGGTATATGTGCTGTAGTAATAGCATTCTGTAAGTGTGGTGGTATATGTGCTGTAGTAATAGCATTCTGTAAGTGTGGTGGTATATGTGCTGTAGTAATATCATTCTGTAAGTGTGGTGGTATATGTGCTGTAGTAATAGCATTCTGTAAGTGTGTTGGTGTATGTGCTGTAGTAATAGCATTCTGTAAGTGTGGTGGTATATGTGCTGTAGTAATAGCATTCTGTAAGTGTGGTGGTATATGTGCTGTAGTAATAGCATTCTGTAAGTGTGGTGGTATATGTGCTGTAGTAATAGCATTCTGTAAGTGTGGTGGTATATGTGCTGTAGTAATAGCATTCTGTAAGTGTGTTGGTATATGTGCTGTAGTAATAGCATTCTGTAAGTGTGGTGGTATATGTGCTGTAGTAATAGCATTTTGTAAGTGTGTTGGTATATGTGCTGTAGTAATAGCATTCTGTAAGTGTGGTGGTATATGTGCTGTCTTTGTGCATCTGAGACTGTCTTGTGTAATTTATACCCTTAGGGGAAGGGTCTTTCGTATGGTATACCCTTAGGGGAAGGGTCTTTGGTAAGGTAATGTGTAGGGCTGGGGTTAGGGACAGCGGCAGGTAAATGTTAGCACATACGAGGGGGTGGTGTATGGAAAAGTGTTTTTAAATAAATAAAATGGTGTCACATAAGCTTGCCTGAACAGGCAGGTTGCATCTAGAAGGTCAGTGTATACTTGATGTGCTCTGAGGCAGACATTCTCAATACGTTCTGAGGCAGATGTGCCCTGATTACTGTGGAATAAATGCTGAATAGGATGCCTTCATCACAGGCTGGGGAATACAAGTACTGTTCGTAGGAAGGGTTAGTTAATTTCTTATCCCTGTCATCAGGGTTCCATGGAAAACACAATCCTAACGCATTGTTGTATGACATTGTAACAGTACTTGTCAGCCAAAGTCTGTTAGCAGTGAGTATTCCTTTAATCTAGTTTTGTTTCTTGAACCCGTAAGTTCCACTTGTCATGTAAAATGTAAATTTGCTGCTTTAGTGCGATATGTAAATTTGACTTCACTGCTCAGTATGTTACAGCACAAAGTTTGCACTTTTTTTTTTTTTAAAGTTTATCTGATCTGTAAGTTGGTATGATAAAAGTGATGGTGACTAGACACTCCACTGTACATAAATCAAACATTTTCAAGGTAAAGTGTAGCTAAAGTATTCCAACCAGTATTCTGGTGGTAACATGTTTGTGTTTCTGCCATTCAGTGGGAATATTTAGCACCATTTTGAACAATATACACCCTCCAAAGGATTTAATTCATATTTGTTCATCACATGCTGAAGCTAATGTTTTTTGGTTGGTCTGAGACCAGTAATGTGTTTATCCCAATGCAGTACGTACTAAAATACCTGAAAAAGAGCAGACTGTGGCATCCTTTCCTTTTTACTGCTGCAGTCAGAGATTTAGAGCAACCGAGCAGGTTAAGTACACATTTTCAAACTTGTTTGTGCCTCCCCTGAAACAGGACTAAGCTTTCCACAACAGGAGGAGGTTTCAGGGGGAACACTGCTTGCTGTGAAGTTTCCTGACAAGCACCGCAAACTTCCACTGTATGTTTTTTCCAGTACATGCGAAGTATATGAAGTATAGTAGGAATGCACGTTACTTCAAATTATTATAGTTATGTTTGTGAGACTGGAATATGCAGCACTCCCTCTGTGTTACAGAGCAAACGTTTACCATTTTGCAGCCTGGAGTGGTACAGTACCTGGCATTTGTACAACTTTTAGCATTTGAAAGCCAAAACAAACTATTCAGACACATTTTCCTGTGGTGTTTATAGAGGAGATGAATAGTAATGTGTAGGTAATGATAGGTAATGAGCAGAAAAGCTGGCGAGTCGTAGTTAAGTTATCGTAGATGAAGGTAACATTTGCATTTTTGAAACTGTACTATCAGCTTCCCATCATAAGTGTTTCTTTTTAACTAGGGTGCCATCTAGGATTGTGTGTACAGTTGTGTAAAACAGATGCTATAACATGCACAAAGTAAAATAAGGTTGAATAATACTGCATTGACTTTTTACTTTATCCTCAGAAAGGTACTGTAGCACCTTTAGTTAGGATTGCCACCTTTTCAAATGTCCAAAGTGGGACATTTTTGGTACAAATGTCAGATTTTTCAGGCCGAAACATCCCCACGGCCAGTACGAAGGACAGAACTTCACTTTTTTGCCTAAATAATAGTTTATTCTTGTAGTATTTTAGTTGCTTATTCTGATGTTCTTCATCTCACATTGCTGCAGTCCTTACTTATGGGTAGTCCGCTGTCCTCGGTCGGCCCGAATACCAAAGTATTAGGCTGACGTCGGTCATGGGCGCACAGCCCTGACATCAGAGCGTCAGGGTATAAAAGCGCATGACCAACGTCATATCCTCAGTCTTTTTTGCCGCATGGTCCGATGCAGAAGCAGCGTTGCAAGTGCCGTTCGGCTTTCTGAAATTTTTCGTTTTCGGAGTTTCAGGCATACCAAGTTGGGCTAAGTACCCCGTTGGGGAGCATTTTTGTTTTTTCTTGCCTCAGTTATTTACCGGATGTCAGAAAAAGTGAATAATTGTATTTCTTGTGGGAAGCAGATACCGCATAGGGATTACCACTCGCTTTGTATTCCTTGCTTGGGACCGGAGCACGACGTAGTTGGGTGTCGGTTTTGTGCTAGGTTTAATAAGCGCACTATTAAGAGAAGGCTAGATTGCGCTAGGTTAGTCTTTGGCAAGCGGTGTAATTATAATATGCCGTCGGGTCCTCCGCCGCCCGCTTCCACGAAGCGTAAAGACAAATCTGTAAAGCCTAGGCAGGATGATTCGTCCATTTCGGACGCCGGTCCTTTAGAGACTGCAGTGGAACAGGTGGATCCGGCTGAAGTTTCTGTTGAGTCTCAGGGAAACCTTGATTTTACAGGATGTGGCCTCACAGGAGTCAGGTCAGGCTGAAGGGGCCTCTCAGGTTACTATTCTCCCTTCTTTGCCTAAGGGGGTTAGGCCTTCTGCCACTGTTTCTAGGGCTCCTTCTAAGGGCAGGTCTGTTTTGCCTTCTTCTGGAGTTAGTTCTGGTTCTTCAGGGTCTGTACCTAAGAAGCATATGCTTAAATGGCAGAAGATTTGATTACTTTAATTAGAGGTTCCATGCCCCCTCCTGATAAGAGGCCCAGGGTAGAGCCAGAGTTGGAAAGTTTGGAGCAGGCCTCAGATGATTCTGAGTCTTCTGCTGAAGATATTCAAGATTTTCCTCCTTATTCGGATTCCGATGCAGAGGATTCTACTCCTTCTGCTTCTCCTCCAGAGGATTTTTCATTTTCAGAAACCTTACACTCCATGAGGGAACATTTTAATTGGGAAGGACAGGATTACTCAGATTCCAGAAAGAGGCTTAGAGAGTTCTTGTTTTTACCACAGCATAGACCCTTGGCTATACCTCCTGTTTTGGATGTTGTTCAGGATGTTTTTTCGGAGGCCTCATTTAATCCAGATTCTATGCCTCCTGCACCAGTTAAACCGGACAGGTATTATAGGGTACCTGAGGCTCATAAGTATCTCTATAAGAGTCCTAGGGCGGACCCAGAAACTATTAGTCAGGGGCCTAAGGGTGTTAGGGCTTCTGTTGTAAAGAATCCGGTTCCTCTAGATAAGGAAGCTAGAGCTTTGGACAGATGGGGTAAGAAGGTGTACACCTCTTCTACTTTAGCAATGAGGGCTTTAAATTGCCAGTTTCATATGTTGAAATATCAGAATTTCCTCCTTTCTCAGCTAAAATCTAAGGTGGATGCTTTAGCAGAGGGCATAGAGTGTAAAGAATTGCAAGATTTGGTGCATGTTTCTGAACAAGTGGGGAAACATTCTTTGCAGTGTGGCTTTGATGCTTTGCAGGCTTCTTCTAGAGTGGCTGCCACTGGTTCAGTTCTTCGTAGGCATGCCTGGCTTAAGGATCAGAATTTATCTGAGCATGTTAAGTCTAGAATTCTGGATGCCCCTTTACAATCCGAAGTTTTGTTTGGTCTTCCTGTGGAGTCTGTTTTGAAGAAAATGGAGGACAAGGCTAAGTCTATGCAGACTGTTAAAGATTTTTTGCAGGTTCAACCTCCTAAGTTTAGTCGAAATTGGCCTGCTAAGGGGTGGACGTACCCTTCTTCTGATTCTCAGTCTAGGGGTAGATCTAGGCATGGTAGGGGCAGAGCTCAGAGTACCTTTAGGCCTAGAACATGGAGTTCGCCTGCTCAATCTGCTGGTGAGGGTAGGGGCCAGTCCTTTCGTAAACAGGCCCAATGACCTGCATTTTCAGCTGCCAGATTCTTCTTGCCTGGCAGCTCCTTTGGGAGGAAAGCTAGCTCTCTTCAAGCAAAATTGGTTTTTAATCACCCAAGACAAATGGGTGTTGGACATTTTAAGCAAAGGTTACAAGTTTTATTTCCATACATTGCCTCCTTTCAAAGGTATGCCAGACATTCCTCCTCGGCAAAGGATGGAGGCTCACAAACAGATTTCATTACTTCTTCACATGGGAGCTATACAGCCAGTACCTCCTTCAGAAGTGGGTCTAGGGTTTTATTCCCGCCTGTTTCTAGTACCAAAGAAAGGGAACACGTGGAGACCAATTTTGGATTTATCTCTCCTCAACACTTATTTGGACATTCCAAAGTTCAAAATGTTGACATTACAACAACTTTTGCCTCTGCTGGGAAAAGATCACTGGATGGTAACTCTGGATCTAAAAGAGGCTTATCTTCATGTTCCTATCAGGCCCAGTTGCAGGAAGTACCTGCGTTTTCGAGCTGGAAATTTACATTATCAGTTCTCTGCATTGCCCTTTGGCTTATCTACTGCGCCCAGAGTGTTCACAAAGGTTCTGGCTCCAGTGATAGCCTTTTTCAGGATGGAAGGAATACAAATTTATCCTTATTTGGACGATTGCCTGATTATTGCACAAGACAAGGACGAGCTTCTTCAGCATCTACAGTATGTGATGGTAGTGTTAAGATGCCTAGGGTATTCTGTGAACGAAACAAAGTCCAGTCTAGTACCCTCTCAGGACATGTGCTTTCTGGGTGTGAGACTGAATACAGCTTCCCAGATGGCCTTTTGACCCCGGACAAACAGAAAAGTCTTTCACTTTATTTCCATCAAATGTCTCTACAGTCCAGGCTGACTGCAAGGACAGTCCTTCAAGCCTTGGGGTTCATGGCATCTTGTATTCTGGTGCTTCCCAATGCCAAATTGCATATGAGGAAGCTTCAATGGTATCTCAAAAATCTATGGACACAACACTGCCAGGATCTAGACACTGTCATTCAGATAATACCTTGCATTCAGAAGGAATTTTTGTGGTGGGCTCAGGAATGTCACCTAAACAAGGGACTCTCTGTGACCCGACCAGAGGCAAGTCAGATTCTAACGACGGATGCCTCGGACAAGGCTTGGGGAGCACACCTCAATAGAAAATGGGTGCAAGACACGTGGCCTGCCAGACTTCAACATTTGCATATCAACTTGAAGGAGATGTTAGCAGTACAATTTGCATTGATGGCTTTCAAGGATTTACTTCACCCAGGGCAGGTGTTGATTCTAACAGACAACACAACTGTCATGTGGTACATCAACAAGCAAGGGGGAACTCATTCGTACCCTCTTTGCAGACAAGCGATGATTTTGTGGGAAACAGCTCTCAGTTACAACCTCAATCTTCAAGCAAGATTTCTCCCAGGAGCACAGAACTCCTTAGCAGATGTATTGAGCAGACAAATAGTGGATCCTCACGAGTGGAAATTGGATCCTCAGGTATTTCAAGAGTTGACAGTGTCATGGGGAACTCCAGACATAGATCTCTTCGCTTCTCCACTAAATTACCAGTTGCCAAAGTTTTGCACAAAAAGGTTTCATCCCACAGCTTGGAAGGTGGACGCTCTGTCATTCAGTTGGAACAATCTTCATGTATATGCCTTTCCACCTCTACCTCTTCTGCCCAAGGTTCTCTTGAAGGCCAGACAAGACAAGCCATCCATGATCCTGATAGCTCCAGATTGGCCTCGACAACACTGGTACCCACTACTGAGGAGTTTGGTCCGAGAGCCTCCATGGCCTCTGCCTTTGATTCCACACCTTTTGTCTCAGGAGGGCAATCACTTTCTCAATGTCAGAATTCAGTCTCTGCATCTAACAGCCTGGCATATTCTGTTTTAGATTCTGGAGGTTCTCAGCTTCCACAACAAGTTTTGAATGTTATTTTGGAGGCCAGGAGGCCTAGTACAAGGAAAGTTTATGCTGATAAATGGAGGAGATTTTTTATTTGGAGCAAAGGGAAGGACTTTGATGTTTCCAAGCCTAATTTGAGTGCTTCTTTACAATATCTTACTGATTTATTGGACAAAGGTTTGTCCTTCTCCTCCATAAAGGTTCATGCTGCAGCCATTTCGGCTAATTATGACTGTGACTCTCCTTTATTCTCTCATCCTTTGTTTAAGCAGTTTCTCAGAGGGGCAAAGAACATAAGACCCCCACGTAGAGCTCCTACTCCTGCTTGGGATCTCAATTTTGTGTTGGAAAAGCTTACTCTACAACCTTTTGAGCCTGCAGCTACTGCCGAGTTAAAGTATTTGTCATGGAAAACTGCTTTTTTGTTGGCCATTACTTCTGCAAGAAGGGTTTCTGAATTACAGGCCCTTATGGCAGTGGAGCCTTTCTTGATTTTTCATAAGGATAGGGTATCTTTGCGTACTAATCCTTCCTTTATGCCTAAAGTGGTTTCTAGTGTGGCCTTAAACCAAACTATTCATTTGCCTACTTTTTATGCAAATCCTCAAAAGGGAGAAGATTTTGCATACTTTGGATATTCACAGGCAGTTGCGTTATTATTTGAGCAGAACCAGGGAGTTCAGGCAGTCTCAGCAGTTGTTTGTTTCTTTTGCTTTGGGTTCACAGGGTAGACCTGTTTCAAAACAAACTATTTCTAAATGGATTGGGTTTTGTATTTCTTTTGTTATTCCCATCATGGTAAGGAGATTCCGGCTGGAATCAGACCTCATTCCACTAGAGCTACTGCAACTTCTACTGCCTTTCTAAGGGGGGTAGCTACAAAGGATATTTTGGAAGCAGCCACTTGGAGTTCAGTACATACTTTTTCTAAACATTACTACCTTCCTCTTTATTCTAAGTCTAGGGCTGGATTTGCCACTGCAATATTACAGGGCATTTTAGCAGCCCCTAATGCTTTATGATTTTGCCAACCTCCCTTTCCCGTTGCTTTGGGATTCTACCCATAAGTAAGGACCGCAGCAATGTGAGATGAAGAACATAGTACAGTTTTGTACCTACCATAAATGTAGATGTTCGAAGATCCACATTGCTGCAGTCCAATTTTCCCTCCCTCCTTCCCCTCTGTAGCTTAGCATGGCTTTATGGTTTGGGTGATGGCTGTAGTTGGGCATATCTTTTGGGAAGGTACTCTGTTTTTTGGCTGTGGCCTTTCTTTTAGGGCCTTCTGACATCTGGGGCAAGAAAAGACTGAGGATATGACGTCGGTCATGCGCTTTTATACCCTAACGCTCTGATGTCAGGGCTGTGCGCCCATGACCGACGTCAGCCTAATACTTTGGTATTCGGGCCGACCGAGGACAGCGGACTACCCATAAGTAAGGACTGCAGCAATGTGGATCTTCGAACATCTACATTTATGGTAGGTACAAAACTGTACTTTTCTTATAACATGTACGTGTTTCAGATAATAACTGTTTTATACAACTATTACATAAAATATAGGAAATAATTTTGTCCTAAAATCTCAGGACATTTGCCATTTTTACAAATTCTTTGCAGGACACAGCTGCCCAAAGATGGACTGTCCCTCGCAAAGTGAGACAGGTGCTAACCCTACCTTTAGTGCAAAAACTACTCTGTTGGTTGCAGGCCATTGATGTATAAAACAGCACGATAGCAGGCCAGTCTGCTGAAATGTTCGACTGTTCTCTCTAAAAGTAAAAGATTGAGTTGTGTCCTCCTTGTATTGCTTCATGTTTCATTGTGTTCACACGTGTTTTTGTGCACGTAAATAGTACATTTAACTTTATTTCATGGATTAATATGTCTGCTCCATACTCCCAGATTTCCAGGCCTCCCCCACAGCCCTGAACTGTGTAATGCAAGTATTGGAGAGTGAATGAACAAATTATGTTGGTTCACAATTTGTATCATTTAGTTGGAATCCTGCCTTTGTCATCAGAAATAGCTTGTGGGAAGAGAACAGTTAACAATAAATGATACAGATTTCCAAAAGGATCAGAAATCATAAATGATAACTTGTGATTTACTGTTTTATTTCTGACTTGTATGTTTCCCTCTAGAATTACATTTCATCATCATAATACAGTCTTCTTTGCAAAAGTCTGTTTTTCCCCAAGTACATGTTGGACCTTACACAGAGGTTGTTTTTTTCCGTTTTATTGGATTCAGATTATGACGGATGTAACTGGAAACCCTGAGGAAGAAAGAAGAGCAGATTTCTTTGAGCAGTCATGGACACAGGAAGCTGTTGGCAGATACATTTTCTCAAAGGTAAAAACAACAGGTTTATTTTTCATGTTCTTTATTAATCCGTGGCAGTTTCGTTTTAGTACATTAAATGATTCTTTGAGGCTGTTCACCATGCACAAAAAGTGATTCTTCCTTTTGAGAAAGATACCAGAATATTTTTGTTTGTTTCCGTATGACAGCGTTTGTATTCATTTTATAACCAGAAAAGCCTCTACAGATATAAGTGCCTCTTTCTCTGGGAAGATGCGGGACCACAGTCTGGTTTAGTGACTTGTTCAGACCAGGGTTACCGCCAGCAGTAAGCCTTAATGTTGACATTTTTGCGTGGGTGGCAGCCCTTTCCAATTTTTAAACAGACCCACTGCTGTGATTCTTTGTGTTCTGAATCATTGTGATGGGCTGTCTCCACAGCCTACAGCAATGCTATTGATGCATTCTGGGGGTGCAGGCAGCATATGATTAGTCATCTGCTGTCCCTGTGAATTGATCATTTGCATAAGTTAACATAGCCAAATCTCCACATTCAGCCTATTACTTTCAATGGGAGAGAGCAGGTAAGTGTTGGAGAACTTAAAACAGAGGTTATGGTGTGTGTGTCTCTGTGTGTGTGTGTCTGTGTGTGTGTGTGTGTCTGTGTGTGTGTGTGTGTGTGTGTGTGTGTCTCTGTGTGTGTGTGTGTGTGTGTGTGTGTGTGTGTGTCTCTGTGTGTGTCTCTGTGTGTGTGCGTGTGTCTGTGTGTGTGTGTGCGTGTGTCTGTGTGTGCGTGGTGTGTGTGTCTGTGTGTGTCTGTCTGTGTCTGTGTGTGTCTGTGTGTGTGTGTGTGTGTGTGTGTGTGTGTGTGTGTGTGTGTGTGTGTGTGTGTGTGTGTGTGTGCGTGCGTCTGTCTGGTCAAAGTACGGAGTTTAGGTAGGAAATATGTACAGTAGGTGTGTATCTGCCTGGGTGGTTGCAGTAAATGGGGTGTAGATTGCAGATATGTAGAGTAGGGGTGTGGGTGGATGGGTAGATAAGTGTGTCTGTGAGTGCAGTCAGGTGAGAGAGGGTTCTCTGATCTATGGTCAGTGTCAGAGTATGTGTGGGGGACCATCTGACAGTCAGCGTGTGTGTGTGTGTGTGTGTGTGTGTGTGTGTGTGTGTGTGTGTGTGTGTGTGTGTGTGTGTATATATGCATGTGGGGGGACAACCATACCTTGCTAGACTCCCCTAGACTACTGAGCAAAGTTTATGAAACTGAGGGGGGACTAGACACCAGGGACACACTTCAAATATTAATCTGAATTACTTAAGTTAATAGAACAACAGGTTGTGCATCACAAAGCACATTCTAAGTACTAAGATGTATGAAACTCTGGCATCATCGACTGACTGTAACCGTCTCCGAGTCACAAGGGAAGGGCAGTTATAAGAGGCAAAATCAGAGACGGTCTGCACAATCAAGCACACTTGCCAGGTGTGGGTTTGCTTGTGTGTGTGTGCATGTGGCAGAGTGAATGAGGGGGAATACCTGTGCTAACACTTTGCATGAGCCAACAGCAGCGATTACCACACCTAACTACTAGTGGTAACACAGCGTGATTCAGAGACATGCAAATTAGCCAATGCCACACTTACAACTTCATGCTTCTTATTGTTCAGAAAATGCATGTTGATGCAAAACGTATTGCATTAACTTTTTAAGCAAGCTAGAACAATATTTAAAATCTGCCCCCAATTGTGGGTCTTTAACACTCACCCCACCCCCGTTTCACTTTTGTCCACAATTTTTGAGCCAAAAAGTTGAGTTGTTGGCCAGAGTTTTACATAATGCAGCTTGAGGAATTGAGCAGAATAATGATGCTTACAGCTTTGATTATGTCTGTTAAACTGGCAGACTGTCTCATACTCGTACCTGTTTTTGGTTTGCTGCTGAGAGAAGGAGCACAGGGGCTTTATTTCCTGGGGACTGCTGATCACCAGAAAGCCTAATAACTGCCTCATAGGTTACAGCTTGGAATTTGCGCTTGTGTTTCTCTCCTGATGAGAAAAGGAGCAGAGTGCACTGATTCCTGACTGTTTCTGTTCAGGCAGTGAGTGTCTGTGCTTGACTTTACTGATAAGTCTGGTTGCTGTTCAAGGCATCACCAGGAAAAAGGCTACAGCAAGACTACAGATCCTTGTATAATCTGGGACAAGATTTTTTATCACCAAAGAGATTTTGTGGCCTCCTCATTTTGGGAGCGGTGCTTTTGGTGAGAGAAGAAGTGAAGGAGCATTTGTGTCCCGGCAGAGTGAATCTGTAATGAGACCAGCACTAGTAGTAGCCAGGCAGTAGCCATTCATGCGACTCCCCTGTTTTCATCATTCTTCACAAGCTAATTCTTTCTTTTCAGCAATTACTGCTTGATTTGCTTCTAACTTCATAATATATGCCTAAATACATCATCCATAAATCATCAGGTTGTATTTATTATTTTCCCTCAAGTGTTTAGCAGTGCCCTGTATAGACACAGACACTTTGAGTTGACATTTCCTGTAAAAGCACCCTTGAAATTTCGCCAATACCTAGTTGCATACAGGACAGCTTGTTTGCAGTGACAGTGCTTTTGCCACTGCAGTTACAAACCAGATACTCCTGGCATTGCTTTGTATTTTCACTCCAAACTGTCTAATCAATAAAAAAACATCTTTTGCCATGGATATGATATTTCCCACTATCTCTGTTACCAGCTTGGTGGATATGGGCATCCTGAAACAATGTAGACATTGTTTTATGTTTACTGACAAACAGTTAATTCTCAAATTAGCTGATGTGGTATGCGAGAGATGTGTTTACACAATGTCACTGGAGGCAAACCTCTCACATAAACGTACTCCTAATGTCAATCAGGTTGTCAGTATTACACAAACTGCACCCATCACACACAGTTCAAACAAGACACATAGACTCACATCTGCTGAGTCACTTAAATGTAACCTTCCTAAACCCCAAAGACCTCCTAGACGAAGTATACATAACAAATAACCTCAGCAGCCCTGAATGCACTCTTTCAAAACAACACCCACATCAGTACATAGAGCCACATCTCATGGAGCCTCTACTTGTAAGCCCTTAAGGTAAGGCAGCACACAATCCAACTCTCTGGTCATTGGAGACTCCAGTGTGAGACACTCTGATGTCTCTCTCACTAGCCTGAGCAAGGAGAAAGTCACATTCGGTTGCTTATCAGGGGCCATGATCTGCCACATTACACATGCACTCAGGTGATTGGACCACAAGTGTCAGTATGACTCTGTCAACTAACTCCTTAGACCATATGAAGAGAGACATCATGGAGCTCTTGGAATTTGGTCTAAGCCTGGTATAAGCCTAGCACTAAGTATTCTGGTGGCATTCTAAGGGGGTGCAATATCTGACAGCATGGAAGGAGATGTTCAATAGACCATGCTGCTTTGCCAGGGATGGTCTGCACCTCTCCCCTTAGCTAAAACATTGTTTCCCCTCTTGGTGTCTTTTTTTAGGCACTGCCAAACAAAAGTACTTCTGACGTAGCAAATCAAAGCCAAGAAAATCTAAAGGTGTTATTCCTCATCTAAGGAGTCTAAACAAAAAACTCCACCCTGGAAGTTCTCCTCACCCTGGAGAATCCTGACATCTGTATAGGTCGCTGAGACATGGTTTAAAGTTGTGGAGAGCACACTGACAGTGCAAGGTTATAATGCCTTCCACACATTTAGGCCAGCTACTACACAGACAGAGATTAAAGGTGGAGGTGTCTCGATTTACATCAAAAATAAATATACCTCAAGGCTGGTCAAACACGACAATGCACTTAAGCTTCTCCACGTTCAGATCACCATAGGAAAAATCCAATACCACTTCCTTGCAAGCTATAGATCCCCCTCTATGACCCAGGGAACCCATACCATAACTTATTGGAATACCCTCACCATCCAACCCAATACCATATTCATGGGTGACTTTAATTACCTCACTATTAACTGGGAATAATATACTGTGCTAAATGTACAGACAGAGTTTCCTGGATTTTGTAAACACAAACTCCCTGGACCAGATTATCAGTACACTAAGTAGGGGTGCAACCATACTGGATCTGGTCCTCACTAATATGGGAGAGTGCTGTACACCCACCTAGTTTAATGTCTTCTCTGGTAAGGTCAGACCACAAAATGGTCTCCTTTAAAGTGAAGATAAAACCTGAAACCCCAGCTAATCCTGGAATGTTCAGGAATTACTCTAAGCCTAACTTCCTACTGTTAAGTGATAACCTTGCAAAATTTCAAACACCCATAAACCCTGAGAACACTGCTGCTTATGCTGAACTGTTCACAGAAACCCTATACAAGCATAGGGCAGCTGTACCCACCAGGACGAAGTACAAAACTAAGTCATAAAACAAACAACCCAGGTGGAATCACAAAATCAATAGGCTGTGTAACAGGAAGAAGAAAATCCTGGCAAAAATTAGGAGGTGCAACACCCAGAAGGATAAAATCACTTTCATTAAAATAAACAAACAACACAGAGGACAAATAGTTTACCAAAGCCAAACTTGGTGTAGATTTATCCTCCCAGGCCAAGGACACCCACAAGGCATTCTTTAGCTATGTCCACAACCTCAGAGGTAAAACAGTTGTTAAGGGAACCACCTATACTGAGCCAGAAGATAAATCAAAGCTACTGGCAGACAAATTCAGCTTTACGCTTCTCTTCCCCTCAACCTTTCCTCATTAAATACCATCAAATGTAACTCCCCCTGATCTCACTAGGGAACAGATCTTTAATGCTCTCTCTAAGCCAGGAATACTGCATCAATGGGCCAAGACAATATCCCAGGATGCCTTTTAAATAGCATGAAACATGACCTATCAGGTCCTGTGGAATTGCTATTTAACAGTAGCCTCCAAACAGGCTTCCTACCTCATGAATGGAAAACAGCAACAGTCATCCCTCTGCACAGACATGGCCCATCTGAAGACTCTGAAAACTACAGACCCAGACTGGTCTCATACGCAAAGCCATGGAAATGATAATACTGACACAGGAAACCTCCAGACACTGGACTCAACCGAATTTGGTTCCATCTGAGCAAACAATGTATACTCAACCTAGTGGATGACTTTGAGAAGGTCACCAAAACAATGGATGAGGGCAGAATGGTTCACACTGCCTAGCTTGACCCGACCAAGGTATTTGACATAATACCCCATTTGGGCATTGTTGACAAACTTAAGAGGTTAGGTACAAACCCTTATGTCACCCGGTGGATAGCCAGCTGGCAGAAAGACAGGACCCAGGAAGTTAGACTTGGGGAATCCTCAGGGATTGGTCCTGGGACCGCTCCTTTTTTGGCATTTACTTCTCTGAAGTCAAGCCCAATGTAAATGGCCTCTGGCTGACTAAATTTGCAGATTGCAAATTAGGAGCTGTCACTGAATCCCGCACTGACACAAATGTTCTCCAGGAGGGGCTGACACAGACAAACAACTGGTGTCAGAATCATGGACTAAAACTAAATGCCAAGAAATGCATATTAGTATCCTTCAGGAAGTCCTCCACCCGTGGTGACTATCATACTGACAACACACCCCTAAGAGCTGACCCAGTAGTCATGGACTTGGGATATACACAGAATGATCTAGCATTTGATCATCATGTGTCTACAGTAGTGAGTAGATTATTCTACGTTGTGCAACTTATAAACAAAGGTGTGGCATCTAGGTCCAAGGAAGTTACGATTACACTGTAATCGGCATTCATCAGACGTATCACTGAGAAC
This sequence comes from Protopterus annectens, assembly GCF_019279795.1. Taxonomy (NCBI): domain Eukaryota; kingdom Metazoa; phylum Chordata; order Ceratodontiformes; family Protopteridae; genus Protopterus; species Protopterus annectens. Next base: position 1,351,813,886 of record NC_056747.1, read on the forward strand.
AATGCCCCCTTTGGTATGAACCTAAACAGGCCTATCCAACAATTGGAACGTCCACAGAGGTTCCTCACTGAAAGAATACAGGGCGTAAGTAACTTGTCCAGTGCAGATTGCCTCAAGGCCCTATCCCTGTATTCTGTCTCCTGCAGTGTGTTTGAGGGGAGATCTATGCCTGGAATACAAGGCATTGTCAGGACCTACTCTGATGAACCCCCTGCATATCTGCAAAGCAAACAGCACCAGAATTACCTGTTCTAAAAACCTAAACCTTGCCTGTGATATAAATAAGATGTGCTGAAGAGACAGGTGTGTATCCCAAAGATTACCTCGTCTCTGGAACAGGCTCCCCATCCATGTGAAGCAGAGTTCCTCCCTAAACCAATTCAAGTGTAACTTGGACTATTAGATGGGAAACAGGAAATCCATCCTTGGTTTGGCACCTATGTCTCTAATGTCATTTCTCAGGACCCTGCTTGTAAATGTTTCACCTCCCAAGCCCCTGCTCATACTTATCAATGGTGCGAGAACTTGTCAGAGATTTGGGATGCATGGATAGACTTAAAAAGGCCCTTGTGGTCGTTAGCCTAGTAAACACCTACGAACCTATGCCAACATCTTAATTATTTACTGATAAATATTTAGACACAGGAAATGCAGTATTTGGGTTCTTGTCCCTCCCACGTTACACAGTGTGACCTTTGCCCCCATAGTTCTCATCTTACACATGGTAGGAAGTACATCTTATTTTACTTATCGGGAAAGTCTGACTGGGGCAGGGCCATGCTCAGTGAGGCCCAGGTAGAAATGCTCCAGATGCATGTCTTAGGAATGTGGGAAGAAACCCAGATGAATGCAGGGAGGACATGCAGACCCCATACAGAGGTCACCCCAACTAAGAATCAAACTCTTGTTGTGAGGTGACAATGCTAACCGCTGCACCACTGTGCCACCCGATTTGTGTTGCTACACCTCTCAGATGTTACACATTATGAGGTACCCTGCCCTGTCCTTTCCATTTCGATTGACCAAATTTTCATGGTGTGCTTCATGTCAGTTTACACTTCACCTGTCACATTCTATGAAGTCTGAACTCAGCACCCCCCCACATAAGGCATGTATTTTCTTGTTTCCGATGAGATCGTGATATTTTGTAGTACTCTGTGATGCTGTGTGCTTGAGCACAGTAAATGTCAGTGCAAATTCCACTTCCTGACTCCTTTGTCATCCATAAGCAGGTAGCACACATGCCTTCGATACCAGGAAAATCAATAGTCTGTAGGCTTGATCTGCTCACTAGGTGCTTGAATTCATGATCCAGTACTGACACTGTACTGCAGAATGAGCGGCAACTACACTCCTGAGTGTGCCGTCCTTTAAGTGAAGTATTAAACCAAGGTTCTATCTGTCCAAGGTGGTAGGAGCCCAGTTTTCATGTAAAAGATCCCAAAGAGCTTATTTAATAGATTTCAGGAATTTTCCTTGGTGTCCTGAACAAATTCTCTCTGCCAGTACTTATACAGCTGTGGATACCCTCTGAAAACAGGTGTATGCATAGAGGGTGTTGCCCAGTCAATGCAGGTAAATAAATAATTAAATATGCCCAGCAGTTTGACTATTTGTAACTTGTTTTATCATATGGCTCTGTTTTGAAAGTTTGAGAAGTAGTGTGCCATCCGGGTTCACAGAAATGAAAAGCCAAGATGTAGAAAACTTACACAGCACAGATATTTCCTTTTTGTATTCAGCACTGTTAACATGACAGTGGTGTTCTTATCCTGGAGGACAAGGTTGTGTGAAAGATGAGCTAGGACCTGAAACCTTTAAGATGAAGGTCACCACTAAAGAATAAGAAAGAAAGGAAAAATGCAGGCAGATCCTTATTTTCCGGATGGTTTCTCTTTGATGAATATGAAAGTGAAAAAAGGAGGATGACTTACCTGGGACAAGAGGGAGGAAAGGTTTAAGAGGTACCCAGACAGACTCTCTGAGAGCTATTGAAGGAGTGTGTGACTGAAGGAGTATGCATCTTTAAGTAAACAAAGTAACAGAAGCAGGGGATGGCTAGCTCTGGAGAACTTGGAGAGATTTTTGGTTTGTTTTTTTCTGTCACTGTTACTGTCCTGGCACCTCAGTTCCCCATGTCCACACCTGCTCTGCCAACTGTCTCCTTACTGCTTCCTGACTTGTAGGGATGCTGTTGGATCCTAAGGGAGTCACAGGGACTCTACTATCTCTGAATCTGTTTGTTTTGCTTTTTCTACATTTTGGATGAATGGTATATCACTGTACCTCCATGGCAGCTCAGTCAGGTCCACTTCCCACCTTGTACTGGACCACACCTCCTCCCAGTGCTGTGCTCCACCTCCACCAAGAATCATTGCAGAGATGTCCACATCACTGCCGTACTTCTGGGATAGACACTGCCATCCCTCTCTGCTATACCTGAGCTGGTAATCTAACCAGAGTTGCCTAGGTTACAGTTAGGGTTTTATCCCTCTACAGCATGAGAACAACATTCCTTCGCCTGTGTTACAGTTAGGGTTTTATCCCTCTACACCACGAGAACAACATTCCTTCGCCTGTGTTACAGTTAGGGTTTTATCCGTCTACACCATGAGAACAACATTCCTTCGCCTGTATTACAGTTAGGGTTTTATCTCTATACACCACGATAACAGCATTCCTTCACCTGTGTTACAGTTAGGACGTTATCCCTCTACACCACGAGAACAACATTCCTTCGCCTGTGTTACAGTTAGGGTTTTATCCTTCTAGACCATGAGAACAACATTCCTTCACCTGTGTTACAGTTAGGGTTTTATCCCTCTACACCACTAGAACAACATCCCTTTGCCTGTGTTACAGTTAGGGTTTTATCCCTCTACACCATGGGAACAACATTCCTTCACCTGTATTACAGTTAGGATTTTATCCCTCTACACCACGAGAACAACATTCCTTCGCCTAAGTTACAGTTAGGGCTTTATCCCTCTACACCACGAGAACAGCATTCCTTCGCTTGTGTTACAGTTAGGGTTTTATCCCTTTACACCATGAGAACAACATTCCTTCACCTGTGTTACAGTTAGGGTTTTATCCCTCTAAACCACGAGAACAACATTCCTTTACCTGTGTTTACAGTTAGGGTTTTATCCCTCTGCACCATGAGAACAACATTCCTTCGCCTGTATTACAGTTAGTGTTTTATCCCTTTACACCACGAGAACAACATTCCTTCGCCTGTGTTACAGTTAGGGTTTTATCCCTCTACACCATGAGAACAACATTCCTTCTCCTGTGTTACAGTTGGGGTTTTATCCCTCTAAACCACAAGAACAACATTCCTTCACCTGTGTTACAGTTAGGGTTTTATCCCTCTACATAATGAGAACAACAATCCTTTGCCTGTGTTACAGTTAGGGTTTTATCCCTCTACATCACGAGAACAACAATCTTTTGCCTGTGTTACAGTTAGGGTTTTATCCCTCTACACCATGAGAACAACATTCCTTTGCCTGTGTTACAGTTAGGGTTTTATCCCTCTACACCATGAAAACAACATTCCTTTGCCTGTGTTACACTTAGAGCTTTATCCCTCTACACCACGAGAACAACATTCTTTCTCTTGTTACAGTTAGGGTTTTATCCCTCTACACCACGAGAACAACCTTTCTTCGCCTGTGTTACAGTTCGGGTTTTATCCCTCTACACCATGAGGACAACATTCCTTTGCCTGTGTTACAGTTGGGGTTTTATCCCTCTACATCATGAGAACAACATTCCTTCACCTGTGTTACAGTTGGGGTTTTATCCCTCTGCACAATGAGAACAATATTCCTCCGCCTGTGTTACAGTTGGGGTTTTATCCCTCTACACCACGAGAACAACATTCCTTCGCCTGTGATACAGTTAGGGTTTTATCCCTCTACATCACGAGAACAACAATCCTTCGCCTGTGTTACAGTTAGGGTTTTATCCCTCTACACCATGAGAACAACATTCCTTCATCTGTGTTACAGTTAGGGTTTTATCCCTCTACACCATGAGAACAACATTCCTTCGCCTGTGTTACAGTTAGGGTTTTATCCCTCTACACCATGAGAACAACATTCCTTTGGCTTTCGTACTGTCTAGACATGACCCATCTCTTTCAGCTTTCCAGGTCCTGTCCCTCCTCCTACACATACCTTTGCCCCCTCATTTGTCTGAGACTCATTTCATTTAGCAAGTCACATTTTGTCCATTCAGTATGGTTGTTGGCACTTCTGAAGACCTATCTTCCTTGTCACTGTCTCAACTTCAGTCTGCTGGCCAATCTTAGGGTCCAAGGAAGTTACTAGGCTATTGGCCCTGAGGCCCTTATAAGCCTAGCGAAGAGTTTAGCCCATGTTTAAACAAGTCAAGATGCCCCTGAAATGAACACCTCTGCCAAATTTCAAACCTGGGCCCCTCTCATCCCATTGCATTAACCCATCAGGCCATGCAGATCTAAATCTTCATCTTCCTCTTTCCACCATCACCTCTCTTGCCTTGTGGGTTTGTCTGTACTTGCATGACTAAAATGAAAATACGTGTGTCAAAATCCAGCCACAGGAAGAGCACAACCGACAGTATCACTTTATTCCAAAGTACACAGTGATGAGCACTTTCTTCTTGGTAATGAGACTTCATCAGATAAACAAAAAAATAATCCAGCACTTGTATAGCTTCTTTAATCAACCAATTAAATTAACTAGGAAATTATTCCAACCTATTTAAACGTACAATACCCTATCCATTAAACACATGGAAATCTTATCTTTCAGACTGAACCCTTTTTGTTAAAAAAAATTATAATAACTAGTGTCTTTCTAAAATACTATAAATATTATAAAATAGTTGTAAAATTTGTTGTGATAATAATAACAATGATAATAGTAATAGTAAGATCCTCAAACCAGTCTTTGCTGAATCAACACATAAGCAAAATGAAATACAAACACAAATACAAATACATGGACAAATAATAACTATAAAAACCTCCCCACTTTAAAATACCCCCCACCAGTGGTTTAAACTACGACTGCTTTTTCCTTAAGAATGGATTTAAGAGACAATTGTTCGTTAATACCAGGGGATGAACTAGAGTTCAACCTAAGCTGCCACATCAATTCTTTTTCATTCATATCATTTTCCAGTCACCACCCCTAGGGTTTGGTTTTATAATTTCTAAGATCTCAAATCTAAATTTTGTGAAATTAGTACAAACAATGGAGTGTCTATAAAGGGCACTAGTCTCCTTTTTCATTCTTATATCATATGAATGTTCATAAATTCTAGCCTTTAAAGCTCTTTCAATCTTGCCTATGTAGAACACAAAACACCTGTCACATTTAGCTAGGTATATCAACCTGCTACTGCAATAATTTCCATTTATAAAGTTTACCCTGCATGAAATTCAACATCCCGTACACGTTTTATTGTTTTTCAAAAGCAGTGGTATATATTGCTATGTGCCAGATGCGTGCTGGACTTTAAATTGGAAAGACAAAAAGGGCATCTAAAGGTAGAATATATCAGCATGTATATGAAATCAGGAAAAAGGATAGTAAGAATGCCCTTTATAGGCACATTATAGGGAACAAAGGTCATTTCTTTACGTTTTGTGCAGTACACCACTGCAGTCTAGGTCCTAGGCGTGGACCTAGTGATGAGTTTTTAGAGTACTTGGAATTTCAGTGGATTATCCGTAGCAACACTCCTGAACCCCCTGGATTAAATGAACAACTCTGTTAGTAGTTTATTGAGACTGAAAGCCAATTTTGTGTTATGAGCATTTATTGTTTTTAATTGTTCAATAATAATGGTAAATACTTGGTTTTAGGAAAACGTATGTCTAGAATGATTTTATGTATTTGCATTATTTGATTTTTAACCTTGGTATGGTTTTAAGTTTAAGTGTATTGGATTGTGCTGGTACTTTAAGTAGAGAATTGGTTAACCATGTGGTCTTTGATGTGTATAAAAGCTGTGGTTTGAATTGCTTTTGTATTCTGATGAAGTCCACAATACTGGAATGAAAGTGCTTATTTTTTTTATAAAGGTCATGGTTTGCTGTGGGTCACTTCTATCTCCATCGTTTATTTTTGAATCTGTTGTGGAGCTTTTCTCCATTGATAGCAACTGAAAATGGGGCCATTAGCTCATTCTCACTTTCCCTGTTATCAAAGGACAAATATATTTTTTGTCAGTGTTCCTAGCATTGTCCTTTCAGGCCTCAGCCTCCCTGTCTCTGTTGGCATGAAAGCTCTGAAGGGCTTGTGCCTAAACCTGTCTTTTTAGTCAACTCAGCTCAATATGACCAACTGTTTGTGCACATAGAAGGTGCCCTGAAGCTTTGAAAGCTGTATGGCTGTTCTATCCTTAGCAGGGTATAACCGATATAGCTAATGCTACTGCAAAAATGATTAAAGTTACCATAACAGTAGATGCTTAGTTACTTACACAACTGTACTTTACTGTCAATTACAGAAATTGTGGAGGACCACTTAGCTAGGATAATTATTTATGATGTACAAAAGAATTTGACAATGTAGCTCAGAGACTATGATGAGTGCAAATTCTGAGTATGGAGTGAATTATAATTTTGGGATGTTTATAAAATAAATGTATGATAAAGCATCAATAATTTCATAAATTGTTTTTAGGCAGAAGAATAAAGAACAGTAATATGTGGCAAACACTGCCGTTAAAGCCAGTTTTGTTGGGTTTCTTCATCAATGTCATAACTTTAAGAACTGAGTCAGATGTTGAAATAATGAAATGGTTTGTGGAAGGATGAACAGAGGTTAATAAAGAGCTATGCAGATGATTTGATCACAGTAATTGGGACTAAGTTTTTTAAATTGTTATACTAGTAGTTAAAAATAAAATGCACAGTTTGGGTCTGAATAAAGAAAGTGCAAAAGGGTAGGAGTGGAAGTAATCGGTGAGATTTGTTTTACAAAGACAGAGTTGAAATTTTTAGATATTCGTCCTGAAAAAAGAGAATTGTGAAAGAAGATATTAGAAAGGTTAGGACAAGTTAGTAGTTCATGGAAGTTGTATAAATTACCATTTAGGAAGAAGACCTATTTGATTAGATGTACTTTGCTAATTATTATAGAATATTATATGATATTTTCATATTTCCTGAATAATGGGACAGATAAGTGAAATATTTTGGCATTATTTGGGTGAAGAGATTAAGCTGCATAAACAAGGATTAAAAGAGAGACAAGAAAACTGGAGTAGGAATGGTTAACCCTTTAGCATTCTTGGTGTTGCTTCAGATAAACTGGAAACCTGTGAAATACAGAAAGCTTTGGTGAAATATGGATGCAACAAAGACACATTGATAGAGGAGAATGGTGTGAAACCTGCATATCAGAAGAAAATCTGTTTTTGTGAGAGAACTGTGGATGGAAAATATATTACAGAGCAAGTAGTACCAAAGGGCGACGCAAAATAGTTAGAAATCCCACTATGGAAATAATTACCTGATGATTAAAAGAGAGGTATTCAAAGACACAGGACATTGATATAATAGTGTTTTATGTATTTACGCATGGAGGTTAAGTCAAAGTAAATTATCTATTGAGAGAGAGATAAAATTAAAAAGGATGCACTTGCAAATGAAATAAAAACTATTTAAAGGATGTGCTTTTAGTCAATAGGTGTGAAAAGGGGAAGAATGATAAACAGAAACTAGTGGTGGTAAAACTTTGTGGATGAGCTCAGTCGCAATCATTTCCAAAATCATCAACAAAATTTGAAGACCACTAGTTTCTTTGTTTTTCATGTATTTATTTATTTTTAGGTTCATAGGTTCATAGGTTCATACTAGGCTATCTGCCCAAGGGCATTTACAAGCCCAGCCCATAGTTATGTGGCTTTAGTTTGAATAAAAACTATGCCTATCATTTTTCTGTGCCTCTGTCAAGCAGTGACACTGAAGTAATCCCTGGGGTATATCTGCGATCTCCCATCCATTGGTCAAGATTCCTCTTGAACAAGGCCAGCGAGGTGCTCTGCTTCACATGTACCGGGATTTTGTTCCACAGCATAGGGAGTCTCTGGGTGATGAATCTGTCCCTCCAGCACGTTCTATTTATAACCGTGTCAAGGTTTAAGTCTCCGCCCTTGTGGTTCTGAGGGATCTAGATTTTTGAGGTGAAGCATATTCATCAAATCTGGGTTTGACATGGCCTTATATGTCAGGCACAGGTCACCTCTGAGCAAGCGGTATGAGACTGAATAGAGCTGGAGTTCTTTCAGTCGGGCAGCATAAGACATATTTTTGAGACCCTTTATCCTTTTGGTGAGGAACTTTTGGGGCCTTTCAAGCTGCATCAGGTGTCTGGTCAGATACATTCGAGCGGGCATTGTACTCAATCATAGGTCTAATGAGTGATGAGTACAGGGGGACGATGACCTCCCTTGATCTAGATGTGAATCCCTTCATGATCAGGTGGGCGATATAGAATTTTCCTAACTACTTTAGCAACATGAGTGTCAAGCGAAGGCTACTGTCAACTTGGGTCCCCAGATCCCTGATGACTTTTCTGTGCTCAGTGGATTGCCATCTATATGGTAGCTAGGGGTAACCTTGTTTTTCCCGAAGGGTATGACTATGCATTTTTGGCGTTTAACTTCAGGCCATGGCTCTGGCACCAGTTATCCATTTCTGTGAGGCCCTTCTGGAGGATATCTGTGTCAGATGTGTTTTCGACTATGGCCCAGTTTGCAGTCATCTGCAAACTTTGTCAGCCATAACCCTCCTGTGTTTGCTTGTACTTCAGAAAAGTAGATGCCGAACAAGAGTGGACCCAGGACTGAGCCCTGTGGGACACCACTTGTGACAGGCTTTGAGTCTGACATGGCTCCAGCAACTCTGACCCTGTGGGTTTTGTCGCTTAGCCAGTTTGCAACCCATCTTGTGATGTATGGGTTTACATTCAAGCTGATGAGTTTTTCGATGATACCTGAGTGGGGTATTGTGTCGAAGGCCTTTGCCAGGTCGAGGTAGGCTGTATGGACTGCCTTTCCCTCATCAATGGCCTTAGTGACTGTCTCGAAAAAGTCAACCAAGTTTAAGAGGCAGGATCTGCCTTTGACAAAGCCAAACTGGGTTGGATCCAAAGTCTGCAAGTTCCCTATGTCTTTATTTATGAGTTCCATTATGATCCTCTCCATGGCTTTGCAGATAAGGCTTGTCAAGCTAATGGGGCGGTAATTTCCAGGGTCTGTGGAGGCACCGCCCTTATGAAGTGGGACCACAGTCGCCGTGCGCCACTCCTTGGGTGCGTATCCTGAGGTGAGGCTAAGATTAAACAGCTGTCCTAACTGTGGGTTTAATTCCTCGTTGAGTTCATGAAGCACACAGCCGGGGACACCATCCGGTCCCATGGATGCTGTGCTTTTTGCCTTAGTGAGGGCAGTTCTCACCTGGGCGTTGGAGATGTTTGGGGGCTACAATCCTCTGGAATAGATATCTCTCCTTTTGGGGGAGGGGAGAAGTTTGCACTGAACCTGTCAGCCAGTATGTTAGCGATGTGTGTAGGTTCAGTAATTTTCACATCATTTTGAACTAATTCTGAGCATATCTGGGAGTTTCCTCCTAGGTTTCTAACATAGCTAAAGAAGGCCTTATGATTGTCTTTAGAGTCCTTGGCGATTTTTCTCTCAAAATTTGCCTTGGATGATTTTATGAGAGCTCTTAGTTTTTACTAATAATGATCAAAGGTGTCTTACCTTTCAAGGATTTTGCTCTATCTTGTAGTAGCTTCCTCCTTTTGTTGTAGAGCTTGTTTATGGCTGGGGTCCACCAGACTGGACGCTTGCCTTTGGTACAGAGAGTCTTAGTTTTGTTTGGGATTGCCTGATCCATGCAGTCCTGTAGGTGCTGGTAGAAGGCATTTGTAAGTGATTCAGCGGTTTGAGTAATGTTTACCACTGGCTCAGGGGCCTTAAAGGAGACCACACTAGTTTTTAGAAGTGTGAAATCGGCTTTTGAGAAGTTTTTCACTGTGGTCTTTTTGTTTCAGGTGGGGCGGGATGAGGACCTCCAGCGAGATTAGTTTATGATCTGATCTCACCAGTGAGGGTATACTTCGGTGTTGAACATTTTGATCCCATGTTCGTGATGATGAGATCAAGTATGTTTTCACCTCTTGTGGGGATGGTGACTAGTTGTTCCATGGCATTTGAGTTTATGAACTCCAGGAATCTTTGGGTTAGAGTGTTCGGGCTTGAGTAGTGTTCCCAGTCTATATTAGGGTAGTTGAAGTCACCTAGTATGATGGTGTTTGGAGATACATTTATCCCCTCCAATGTTTTCAGGAAGGCCATGTGAGGTTCCTGAGTTTGAGAGGGTGGCCTGTAACATGCTACAAATTGCAGAGCAGTCTTGCCTATGGTTAATTGCACCTGGATGGTCTCCGATGCATCATGCGTTGCCACCAACCTTGAGGTGTGGGTGTCCTTTATGAATATGGACACCCCCCTCCTTTCTTGGTGTTGTCCGGATTTTGGGCCGGAACGCATGATATGAGGTGAAACCTGTTAGTGCTGGGGTGCTCTCAGGAGCCTTGAACCAGGTTTCTGTCACAGCACAGACATCGATGTTCTCCATATTGAGAAGGGCCTCGAGTGCGTGCATCTTGAGATTGAGACTTCTGGCATTGAGCAGCATTACCCTTAGTTTTTTTCCTTTTTCGTGTTCTAGGGTGGTAGGTTTAGAATTTGAGCCTTGCCTAAAAAGGCACTATGGGGTGGCAAGAGCCTTTGCCAATATCCGGAAGCCCACGGGTGACAGGTGCAAGCCGTCCCTTGCGAAGCAGCGTGGCTTGTCCAGCATGTCATCCCAGGCAGACAGACATTGGATCCCCTTTGAATGACACCAGAATTTAAGCCAATTATTAAAGGTGATCATCTTATCACTGTATTGTGGCATCATTCTAGGTGAAGGTAGGATACTGCTCAAGGTCAGGGTCATACCTGCCTGGGCTACATAATCAGAGAGCTCCTTGATGTCCCTTTTCATGTAGTCCAAGGAGGTACGTCTCAGGTCGTTGACACCAGCGTGGACAATGACTGAGTCGTACTTGTACCTGCTGTTGAGAGACCTGAGTGCTTGCGTTATGTGGCGGATTCTAGCGCCCGACAGGCAGCTTACTGTGACCTTCTCTTTACTCAGTCTGGTGAGCGGGACGTCAGTGTGTCTGACTATGGAATCACCAATGACAAGTGTGTCTGGCATTTTGTTTGGCCTTAAGGGCTGTGACTGTTTGACACTCTGACTGTGTGGTCTACATGTTGCATGTGTTGGGTCGTGAGGTGGTAGTTGTTTGGGTGTCTGCTTTGGTGGCCTCTGCTGTTTTGGTAAATTTTTGATCAGAGCCTCCGAGTATGTCTTTGTGTGAGTATGTGTATGATTTGAAGTTGTGATGGTACCATGTGTGACTGGGTATGTATTGTGTGTGGTTACCTTCTCCTCCTGTCTGGTCTTGCCAGTCCTATGTTGAGAGAGCTCAGCCTCCAGTTTGGCCGTATAGTTGCATCTCTCGCATGTATTTGTGTTTTGCTGGAGAAGGAGAGGATTGTCTGTGTACATGAGGCAATTGTAACATTGCCTCAATATTCCCAGGTTCACCAGTTGAGCTGGAGAGGACACTAGCAACTGATCCCTCGACATACTAGAAGTAGTAGATAAAGAACTTTCAAAGGACTCCGGGGGAAGTGGGTTTTAGGCTGGTGGGGTACTATCTATAATAAGAGTGCTTTATCAAGGTGCAAGTACTGTAGGAGTAAGTGCTAGGCTTTACAGATAGAGAATAGTCTACTTGGGAATCAAGTAGAGATGAACTTTTCAGTTATAGGATATGCTGGTTAGATCAGCAGTACAGTTTAGCATGTTTTATAGCAGGGGGCTGAAGGGAGCTAGGAAGTGGCCCAAAACGACCAATGGACTACTAGTTTCTGGCTGAAACTTCACCAAATCGGACAAAAGGCGCTCAGTGCTTCCCACTCCCACTGGTAAGCAAAGAAACTTCCCTCCTTCCTAATAAGGCAATGGATCAGTAACAGGAACTAAAAACAAAGCCCAGGGATCAGCAACTCTGAAACTGGACTACTCTAGTTCAGTAAAGTGGGAAAACAAGAGATTTTTTGTTTTATTACAGAGATAAGGAAAAAACAGACAGTAAATGCTATAAATGCTGTAAATCGGCTAGCTCACTTTAGTGTGTAGCCTACAGAAACAATTTGCAACAATTAGTAACTTAAAGTGCAATAAACAGTGTAAAATGCAGAAATCACTTAAAGTAGCAGTAAAACAGGCGAAATGCAGTCGCTAGCTTAATAACAGTGGGAAAGCCACAAAAATACTTATATCTGGTAGAAAGTCACTCTTTTAGCTCTCTGCTGCTTGGATCACTCTGCAGGCCACCACGAGGATCTGTGCAGAGTTGGTACAAGCTGGAAAACGCACGTTTAGCATGTTTTATAGCAGGGGGGCTGAAAGGAGCTAGGAATTGGCCCAAAACGACCAATGGACTACTAGTTTCTGGCTGAAACTTCACCAATTCGGACAAAAAGGCTGCTCAGTGCTTCCCACTCCCACTGGTAAGCAAAGAAACTTCCCTCCTTCCTAATAAGGCAATGGATCAGTAACAGGAACTAAAAACAAAGCCCAGGGATCAGCAACTCTGAAACTGGACTACTCTAGTTCAGTAAGGTGGGAAAACAAGAGATATTTTTTTTTTTTTTTTTACAGAGACAAGGAAAAAAAACAGACAGTAAATGCTATAAATGCTTTTAAGTGGCTAGCACACTTGAGCGTGTTAGCCTACAGTTAAAATTAACTAACAAATAACTTTTTAAGAGTGCAAAACAGTTAATCAACACAAAAACAGTTTAAATAGAATGCAGAGCTGTATAAACAGGCTAAGATGCAGTCGCTAAGCAGTAAATATTCAAAAAGCCAGAAAAAAATACTTAAATCAGTTATAGCAGATACAGTTATAACAAATGCTCTGAAATATACTGTATATTTCCAATATGTTTGAGAAGGACAGTCAGAACACAAGAAGGTTCAGGCGAAAAAGAAAAAAAAGTTTTGTTTTACTTTTTGAAAAGGGAAAAAGGAGGAACAGAAGGCCTTATCAAATGTTCTCTCTGTATTAAGAAGAATGAGCTAATGACACTAGACTGGGAGGTGTGTCACAGTAGGGGCGGGCAACTGCAAAGCCACCAAGTATAAGAGCAAGACACCAACAGGGAGGGAGGGTGGGACAAAATAGCCTAAGACAGCAAGCACTACAGATTCTGAAAGTTTTTTAAACAGATAAAGATTTCTGAAGATTCTGAATAGACAAAGTGCTTTATATATATTAAATTATAAAAACAGTAATCTGTAAAAATAATCAAAAGATACTTATATTTTGTAGCTCAGTTGCGGTCAAACAACTTCTGCAACCTGCACTGTGTGCAAACACAAAGACCAGAACAACAACTTTTTTTTTTTTTGGGTTTTGGTTTTAATTTTTCCCTTAACATTCGTGGTGGTGAATTTGGAACTAGACAGATTCCTGTTCTTGTTCATTTTTTATGAAAAGGGAAGGAATCCAACTCATCTTCCTGGGAAGTAAAAGGATTCAAGTGTTTTGAGATTTAATGCCAACCATGTTTGAGAATTTATTGAAATGACTGAATTATGACAGATCTGATGCCCGATGTTTTTGACAGTGTAGAAGAAAATGCCCAAGAGAAAACTGATGTGAGAATTTTTGGGCTTATAGGAGGGCTTTCAGAAGACTGCAGTGATGATCATAGAATGTGAACTAATTGCAGTACCTCAAATGTTGAAATTAAGTAATACCCGATTATTCCTTTTATGCTTGTGTATGTAGAGAATGTTAAAATCAAGAATTATGTTTCATTTGTAAAATGTTTGAAAATTTCAATTAAAAAAATACTCTTCCCAATAAATGGTGTAGCATCTTTTGCAGCTACTTGAGTTGTCATGAACGCGGGCAGAGGGGACCTCAGTTTAAATTCACATTGAGGGACAGCACCTCAGGGGTTCATTCCCCCCCCCCTTTGCTGCACTACATTCAAGGTGAATGCGCTGTTGAGCCCCTGATTCCATAGCGAGTATAACGCATGAAAATCTGATGCCTTATCCCACAGAAGTCTGCTAACTGTTTTCACCATCTGTTCCTTGGCTGCCTGCCTGTCTGTCCGCAGCACTGCCTGTCTGTCCCCAGCCCCTACCCACATCTCCCTCCCTTACTCAGATGTTGCAGCCTCATTCTTTTGTAAATGTTGAGATGAAAGGAGCTGATTCATTAAGTCAGCTTGGTCACTTACTTCTTACTGCACCTACGTTGCCTTATTTAGTCACCCGTCTCGGATTGTCTTTTCATTTGTCATCCTGTGTCTTAGTGACTTATGCCCATTAATTATATGTGACAATCTGTTGTCTTGTAGAAGGGGAAAGTTGAGCCGAATTTTTAGAAAAGCACACTGCGAATAATGCAGTTAGTAAGAATGTATCTAGGCGGTTAAAGTGGAAATGAGTTATACTGTGCATAAGCTACTAATAATCCTTCCGGAAGAGTGCTCCTCACTTTTGTAACTTTTCTGATTTGCTTCCATAAGGTGCAGCAGCGGAGACAGGAACTGGAACAAGTGCTGGGAATCCGCCTAACCTGAACCAAACATCCACCACTCGAGTGTTTACAGCAGATGGTTCAATACTTATGTCTTGCTTGTATCATACGATCTCAGGTCAAGGTTGCTTCCTGTCGTAAACTTTGTCATGAGCATTTAAATGCTGCAGTTAGACTGAATTTTTGTGGTCAAGGGTCTCAAGACTCTTCTGTATGATTTAGCTCTGGAGAGCATTCTTATGTCAGGGACTAAATGTTTCATAGAAACATGTTTGTTTTGCATAATTATAAAGCACTCTTTTTCTACCAGTTAAAACATTTAAAATGTATGCTTAGCCATTTAATGGCATCAGGTTGGTTTTGGGGGTTTTAGATTTTAATGTATTTTATGTTCTCAGATATCTGCTTCTGCTTGTTTTATGGTATTTTGGTGAGCTGGATAAAGCAGTGAGCTTGGAGTTAGATCAGGAATTATCAGGGGGCCAGGCAGTGCAGCTATCCAAGCTTTAAGGCCCGAGGTCCTACTCTGAGGCACCTCTGCAGTCTTAACACACTGCAGTGTGTTGTTCTACTCATTCGTGTGGTTGTTATTAAAGTCTCACAAGTTAACATTCTGGATGTGAGTGCCAACCGTGGTCCATGAGCAACATCCCTGCTGATGAACATGCATGCTATCAGTATCCCCAGTTCTTTGTAGCCCAAGTTCAAAGATTTTGCTAATCTCTGTATTTGTCAACATCTCATTTTCAGTGCCTAGAAAACAGAGCCATTCCATCTATACATGTGCTCATTGGTTCAGAAATCAGAGCCGTCTATCTTACCTGTTAATGGAGCACAGTTTCACTGACTATTGCAAGTGAAAAACCTTTGACCCTTGTGAGTAATGACATTGTAAAGAGAATATAAGTACTGTCATGAATATAAAGCAGTTAGAATAGATGGGAACCAAACAGCTTACTTAGGAGACTGTAGATAGGACCACAAGAGGTCAAGCGACCTAGAGCTCTCAAGTCTGAGTCCAGGCCTGATTTCCCTTAAGATTTCTCTGCAATCACCTAGCCTCCAGGCTTTAGTAAGCTAGATCATTCTCTGCTACTGAAAAGTTGTCATTCCCTTCCTTGCATGAGGTCATCCATGAGTTTGAATGGAAAGATGCCACCCAGGTACAAATTTCTGGGAATGAGACCAGACTTATGATCTCCACGTCACTCACTGGAGCAACTTGGTGCCCCCTGAAGTGAATGAGGAGCATCTGCTCAGGTTTGGGGGATACTTTTCGTAGTCTAATCTCTGATTTGTGGAACTGACTTCTTCATACACCCTCCCGAGGAGTTCTAGACTGCTTCCTGGTAAAGGTAGACATGCTTCCTGCAAGCCAGTGCCCTGCCCAGAATGGGCCCTTGGCATTTCCTGTCCCCCTTGCTCAGATTTTGAGATCTGCAGCCCATGGTGGAGAATGGCTGAGCTGAGGGACCTACCTAACAGCACAATTTGGCGTTCGTGCAGTGCTAATACTCTGCCCTGCACTTCCTTCTCTGAGTGCCCCGACACCTCTGGTTGACACCTACCTGTCATATTTTTAACCATATTCATATATGCCATCAGTCAGAGCCCCAGCTTTCATTACCTCCCCCTTCATGGTAAAGTAGTAAGAGTTAATCCACTGGTGCTAATCGGCGAGTGACGTGCACGTCGACGTCTCAGTGCTAAGTACGTGCACAGAGTCTAAAGAGGCCTGCATACTTCCACAGAAACTAAAGAGGCTAACAGGGACACAATAGTTTGCAATTTTTCTAAACCCACCATGGACCCCCTTATCTGGAAGTGATCAGAGTGACCGTGTTCAGAGGCTTGCCTTTGGAAAAAAGGACAGGTTCCTTGACTTGAGTCACTCTTGAATTCTGTAAGTAAGAATATAGTTTTTGTTCTTTGGAATCCCTTGCATTTGGGTCATTCACCCCCATAAGAAGGCAGATCATTTATATCACTCATACATCATATGTATCTCTCATCTTACCAGATTTCAAAATGCGACTTTTTATCTTTTCTGCCTGTTATGAATGTCCAAAACCAGGTGTACTGAATACGCAGAATCAAAAGTCTACTGACATGTTTACCTGTTGTACATCCCCAAAACCAGGAGTGCCAAACACACAGAATCAAAATCCTACAGACAGGGTTGACAGCAGAATTTACTGTTCTGCCACTTTGTTTGGCCCCTTAATGACCCATCTCACATGTTCTCACATATCTGGAGCTCTCTAGTTAAACATTCTATGGAACAGCTGTGTGCCTTCCCAATTTTAAATAAGACAGAAGCAGTTGTTAAGTTCTGACTGCTACATCTTAGAATTCCAGTGTCCAATGAAGTGTCCTTCATTCCACAAAGCCATCACAGTGATCATTACCATGGCTACTGGTGTCTGTGTGTATACAGCAGCAAAGCTTAGGCAGTCGTTTCATGAAGAACTGCACCAAGCTATCATGTATGTGCTTTTTAGGAATGGGGTGTTTTTGGGTGTGCTTTTTAATGAATGAATGAGGACCTCCAGAAAGGGGATGTAACTTCTTCCACTGTTAACAGTAAGTTTGTCTTCCTATCCCATTTCACAAAAATTGCCAAGTGCCTGTCCATCCTTACAGCATCCCTTGTCCATACATTGTTCCTTTGCTCTGATGTGTGTCAGAAGACTACTATATAATTGGCTTTTCAGCTGTTCTGGCTGCCCCCTTGGGTTGGATACTGGTGTATGTTTAGCTGGTGTGTATCTCAACGTCAACAACTGGAGGCACATCACCCAGGGCAGTTTTTTTCTGGACATTCTACAATTGCTGTGGCCACATTCACACACAGTCCTTTGACAAACTGGTGAATGTCTGAAGAACTGTTTCTGTAAAGTATGGCAACTTACTTGGGGAGCTGTAAAGAACAGAGACTGCTTTTTTATGAGAACAGGGAAAGGGAAATCTCTTCTTATCTGCTCCTGATCCCCAAGACGGTGGTTGGGGGGTGATCCCCAGTAAGCTGCAGATGTAGACCGTTTATCTTCTCACTTCTTGCTACCAGAAGGTTCCTGTTGGCCACTTTTCAGGTTCTGCTGTTGGTGCTTCTCCAAGGTTTTGGGTGGGATATCCTTAGACATTGAGGGGTGCTTACTTGCATAGCACCTTCAAGATGCTGTATAGGAGGAGGGGGTCTAGCTTAAGGAGAGTTATTGATACGTTTACTCTCCTTTCAGCAGGGATCAGCCGTTTTTCTTCAGCACTTCTGTTCCCCTTCACAGGTCTGTGTAGACAGTTGTTAAAGATGTTTGTAATCTTTTGTGCATATAATGAACTGTAGCAACAGTGGGATACACTGTATGTGGGACAGTTGCTCAGAGTCCATCGCTCCTACATGTTGTGGTTTTATTTGTTTATTTATTTATTTCTGTTTCTAACCAGAATAGTCTAGCTGAGCTCAGAGAGTCCATTTTCACATATTGCAATGAAACCAATACATTGAACTCGCTCCTTTCTGTCTTCTTTAAAAGGATCTAAGGAAACAAGATTTGCATAAAACTGTTCATAGAAAACAACTGTTTGTAACAATGTCTTTGATCACACTTTTTTTATTTGTAATTAACAAGCTGGGCATCTTTGTAGCAAGAAAAAACATTTGTAACCAGATAATTCTATGCAATGGAATCTGTTAAGATTCCATAGGGAAACGTCTTGACTGAATCCAGGGAAACCTCTTCAGGGAGTCGGTCAGGTGCACCCTAGGAGAGTAGCAGCATGCTCCAAAGGCTTTTTGGGAGGAGTTACATCTTTGGTTGTTTGTGCTGCTGCCACATGGTGTTTGGGGAGCACTGCAGGTTAGATACAATTTCCAGGTCTAGAGCAGTTTTCCAAGACATACTTAATGGTGCCTCCACCCCAAATTCTAGATGCATAGCTTGGTATTCTACTGTCCAAAACTGTGACTACAGGGTCCCTGAAGAGTCATAGCACAGCTGTGTGAGGTACTCTTTATGACACTGTCTTCACAGTGGCATCCCATCCTCCATCCCTCCAATGGCTTAAGTTCCAGGACATGTTCTTCATTAGGATCTGTGCTGTAGACCATGACTGGGATTTGGCCATAGGTGGACATTCATCACCTGGCCTGATTTGTCTTTAGAAGCGAGATGCTCCAGGGGTGAGTGGTTGCAGTCTAATATGATGCCTGTTAGGAAGCCATGCCACAGAAGACGCGGTAACATGTGCTTTGTTTTTCTCATCACTTGGAAAAAAAACATGGGGGAGTCTCCTGATCATAAAACTGAAATAAACAAGCAACAACAACAGAAATAGAGTCTGTACTGGATGCTGTACATGGACAGACATGTGTGACTGAGAGGGTCCTGGATTGTTCTTGAGTAAGACCACCTTTAATTAGGCTGTTGGATTTAACATTCTGTGTAGGTCCTTTTGGTGCCCATTTCTACCTACCATCTCACTGCCTCTTCAGGGATTGGGTTTCAAAAGAGGAAAATAGGTAGGGTGTGCTGCTTAGATGTCCATTATAGTGGTCAAAGTAAAATTTAATGCAGGATCTTTCCAGTTTGTTCAAAGAGAATTTTTCACCTTAGATGCCTGTCCCTAGGTGTTCACTATAATATGAATGTAGTCATTCACCAAGACTCCCTAAGTTTCTGCTGTTCCTGACAGGGTGATTTGCCAACAGTTGTGGTTGGTGCTCTGGGGGCTTGCTGTTATTACAGAAGCTATCTGCTTCAGCATAGATTAATGTACATTAGATTTTACTGGGGGGGGGGGAGTCTAATGCAAAGGCGTCTGGAATTGAATGTCAGATTTGCAGACAGCTAAGGTATCTCCTCTTTCTGTTATTCGTATTAAATTATTCACACAGGAGGTCTTATTTACAGAGGCAACTTCCAAGTCATCAGAATCTGGCTGACTCTCTCTACCAAAAGTCAGAAAAAGGCCTCTATTTGCCTCTGCCTCTCTCTCACTTATCCTCAGGTTCTGTTGAAGGGTAGGAGTTCCTGCTATAATCGGTCGCTCCTTCCTTTGGTTTGGGCAGTGACTGTAAGGATGAGAATTATTTGTCTTCCACAGCAAGGTGTCACTTTTTCTGAAACAGTACCGTTCATGAAATATCATTCTAAGTCTGCCAGCAAGAAGCCTTTTCCCCACCAAAAAAGTAACACACACACACACACACACACATTTACTGAAGCTCTTTGCACCCAAACTACTGCAGTACCACCCACAATTCCATCTTTTGGGTTTGAGTGCTGAATTTTCATGCCAAACTCTCAGCACCTGCTTATTCTCCTAAAAATAAAATGGTGCAGTTTGCATGGCTCAAGCCATGTAAGTTCCACTTTAACAATCTGGTAGCTAACTGTGCTGTAAATAAATTAACTACACCTGGGTAGCTATTCCAGGCAGTAAGAATGACAGTTTGTGAAGAGGGTCTGAGCCTGTGCTACCTTGGCCATTAAAGCACTTAATTACCAGACCTATATAATGCAGTACAAAGGTGAGACCACGAAACGGGACAGTCTCACATTAGGTTTTGTTGATTCCCTAAGAGAAAATTACTCTGCTTTAGCATAAACAATGCGTAGAAGTGAAACTAAGGCTCTGTTTTTGTCCACTTCAGACCTACTGCCTCTGGTATTGTTCTGTCTTAGGGAGCAGCCCTTCCATAAAGACAGTGGGGATCTTGTCCCAGATGCACCTTTGAGCATAGCTTCTTATTTGGTAGGCCTAGTCAAAAACTCCTGAATGAGCTGTAAGAAAAGAAAAAGTCCATGACTAATGTTAAGCAGATGTTGTACTCCCCACTTCCAAGGTATTCAAGAAACTGTCCCAACAACTCACAACCTTTCTGTTACAAACCAGGATGCACAGCTGTACAAGTTTTTAAAAAAAAGTTAATTACCTGAAAAAGCAGCAGGGCTGTAAGTTCAAATGCCATCGACAGCAACAACAGGCACTGCATTGTCCAAAGGTAGACAGACCTTCGAGCGTCAGTGATGTCTGTCCCGTTGGTATCTTCATCCTTTAATTTTACTAATACCTTCTACCAAGAAGCGCTTGTATTAAACAGACTTCTTCAGATCCAACCCCTTACAGTTTTCTAACTGGCCACAGATATAAAGGAAAGCTCTTTTTGTGATAGTTTATTTAATTGGAAAACTTATCTGTCTAACTTGTATTGTTTGAAACTTATCAAAATGTGAAACTCAGTGGTCAATACACTGTCAATCATAAACTTTGTAACTTTTTATTTATTTTGAAAACTGTTTTCTAACTTTTATTGTTTGAAATTTTTCAGTAAGAATTAAGTGGTTTGGATATGAAGAAGTCTGTTTAATGCAGAACAGAACTGTTTATCCCTAACCATGGTTTTGCTTCGTGGAAGGTGGTAGAGAAACTAGATGACACCATCCCACAATGTGCTTTTTTGGGGAGGGGCGGGTTAGTAGGAAAAGTTAATGTGCACCCAAGAAGTGAAATTGGGTTGTATTTTCACTGTTTACAAATTGTATGCAGCGTAACCAATTTTGCAGTTTATATGCAAGTGAATTTATCACCTAAGACAAGAAGGGAGAGGTTTGCACTCAACAATGGCTGCTGAGTAATTCTGAAATCATGTTCAAAATTAAAAAATTACTTGTGGTCATTAAATCATATGGATTTGTAGGATGCAGATAGGTGTCCCTGAGAAGCTTTCTAAACCATGGGAGTGTTTTTACTTTGCCATGTAATTGGTATGGAATTTCAAGTAGAAAGGGCAATTTTGGAAAATTCTTTTTCAGCTTTTCAGGTGATACATTGGTAGGTCTAGTAGGAGGGTTTCATGAGCTTGATGTGAATGTAAGGTTGTTCCCATAGGTTGCTCCTCTTCAGTTTATTAACCAGAGACATTGGCTATCCTTAGAAAGGTGGTTCATGCCTCCACTGGGAGCTAGTCAAATTTATAAACAGATGGTGATATTCCCTGTTATAAGATAACAGAATAAACCAAAATATTTATTGTTTTTCTTGTCTGCAGTATTAGTGGTATTTTGACTTTAGAATTAATAACAGGCAAGACGTATCCCTGTCTTCAAATAAGTCCATTAATGCCTACAGTTTCTACAATCAGGAGTATGTATGCTAGTGTACAACATAATAAAACTTTTATCTCTTAGTTGTTCAGCGTTTTGTAAATGAAAGATGTAGCAGTATTAAAATGCTGAGGAATGTGTGTGTGGACAAACGTTACCAGTTACAAACTGAATAAAATCCACACGAATAAACGATAAACCAACCCAGAAGCAACGAATCACACTTTAAAACATTTTGTATATTAACGAGTTTCTATGTTTTTCAAAAAGTCACATGTAGGTTATTGGATACCAGTTGCATATTGTGCTGGGGATGTCTTGGAGAGGTTTGTTAAGCTGTCTGAAGGAGTCGCTTGAATTTATTAACACAATGTCATCTGCTGAGGAATGCATGCGATGGTTGGGATATCCAAGTGAAATTCATTAATTATTGAAAATAAAAGACAGTCTAGGACAGGTCCTTGTAGCACTGCACAGGAGAATGTACCAGTGTTTGATTTTATTAGATTGTCTAGAAATTTTATGTTTTAGGTTGTTTGTGAAAACATTTTTTTACACTGTTTGCCCCCATTGCCACCCAGACATCAGTTACATCCTGGACGATGACCCACTTATTCCCTTATCACCGAGGGCAACAGTTGGCCAAGACCTGCCATCAGTGAGGCAGCCATTGTGAGTGATAAAGGGATTTTTTTTTTTCAGTTCTGTCCCTTGGTTGCACCTAGTGACAAGTCATAGAAGGGCTATGCAGTGCATGTCATAGTACCACCGTCCCTGACTTCTGCAGCAGGACTGCCTTGCCCAAAGCAGCACATGGTTGTTTCCCCAGTCTCCACCAAGAGGGTCAACCTAAGCTCATATCTCCCAAGAAAGCGCACCCACACCACCCCAGAATCACCATCAAGCACCAAAGTTACTGTTGAAATTCAGATAAGCTGGGCCATAGCCAGAGCTTTGGGAAATGCAGGTCTATGAATGAATGATTTTGGTATGGAATCTGAGAAACTTCTGGGGCCTCTGCCTCTTATGAGCACATTACATTGAGCTTCTTTCAAAGGCATGTGTTTGGTCAAGGAAAGTGTTCTGATGTTTGTTATAATTTGGTCTTTTAGGAAGTGGCTGTAACTGCAATGACGTTTTCATAGAATCCATTTTTATGAGTAAGGATGTAATATGTATTGATGGTCATTTTGCAGGTGGACAGGTTAACAGACTTTGGAGGTTGGTCACTAGAGAAAGCTAAAAAGTCTTTCTTTGGTATTGGTTGGATCAAGGTAGGTTTTAGCGTGGAAGATGTACTAATTATAGATTGACACAGTATGTTGGTTATACTTTAGAATTCCTTTATAGGTCAGTTGTACTCTGGGGTAGTGCAGTCTGTGCTAAGTATGATAAAAGTCTGGTAATTTCCACAGAGAGAGAGAGAGAGAGAGAGAGAGAAACAACATGCTTTTGCATTGTGCTGGGGAGTTGTAGAGATGGGCCTTTTACAGTCTGTCATATACACATCCTTGTGAAATTTAATGTTTTTCTGCAGTTAATTCTGAGGGGCTTTTGTGACTTAATTAAAATGGTAGTTCCACAGGGGTCTGTCCTAGGTTCACTGTTCCCCGGGGGTTTATTCTGGGGCTCCTATTTGTATCTGTGAACACTATGCAGTGCACTATGCAAAATCCCACCATGAACTGACCATCAGGCAAGCTTTACCCCCCCCCCCCCAAAAAAAAAATAAAAAATAATTTGTAATGTTAGGCTTATCATAAATGGGAAAGGGCAGGTGATGTTTCCCTTCCAGATCAAGCACATCTACTGTTATAAGCAATTTAGGCCCTTCTGACCATATGAACATCTGGAAATACCTTGGAATTCTTATTCTTATAAACAGGGAGCTAAATTTCAAAGAGCATATCAATCCAGCCTTAAATACTAACTAAAAATGCTGCAGTCAGTGTTCAGGCTTTGCCATTATTATGACCTGGCATGTACCTAATATCACAGATCAGCAAAATAAAACAATTACTTTATATTACTATATATCCATCAAAAATTGGAGACGGTACACACAGTTTATTCCTACCTACTGTATAGATAAAATTCTGCAATACATTAGAATTGACATTTTGAATAAATGTGAAAAAGTTGCTAGAAACATCAACCTACCATATGTATATCCTGTGTCCTGAATGGGTAACCTTGACAGTGTCCTGTTCCCAAACTGGGCTTTCATATACTATTTTTCCCCTCTGCATTGTAATTCATTTCTGATATTTTGATTGACCATGACTACAGATGTCTACATCTATGCATTTGTATATACTTTCATTTGTTTTGGGATTCCAAAAAGTGTAATATACTGTACTATACTGCTGCAAGTTTTGGAGTAATTAAAGGGGTACATGAGATTCAGTAGGGCATTTGCACCCATCTCCGTTCTGGGTGCAGCAAGCATGCAACTGAATTGTAACATTTACGATGTTTTATTTTATGTAGTAATGGAGTGTATGCTGGCTTTCATGTACAAAACTGTTTTGTACACACAAACTGTGTGTGTGTGTGCGTGTGTGCCTAATGATAATGTAAGTAAAACCAACATACACAACATCAGTTATAAATCTGCATTCCTAGTGTTACAATTACAGTTCCCATGCATGTCACACATGAATACTTGTCTGTTATGTCATCCCAGAAAGTTAAGAGCCCATGGGGTGCATAAGATAAGAGCTCATGAGGTGCATTTAGCATAAGACAGTTCCACATTAATTTTCCTAAAACTTGAAATAGAATAGAATAATATTTTTGGAATTCTACCTCTGATGTGCTTGCAGTCAGTGTTGTAGTTAAACATTTTGTTTTGTTTGTTTTAGTTGCTTTTCTTCCTGGGTTCCCTCTGTAACTTGGTGTTGTCCAGTTAGGATAACCCTTTTAACAATCAGCAAACAAAATGCCTTCTTAGCTGTGACTGATTTGTCGACAGTACTGGTTCAGACAGCTGTGCTTCTGGAACTGTTTATTACTATGCATCGCTGGTAACGGAAAAATGCTTTGTCGGTTTTGGATGTCGTGTAACAGGAGTAAATAGCTTGTCAGCATTTTGAAAATGGGGACCCTTCAGTCACCTTTTACGATGAGTACTTCAATCAGCTTTATTGTTTTGTAGAGATAAGTGATGTGGATGAGGGCTTTCACTCACTGAGTTTTGTAGAGAAAAGTGATGTGGATGAGGGCTTTCACTCTGAGTTTTGTAGAGATAAGTGATGTGGATGAGGGCTTTCACTCACTGAGTTTTGTAGAGATAAGTGATGTGGATGAGGGCTTTCACTCACTGAGTTTTGTAGAGATAAGTGATGTGGATTAGGGCTTTCACTCTGAGTTTTGTACAGATAAGTGATGTGGATGAGGGCTTTCACTCACTGAGTTTTGTAGAGATAAGAGATGTGTATGAGGGCTTTCACTCACTGAGTTTTGTAGAGATAAGTGATGTGGATGAGGGTTTCACTCACTCTGTTCTTTGCATTTTTCTTGAACTCTTTAAAAGAAGCTTTCCTGCGCAACGTTCTTTTCAGTACATAGTTATATTGATTTTACAGTATGTAATTTATTACTTTGGATATTTTAATTCATATTTGCATATCACAAGGTGAATTTCATCTGCAGTTTCCTCACTTGGAGCGAGTCCAGTTGCTTCCAGTGCATGATACTTGTGGAGCTCATACCAATCTGCCAGTAGCAGCATGAGGACCTGTTCTAGATTATGCCGACAATACTGTCACATTGCTGAAGAAACATGGTGAGGATCACTCGTGCTTTATAAGTGAATGACCAGTGTTGCACAGGTGATGTTTCCACAGTAGACCTGTTAGACGAATACCTTGCACAACTGTACTTTCCTGCAGTTTGCACTCTGTAGTCAGTACTTAAATATAAGGTGCCTCTCTTTTGTTTTTCTTTGGTTGCATCTCAACATGATTTCCATGATGCCAAATTCGCTCCATCAGTGTAGTCTGGCAGAACTGAATATCATGTTGGACACCTTGAGTGACATTGCAGTTGTGAAAATAAGATGGTGTTTGTTTACTCCCACAGAGAATGCAGAGCTACACAGGGTTTGCACCCCATCATCATGGTAAGGAGGAGAAGACAGTAACTTTATTCTTTGTACAGTACTGTATGTTCCTTTACAAGCTCCTTTGTTGCTGCCATGTCTCCCCTGTTAGCAGAGCTCTACTCCATCTTCTTGTGGCTGAAGAAAACCTGCTTACAGGTTCCTTAAATGTTAGCATTTCCAAAGATTATTCCACGTTGGGCACTACACATACCTGCAGCATGGCAGTGTACACACCACCAAACCAGTGACCCCGCAGTACTTCTGGTTTCCCTTGGATATGTCATACACTGCTGGGGAACCTTCGTTTCAGGTCATCTACAAGTAGGAAACTGCTTTCCTTTATGCTTAAGTTTTGTAGGGTTTGTCTCCGGCATGTTTTTGATCTATCCGCAGATGCTCCATAACGTTAGACATCATCATTTACCGTGATCTTAGTATTCTGCTAGGCAACCCCTGCTGAAAGAATTACTGAAGGGGATCTTTCACTTCTGGTGTCTGGGGGACAGTTTGCTGCAACCTTTGGATAAGAACATCATGATCGTGACCCTAAAGGTTCGTGACCTTCCTAATGGCTGTGACCTCAGCCAGGTGAATCCTTAACCTCCATGCTGTAGGCGACCTTCCTAAAGGCCTTGACCTGAGCCAGGTAGAACCTTAACCTCCATGCTGTTACATGTAGGCGACCTTCCTAATGGCCTTGACCTGAGCCAGGTGGAACCTCCATGATGTTACATGTAGACAGCTATGTTGCTGCCCATTAGATACGGCTTTTTTGTGTCATTTTTCTCAGAGGTGATTTTATCAGTCTGTTCCTTTTACAGTTTCCTTTGTGGGTGTTGTAAGTAGGAGAGACTGTATGCTATGTACTCAGCACTTATCTTGAGTTAGAGGTCATTCTTCATCAGGACCATAAGCACAGACAGCCACACTTGCTGCTCATTTCCTCTGCATTTGGTAGTGAAGGTTTTGGTTTTGCCAAACTGACCCCTAATAACTTTAGGCAGTGACATCATTTACAGTTCTATTTGGCTAACTTCCGTATGCCACTCCCCCGGTGGATAGTCTCTTGCCTGTAGCTGCGTAGTCCTCATTCCTTGTGTGTCATTCTTGACTCAGATTTTTGTGACAGTTGTCTAGACTGGGTTGGTTTTGATCCACATGGAACAAGAGAAGGCTACAGTGCAAGTGTCATGATAGTAAATTGCACCAGGGGGTGGGGGTGGTTTGAGGGCAGGTAAGTCAGGTATACATTTCAAGAGTCCTATGCAATGGATATCTGTTTGGTGGTCAACTAGTCTACAGTACATACTGCAGTGTAAAGCACCATAGTTTGTTTCTCTTCTACAGAGGAAGGTGTGCATTGTAACAGCTGTCCTTAAGGGATATAATGGTGGAAAGTAAGTTATAGTATCTTCAGTGTGTTCTGTACTGGGTCATTATTCTCTCCTTCCAGTCCCCTTGCATGAGATGACCTGGCTTCTGTATCATGGCAGCATGGCTGCCCTGTAAGTAACATTAGGTTTATAATTCTATAATCGTGTGTGGTAATGTTTTTATTTTGTTGTGCGGATGCTGTTATATTTGGGATAGATGGAAAGTGTGAGAGGGTGGAATAGACATGTGTACCCACCTCTAAACCCCGGAGCAGAGAAACATTGTGTAAGCTGTAGGTGACTGTCATTACTCCCCCCACCCCCAGCAGATGATTTTAAGAAAAAAACACATGAAATAGCACAAGGAAGCTTGTACCCATGTGATCCACCGAGTGCAGAGGGACCTCTCGGATATCCACTCCCATGACAAGTCTCTGCATAGCTGTTACTTCAGTGCCTTATATTTTATTTGATGCTGTCATAAGTTTTGGTTTTAACCACAAAGTCCATGGTAGTACCTGTGTCCACTTATAGTTATGCCAATACCTTTTTACCAGCTTCAAAGAGAAACAGTCTCCTGTCCCAGAATACTAAGCTTAAGTTTGCAAGCCAGCTGTGTTAGTGGAGAGGGATAAAGCCTTGCCTGCTTCCCAGGCAGTGCAGGTTTGAATGGCAGCGTTGGACCTGCTGAAGCTGGCATGGAGGAGGAGAGGAATGAAGAGAAGCTGAGAGCTGCTGGCCTCTCGTTGGGGGAAAAGTGGAGAGAGATTTGCTGGGGTGGTAGGCCATTGCCTGTTGTTGCTGGTGGTGAAACCAGAGAACATGGGAGATTGGCCATGAGTAGGCATGTGGATGGGGACCAGGAGATTGACTTGTTACTGTAGAGTTGGCGTACTGCCCGTACAGCTTCCCATTGCACAAGCCCTTCATGGAGGGATGGTAGCACTTCTGGGAAATTAGGGCAGAGTCACAAAGAAGAAATCTCCTGGTGGCTGCCTTGGTGATGGCTGCTGTGATTGTCCCGCAGGCTGTGGAGGTATCCAGATGATGAGACATTAGTAAGCAGTGGGTGGAGAAGAGTTTGATTTTGGTTTTTAATAGTTCATGTTGCAAGTTATTGCTGTTGTTCCCTTGTTTCACTGCTGCCACAGCAAAAGCTGCTTAGTTAACAATGACAGAGCAAGCAATATTTTCATGTTCTAAATGTGTAAGGAAACCTATCAGAATTTATTTTGTCACCTTTTGTGCACTGTTTGCTTGACAAAGTGCAGGTTATTAACTTTTAAAGTGATATGTTTACGTGCTGGCAGGAAGGGCAGTGTTCACTGACCAGACCCACAAGTAAGAGCCTTCTCTGTGGCCTGTTTCTTTTCCCTGAGCACTAGGTTTCACTTCATCAAATGAATTTGTATGTTTTATGATGATTCTTCTTCTTTCGGCTTTTCCCAGTTAGGGGACGCCACAGCGGATCACCTGTCTGCTCATGATTGGCAGTGGAGTTTTATGGTGTCGAGTTGCCAGCCCGGTGCCCATCCTTTCACAGAAGACACACACACACACACACACACACACACACACACACACACACACACACTCACACCTAGGGCCAATTTAGAGTGTCCAATCCACCTACAGCATGTCTTTGGGATGTGGGAGGAAACCCACGTGACTGCATGGAGGACAAGTACTAACCAGGGCCATATGTTTGTTTTATGATACTAATTCACCATAACACAGAAAAGTCAGTCTGACTGAAAATGCATGGGAATTAGTTGCATGAATTAAAAGTAAGCATTTTAGTTAGAATAGATTTACTAAATTAAAGTAAACTGATTCTATGCTGCATAGCATTTAGTTTAGGTAGGTAGGTGTCCATACGACTTGAGAATCAGTGCTGAGTACCTGGCAGGAAATGGAGAGGGCTTATTCTGTTAGCTGCCGCCTTGGATCAGCTTATATTGCCATGCATTGTAGAACTTCAGGGTAACCTTGAGTACTCGTCTTAATAGGCACTATGATTGGGTCATTCTCCCCGTCCATCAGCATTTCGAATCTTCTCTAGAAGCTCATTCTGTAATCGTGCTTACCATTATGTCACACATTAACTACTTCGGCATGTTGTGTCCCCATGTCCTCACTGTTTGCTCCTTTTTGCCACTCATAACATCTTGAGCCTTGTTGTAATCACTAAAAAGCTCCACTGTGTGCATAGCACTTTGGATTTTATTTCATGAAAATTACAAAAGTTCATTAGAATGACAAAGGAGAGCTCTTTGTAGGACATGTGGGAGGATTCTTCTCAACATTCAGTTAATGAAGCTTGAGCTTGGAGGACTGGCTTCAGGTTTACCTCCTAGAGGTGATTTGTAGTTTCTTCAGTCAGATGGGTCTCCCTTATGTATGAATCTTCAACTAGTGGGGTACATGCCTGCTCTGGATCTCCATGTCTACAGGAAATTTGAGGTGCGCCTCTAGCTTTTACTCTTGAACAACTCATCCTAGCTGTTATGACCGCTTTACTCTGCTGAGCTGTCTTGCTTCCTTTCTAGCATTGCCTCATCTGTAAACATGGCCCTCTGGGATTCCAAGAAAGCCACACTACAGATGTTCAGTGGGGGTAAGGGCACTTTTCCTCCTGTGGGGAATCTATTTCCATGTCATTCCATTTCATCTTGCCTTCTTTACTGCCCAGCCTGATTCCAGGCAGCTACTTTAGGTAATCCATCCTTGGTTTGAAAGTACTCAAAGCCAAGGCTTCCTCTTACAGTCCTTTCACTTCAGCCCTCTTGAACTGGCTGACCCAGATGGATCACAGTGAGCCCACCCCACGGTCCATGCTTAGGAGCAGGAGCTTGGGTTGAAGTGCAGCTTTTAGTGTGTCCTGGAGTCATGGATTCAGAAAATCACCAATGTAGAATTTGCTTGGATGCCAGCATCTATCCTGCTATAAGCTTTTGGCATGTTCCTTCTTACACTTATCTCATCTAGCTAGTTCCCACTCACATGCTCCTTCGAGCACTCATGTGACCCAGCCCCAGCGTCTGGGAACTCTCCAGGGTTGGGTCCATTATGGAATTAGGCACTGGGCATTATTTGTAGTTCTTTCAGTTCATTGCAGGACAGCGCCTCAGTTAAGGAAGTGGTATTGCACTTAGGTTCTTGTGTTCACCTGGTCTCCAACTGGCCATAGTGATATTCTTTCTGAGTAATTATTGTCTTTGTTAAAGTTCTCGTGCAAGCCTGATGCCATTCACAATGTACCCCAGGAGGGCTAATGCCATGTATCACTTACCAACTAACTGTAGTGAAAGTCTAAGTCTTCCCACTCTAATGTTTACTTCTCTGTTACATGGGTGGGCTTAATATTCCCTAGGCATTGGGCCATCCCATGTATTGCTGGTAGACAGTGTGGCTTGTTGGAGGGACACAGGGGTCAGAAAGGTGTACTTCCCTGCCACATTGAGTCTTAACTGCATTCCACTATGTTTCTTAGCTATTCAGATTCTAGAACCTAGTGAGAGAGGGACTCGGGTAAGTTGGAGATCCTTCCAGAGTGCGGGATCAGGAAGGATCTTTTACCCTGGAAGTAGTTATAGCTCATCCACACGTTTGTACATGTTTGCATTCCATATTAGATCCCTGGTTAAAGCAGTGAGCATTGGAGTGTGCATGGTCAGTCGTCTTGGCTCCCTGCATATAACATATGAAGGCCATCCATTTTAGGGAGCTCTCTAACATATCAGGGGCAACACTGACTGCAAGTCTTTCTGCTTATCAAGACTTAAGAGGATGTTCTGTTTATGTTATAGGTGGGGGAGCTAAGATTTCTTCTCTATCTGTGACTTCAGCCACCTCTGCAGTTGTCTCTAGTCTTGCAGTCTTAGTAAACCAGGAGACATCCCTGGAGTTGTACACTGGGGGGTGGGCTCCTTCTGTAGGGTCTGTAATTCCATGTCATTCCACTTCTCTGGAGGCCAGATTTTGCTACCACTAGGTGGCGATGCTGCTTTTCCTTTTAGGAGGGAAAAAGACGTCCTTGCCTTTCCCTTCCTGACACTGGCCTGCTTTATTGCTCTGGTTGTTGGGGTCCCTCCCATTCTTCTGTTTGCAAAAACAAGGAACACTTAATGGCCTTGTTCCACTGTGCTCTGAATGTGCTGCAGCCTTGATAGCACTGGCCAGTTGGATTTCAGCCCTAGAGCTCAAGTCCTCACAATTGATGTGGACTTGAGGAACTACAGTTAACGTGTAGTCCCTACTGTGGGAGTCATAGTAAACGTGGACTGACTCAGCCTTGGATTCTTGGCAGAGTGAAGCTGTGCATTGGGACTCCCAAGTTCCCTAGTGGAAGTTCCATGGGAAGCCTTTCTCTTTGGGGTGGGCCTTCCAGCCTCATTATCAAATATTACTTCTTTGGCTGGTGGATCCCATGCCAGCCTCCCTCTTCTTCTCAAGATGGTTGCCCTTTTGCCTTCTCCCCAGTTGTGTGCGATTCACGCTCTGGTCAGCAGGAATGCCTTTGTCAGAGCTTTCTTCTTCAGGAGTGCCTCTCATAATGGCCTTTTGGGCAAAGGAAGGGTTTGGTAGGAAGGTTTGCTTAGTGTCCATCATGCATGACCTTTGTTATAAGGTGCAAGGGAAGGAAGGTCCATCCTTTGAAATCCTTGTGGTCCTTCCCTTTTGGTAGTGATGTCTGGTTCAGACTGATGTACTTAGTGATTGCTACTTCTCTGTAAAATCTTCTGGATCTATTCTTGGTATGTTATGGTTGGGGGGGATCTGCTAGGTTGGTCCTTTCATCCTTGTGCAAGGGGGAAGAATCCATTCCAGGCCACCAAGGGAGAGTCATTTACTTCTCTTCCACAGGTTCAGAGCTTCCCTTCCTGGGAGCCAATGGCTTCAAGATTACGTAGCTTAGCTCAGTTTTCTTTCAAGTTGTTAGTAGTCTGCATCTGGTCTTTGTGAAGTCTCACGTATCCTTCTACATATTTGAGGGAAGAGGCAGCCTCTGACAGGGATCACGCCTAGGGTGAATCCTGACGTTAGCCATTTGGGTTTACCTCCTGTAGGTAAAGTCCCATCAGGTCCCCTTCCCCTTGTCTTGCTTCTTCAGAGGAATAACTTGGCCTCCATCTGGCCTTAGATGAGATAAGTGGTTGTGACTAGCACCCTCATTCTTGGCTCGAGTATTTCCCTTGAGGTCTCTGATTATCCCTTACGATGGGGGACTCTTCTCCTTGCCTCCTAGCTGATGCCATGGTGTAACAGTCCTTGTGATATCTGTCAGGGTCTAGTTGAGGAGAAATGGAAGTTACTGGAAGGCTTCTGCTTGTCTACAAGTAGGAGCAGGGTCCCTGAGGAATCTTGAGGTTTCCTCTTCCATCTTGAATGCATGGCTGTGGTTGTCTTTTTGTTCTGGGTAGCTGTTACTGGGCATTGTCTCTACTAGTTGGTTTGTTACTGGGCATTGTCTCTACTAGTTGGTTTGTTACTGGGCATTGTCTCTACTAGTTGGTTTGTTACTGGGCATTATCTCTACTAGTTGTTTTTTTACTGGGCATTATCTCTACTAGTTGGTTAGGGAATCAGGATTTGTCTCCTTTGCCAGGTGAGTAGGAAAAGGATGGCAGCTCAGCACCAATCAATTCGGACCCACCTGGGAAAGGTTGCCCCTCATTTCATGTGTTCTTTCTCTATGCTGTCTTGAACCTTTCTAGTTTGACAGGTGCTATGTGGTCCCTAGGCCCTGTGGTGCTGGACTTTGAGAGTAGTTCTTCTGATGGCTGTGCCCTTTCCCTGTGTCCCAGTACTTCAGTCATTTTATAAGGTTTTTCTGCCCCTGCCCAATCCTTTTTTGCCTGGTTCCCAGGGGCATCGAACCCAGGTGTATTGAAGGAGCTTCTTTTCTCATACTACTGTTTCTTTTGAGGCTGTTCCATCCATGCAGCTTTGGTGCTGGGGTCATCTGATAATTTATCCCCAGACAGTGGGAGAGGGAGGGACTTTTAGTCCTCATTACCCCAATGAGGAGGATGACTGGCCCTATGGTGCCATTGGACTGTATTCCCACTGGCCTTAGACAGCATTGTTGTCTGCTTCTGTGAAGAGTAGATCCTTCCAGTGGGTTACTTTGTATACCATTAGCAGGTTTGAGTGCTGTGGGCTACGGTGCGTTACACATCCTAACAGGCATTCTTCTTCGTTGTGGCTTTGTATTCTGGCTGTTGTTTCTCATGTTCCTGATTGCTAAGTATTCTAACTGGCCACAGTTCCGTCCACCTTGATGTTTTTTGCCACTTGGGAGTCCACACAGCTATAAGGCCAGTGAAGGAGTTTCCCTGATGTTATATAGCACATATATTTCTAACAAATTTAATGGGTCCTTAATGTTATGTTTAATGGATGCAGTGTTACCACATCAGTTGATGTGGGCAAATTCTGCTTCTTAATGTCTGAGGAATGCTCCACCTCCATTCTTTTGTTTTTCTGGATTTAGCAGACTGGAATTTCTGGAAGTTTGGAATGTATTTTTATTAGAAATGGGATACCACATCATCAGTGTTACTGATTTACAAGAGGATGTTCATGGGTAGCAAAGAGGTGAACTGGCAGGCCATGGGGACAGATGGCCATATGCAGACAACATGTGACATTGTTGTATGCATCATCACAAATGTATGTCTGCCCTCAAGCATGGGAACTTCCAAAAATAATATGGAATGCTGATCTGTGGAGAGAATAACACAAGTCACAGAACCTATCAAGGGGGAGTCCTGTTATTACAGTAAGATATTCCCTTTTATCAACACATTTATGAGAATAGTTTTGGCCACTGGATGTGCTCAGTTGTGAATAACAGGTACTAATATTCTAATGCTCCGATACTGTAATTCACCAACAGAATCTGATTTGTATTACAATGACAGTGTTTAGCATTGTTGGTTTCCCTTTAGAAACTTTAATGGTCAAGAAAGTGCCTTGCATTTAAGTGAAAGCTGATCTTACATTTACTATTGTTTAATATTGCTGTAAAACTGGTTACACTTCTCAGCTTAGTTAGCTGAAAGATGCTCCCCTTCCCAAATTCATCTTTTGTCTCCTCAGTCCATTTAGTATCTGCAATGAGATTTTTTTGGTGGGGATATTGCATTAAGACTCTGAATCCTTTGTAACAAACTAATTTCACATTTATATCTATGTTGTTCAAGTAACTAAGCAATTTTATTATCAGTTTCTGTATTGTGCACAGGAAAATCCTGGCATTATCATACAGATATAAAGTAAATATTTTTAAAGTAATTTGAATTGATCTTTGCTGGTTACAGTGTATTTGCACTATTTTCATGTTTACTCAGGAACTGTTGCAAGAACGAAATGAAAACTTTACTATTATTTTACTTTGTCAGTTTTGTCACACTCCCCATGACCTGTTAACTTTGTCATCCTTTTCTGAGAGCCATTCACCACCTCACTAGGACCTACCTCAGTTCTCCCAAGTATCACCCATTGACAACAAATGCGATCAGGGATCTTTCATCCACTGAAAAGACCTTTGAAAAAAATGTTGAAGCCTGATTTTTGGATACTGGACAAAGCTTCATTAAACACCACAGTTTGCTGCTCACTGTAGATACAGTCTGCCTTCAGAAGAACGTTCAGCATGTTTGAATACACGCATGGAACATTCTTTGACCATCTTAATGTGAACATCACTCTAGTGGCAACCCATCACGTGGTACCTGGTAACGCTCATATACACCTTCTCACCCAAGAAAGGAACTGGATGGAAACTGATGTAGATGTACTTTGAATGCTTTCACAACTGGAGAATGTTCTCAATTTTGGGTCACTAGTGCACAAAAAGAGTGCATATATGGCCCTTTCACCATATGGCCAGCTTTAATAAATATATATTATGTATAGCCTTTGCCTAAACATTTTAGATTTTCAGGAATTTTATTGTACTAGAAGTTTATTACTTGCTGTTTCACTTTTGTTTTACTAAGAAAAATGTTTTCCAAACTCAGTCTATTGGTACATTTCTAGTGAATTATAATTACAGAGTAAACATTTTTGATTTATGTTCTGCTGCACTGTTTGTAAGCTATAACCACAAGTGTTGTATAGTTTTTGCTTAAGGTTGAGCCATTATGTATGTGACAGAAGCTCTGTGTATTATAACAAGACTGTGAAAGCTTCCCTTGCCGTGTCTCATGTATTTCTGTCCTTACTGCTTCCATCATCAGGACTACTTTAATAGCCATTTAGTAATGGAATGACTAGTCATAAGGGGAGGTATGGCAGAACACTGACTACCCCCACCCCAGGCTGTGCCATTTTATTTCATCCTGTTTTTGGCCTCTGGCCAGCTGCATCATAGAATTTTAGGAGATAAAATAATGCACTTCTGCTAAGCTGCTCATTTATTTTTGTTTTGCCAATTGTTTTAAATAAAAAATAAGTTTTGAACAGGGTCTCATAATGAAGCTATAAAATATGCACTTAATACCTTTCATTCCCACTGTTTGTATTGTATTCTGTCTGTCCTGTACATTGCAAAGTGTCATAGTTAAAATAATATTGCCCACTTTACCTGTACTTCAAATGGTAAAAGCATTTTTTTGTGAAGTAGTTTTCTTATTAAAGGAATTATTTTTTTCCTGAGGCATTTCAGCTGATGATGTCCTTGGAATTTTCATCTTAAATTCTCCACCATTATTTTTCAGAATGTTGCTTTGTATTACTCATTAAATATTAAAACTAATGCTGCAGGAATATTTGAGACCAATTATACAGGACTGTATTGTATGTCTATAAATAAGAACCATCCTGAGTATACTTTAAGACACTGTCTGTACTTGCTTTAAGCCACCATCAACAATAAATTGAAAACATTCGAATGTAAACCTTTTGTCTTTTATTCCCCCCGATTTTGGTAACATTTTGTTTTTTATCTGCTTTTGGCGATGCTTATGTGCAGCGATGCTTCTTCATTGAACGCGATCTGGTATTAAACATTTGTCAACAATGAATATTTGATGGGGAGTTTTGCCCGTACAAATGCATGAAAGATGTTCAGTCAGCTTCTACATTTGTAAAATGGCAGTTTCCACTTTCACAGGCTTCCGAGCTAGACTATTAGGTAGCCATTGTCACTGTGACATTATACTCCAGTGGTGAAAAGTTCTCTAAATGTAACTTGCTAGTTAGAGGTCTGTCTGAAATTGCTTCAGCAGGATAAAGTCTGTGATCATGATGATTGTGTTAGTAATTCTGGTCTCTTTGACTGAGTGAAAGGGGGGAGGGTGGTATTATACTCTCCAGAATTTTTTTTTTGTGTGTAGTCAAAGTGGTGCACTTTAAGCAAACTGTGAAACTATAGTTTCTATTTTTTTTCCTCTGTCAACCATAAATCAAAAGATTATTGATGTGCAGACACACTGCTATTGCAAGCTTGAAGCACAATTTTACTTAAAAAAAATCCCAATATCATGTGAATTTTATAACAGGCTAACAAGGAGATTACATCATCTTAAGTAGTTTCCTTGGCAGAAAATTGAGGTATACCTCTCATCCTCTTAGTGCAAGAAATCTGGACAAAGGCCGACAAAATAGGGGGACAAAGGCCCAAAAATAGGAGCATATTTTAAATATTGATCTTATAAGCTTAAAAAGTTTTTAGAGTAACATGATTTCTTTTAACATACATTTTCTGAAGGATTTGAAACTCAAATGTATGTCATTATTTAGTGACTTCAGTCCTCAGATCATCTCAGTAATTTGCCAGAAAACCACACATTTTATGAGGAACAGACCAAAAATATGAACCAAAAAATTGGATGTTCTACAAAAATCTGTACAGTTGAGAGGTATGAGAAGGTGTTCAAGTCCCATTCAGAAGTGCACTTTTCCATTTTAGTGGGTGTAGATAAAATATATAAATTTAAAAACTATTGCTTGGTTTAGCTGCACTAATGTTTGACATAAAATATTTCTGCCTAATCATTTACATCTCAATTTAGAAATGATTGGTTGAGCTGCATCCATATTTGAAGTTAAGACTTTTTGACAAAATGCTAATCCCCTTAGTTATTTTGCAGTACACAGAAACAATAATTATAGTGATCAACTGTTCATATTCCATTTGATACAAATAGTGATCAGAAGCATTAAAAAGAGAAGTTATGTCTTACCATAACGTTCCATCTGTATTGTTGATCCTCGTTCAGTCATTACACATGGGGTATCGTTTCCGACCTCGAAACCGAGCTGGCCATTTTCCAAGCTCGCGTCAGCTTCAACCTCTCAAGCTAAACTCTTAACCCACAATCCCCCTCTCCCTGTTACCTCAGATTGAGTTTGCAAGTCAAAGAAGGTAGAGGCTACCTCTGGTCAAATAACCTAAAAGAACTGGATGGGTGAGATCCACTAGAAACCACAGGAGGGGGAAGGAGGGAGGGTTGTAATGACTGAACAAGGATGAACAATACAGATGGAATGTTATGGCAAGACATAACTTCTTTATCTGATATTGTTAATCCTCGTTCATTCCTTACACATGGGACAGAGTCCCAAATTCCTCTATTCCTGGGAGGCTCTTATGGAAGGACATTCCCGAGCACCATAGAACCGAAAGATGCTCTTCCCCTGGAAGCAAAGTCCAATTTGTAATGATTGATGAAGGTATGAGGCATAACCCAAGTTGCAGTTGCACAGATGTCATGTAAAGAAGCTCTGGCATGGAAGGCAGCAGAAGTTGCCACCGACCTTGTTGAATGAGTTTTCATGGTAGTAGGCAACGAGATATTACGTTGTGTTTAAATAAAGGTCACACAGTCCTTCAACCATCTAGCTAATGTGACCTTAGCAACAGCAGATCTAATCTAGGTCCAGAAAAGGCCAAAAATAACTGGTCAGATTTACGAAAGGGTTTAGTCCTGTTTAAGTAAAAACAAATTTGCCTGTGGATATCTAGGGTATGTAGGCAATACTCTCCTCTGTCTGAATGATTGGGAAAGAAAACTGGCAATTCAATGGCTTGATTAATGGGCATTTCAGAGATCACTTTAGGCAGAAAAGATGGATTAGTTCTCAGAGACACTATCTCTATGAAAAATCAAGTAAGGACTCTTGATACATAGAGCTTGAAGCTCAGAAATACATCTGGCAGAAGTAATGGCGACCAAAAACAAGGTTTTCCATGACAAATACTTGAGGTCGCAAGAAGAGGCAGGTTCAAAAGGTGTCATTGTCAGAGCTTGTAGAACTAATGATAAATCTCATGGTTGAATGGGTTCTCTAAAGGGTGGCTTCAGGTGATTCACACCTTTTATGAAGGTCTTGCACAACTTGTGGGACATAAGAGAGGAATCTTGTTACACCCTCATGAAAATTAGAAATTGCAGCCAAATGAACTCTAATGGTAGAGGCCGATAGACCCGATTGAAAGAGGTCAGCCAGATAGTCTAGTATTATCGACACTGGTGCTGAGAAGGGATCTACTTGTTTATCTTTCAGCCAACAGGTAAATCTTTTCCAGTTGCTCAGATAAGTCATTCTAATGGAAGACTTATGAGATGCAATGAGAATGTCACGTACTGGTAAAGAAAGATCATTCTGCCTGGCAATCAAGGGAATTGGAGTAGCCAAGCCATGAGCTTCAGGTTGTTCCAGTTGGGATGAATCAGGTTCTGTGGATGTGAGATCAACTCTGGGGTTGGTTGGAGAATCCATGGTCGATCTAGAAGGTGAGGCCAAAGAAAGGGGAACCAAATCTGTCGAGGCCAATATGGTGCTATGAGGATCACCTTGCTCTTCAACTAACGGGCTTTCTTCAGAAACTGGGGAATGATGGGAAAGGGTGGAAATGCATAAAGAAGACCCAAGGGCCAATCGTGGACTAGAGCGTCCCTGAGTGATTGTCCCGGAGGGGGAATCAGGGCGAAGTAGTTGCTGCATTTGTAGTTGGTCGGAGATGCAAAGAGGCCACAGCAAGGACAGCCCCAGTGGTGGAAGATGTCCGCCGCTATCAAGGGATTCAGGGACCACTCATGAGGTTGAAGAATGCACCTGCTGTGTCTGTCTGCTATCACGTTGGAACTCCCGGGGATGTGCGTTGCTGGAAGAAAACTATTGGTAGCCATCACCCATTGCCATATTCTCATGGCCTTTCGACAAAGGGGGTAAGATTTGGTTCCACCTTGCTTGTTGATGTACCAGACCACTGCCATGTTGTCTGATTGAATCACAATTGTCCCAGACGGCAGCAGGGGATGGAATGCTTGTAATGCCAGAAGCACCGCCCTCAGCTCTAGAACTTTTATATGCAGATGGGCCTCCAGTTCGGACCAAGTGCCTTGGACTGTCTGTCCCTGACATAGCCCCCCACCCCATCAGGGAGGTGTCTGTGGTCACTGTGGCCTTGGTTTGCTGGGGGGAGAAGGGGCGAGACCATTGTGACAGATTGTGTCATCCACCAGTTTAAATCCTGTTTGCACCTGTGGGTTACTCGAATCATGGCTAAAAGAGGATGTTGAAAAGGATACCATTGGGTGAGCAGTAACCATTGTAGAAGCCTCATGTGAAACCTGGCCAGGGGGGCAATGGTGATGGATGCTACCATGGAACCCAACAGCTGTAGAAC
Organism: Protopterus annectens; assembly: GCF_019279795.1. Classification (NCBI taxonomy): domain Eukaryota; kingdom Metazoa; phylum Chordata; order Ceratodontiformes; family Protopteridae; genus Protopterus; species Protopterus annectens. The sequence continues at coordinate 1,351,853,800 of NC_056747.1, forward strand.
CAAGTGAGCCGTGGATTTCTCCCTTGAAAGGATTGGAATCAGTTGTTGCTTTATCCTTAGAATTCTGTGCTCTGGAATAGCAGCTCTGCAGTTTTTTTGTGTCCAAGATAACCCCTATGAATTCTGTGGTCTGAGATGGGGTGAGATTGGATTTTTGCCAGTTTATGGTTATGCCTAGCCTTTCTGCAGAGAGGAGAGAGTATGCCAGGGCTTCTTCCAATAGATGTCTGGTGGGGGCGGAAATGAGCCAGTCGTCTAGGTATGGAAACACCTGGAATCCTTGAAGTTGCAAGCGAACTGTGACAACTGCCATGCACTGTGAACACTCTGGGGGCTGTAGAGAGTCAGAAGGGCAGTACTCTGAACTGGTAGTGACTGGCTCCCGCACGGAAGTGCAGAAATCTTCTTGATGGCCTGTCCACTTTTATGTGGTAGTACGCATCTTGAAGATCTATCGAGCACATCTAATCATCTTTTTCCAAAAGCGGGAGGATAGACTGTATTGTGACCATCCAGAATTTTTGTACTCTCACAAACTTGTTCAATACACTGAGATCCAAAATTGGTCTCCAGTCCCCGGTTTTCTTTGGCATCAAAAATAGTCTTGAGTAGAATCCGGATCCTATCTGGTCTGGGGGGACTATTTGGACGACTCTCTTTCTTAGTAGCTTTTCTATCTCTAGTGCTGCTTCTTCCCTTTGACTGGGTGGAATGTCGGGAAGGTTTTTTGAAGGGATAGGGCAAAGATCGAAGGGGATATGATAACCTCTGGTTATAATCCTTTGTACCCAAGAATCGGTGGTGATGGTTAGCCAGGCAGAAGGGTACAAGGAGAAACGTCCCCCAACCCAACTCCAGGGGAAAGGAGTAGGGCCGCTCTTCAGGAGCACTGGTAGGATTGACCAGGGAAAGAATCCCTGAAACTCTGGTTGCGCGGGCCCCCTCTGCCCCAAAAGGAGCATTTTCCCTGTGAGTTTCCTCCTCTGCCTCTAGGGGAGAAATCGGCCTGTGTGTCATGGAAAGGACACTGAAATTTCTTGAACCATATCTTCCCACTCTTTTGGTTTTGGGAAAAAGCACGTTGAGGGGAAGAATAATGGACACCTACGGCAGAAAGGGTCTTACTGTTCTGTTCACATCTGGCCAGTCTGCTTTTAACTTTGGGTCCAAACAACGAGGAGGCCTCAATGGGGGCATTAAGAAAGGAAGCCTTAAAGGGTTCCACGAAATTGCACAAGCGCATCCAAGTGTGTCATCTCAAGACCCCAGCTGAATCCGCTGCTCTAGCTGCTCCTTCTGATGCGCGAGATATCAGTCGCATAGAGGAGTTAGATATTGATTCAATGGTAACCAGCTGAGAGGCCACTTTGTCATGGACCTCATCAGACACGGCACCAGCCATTGTTTGAGAGCTCAGAAATCAGATCTCTTTGAAGCCTGGTAAAGTATGCCATATAATTCAGGGACCTGATAGTAAAAGTCGCTGAAGCAAAGGTGCGCTTCCCTATCCTGTCCAGAGCCCGGGACTCTTTGTTAGGCGGATGGACAGTCTGGCTTTCTTCTTCTGCCAGATCCTTTTTTGTTGGGGCCGCCACCACCAAAGCATCCACAGGAAGACCTTTGGACCAATGGGGATCCAAAGCAGGAGGGGACAAAATCTTATCTGGCCTCCGGGGAATAGCTTCGATGGTACCAGGAGCCTTCCAAGCACGCTGCATGATGAGCCGGACAAGTTCATCGGCAGGTGGAGTAACCCAGGAAGTAGGGGGCTGGGCACGAAAGGCCTGCAGGAACACAGATTCCTCAGAGGTCAGATTAGAGGATTGCCAGTCACCTCTCTGTTTCAGGATTTCGAGGATATCACCAAAGGATACCGTCAGAGGGTGATCCTTCTCCCTCATCAAAATTCGTGTCTTCAGTGAGGGACTCCTCTGTGGAGTCCATGTGCTTCCTCTTACATGAACTTTTCCGGTGGACCTTCTCAGTGGGAGAAGCTGGAGAAGACAGCAGAAAAGGGGATTCCTGTGGGAATATGTCCTGCGGTCCAAGCACCCGGTGTCTGCTAGGTGCGACTTGTGAAACCAGTGTACCAGAGGAGGGCGGGGGTATAGACAGTCCAGTATCACCAGCAGCAGTGAAAGCTTTCTCCATAAGTTGAAAGGCTGGTCCACCTGAAGAGGAGTACATGTCTAGGACAGGGGTCACCCCTCCCCTAAGTGGCTCAGCCTGCTGACCCGGAGTCACTGGATAGCTGTGTAGCAGCACACTATGCATGTCACAACTGACATCGTGGGTCATAGCAAAACTTTCCTGCCATGAAGGCAACTGCGGTTCCTTAGTGAGATCCATAAAGGGGACCGCAGAAGGGGAAGAATGTGCTCTATCCATGGACTTCAAAGGCAAAGGGTTCTTTGGAGACGAGTGATCACCTCCCAAGGAAGGATAATTCCTGAGGGGGTGGGATACCTCTAGCCAATAGCACCTGATCCACAAGACGCAACACATCATGTTCGGAAAGGCTTCTAGTGGACCTCATGGAGACTGAGGGGGAAATAGGCCTATCCACAGAAGAGGCAAACTCTGTGCCCATCTCACTAGTCCGCACTGAGGACAACGGTGCTGAGACAGACTGGACTACGGGTGTCTGCACCGAAGAAGTCATCGGTGCCGAGGTCATGGTCTGCACCGACACAGGGATCAGTGCCGAAGTGGTTGTCGGTACTGAAGCTGGAACTGACAAAACTGGAGTCAACAATAAAGGTGTCAGTTCCAAGGAAGATCTCGGAGCCGACGAGGTCAAGGTCTGCGCTGACTGAATGGTCAGTGCCGATACAGTGGTAATAGTCTGAACCGAGGAGCCCCTTGATGCCATTATAGTGAAGACTGCAGGAGAAGACGGAGCTGAGATCACTAATGGAGCCGAAGGTCTAGGCACCAAAAGTGCTTGGGCTGACTGAGTGAGCTCTGGAGCCAAAACTTTAGGCAAAGATTTAGCCTTGGTAGGAACATCCAAGATTTTCTTATGGGCTCTAGGAGGGTTTGAGGCCTCCGACCCAGAAATAGCCTCTGAAAAGGGAGATTTAAGGAGTCCAATCAGTAACAGCTTATTTTTCCTTTCCAACAAGGTTCTATTCAAAAAGTTCTCACAAATAGTGCAGGGCAGGTCAACAGACAAGTGGTATGCCCCCAAACAATAAACGCACAAAGAGTGTGCATCAGAAGTAGGTAGTTTGTGTCTACAAATTGCAAAATGTATATGTAGTTAGCTACTCTACAAAAGCGAGCAATATCAGTATCTCAGAATAAGTTTTTTAACACATCAGTCTACAATTAAACATGTATTATATTACTTAAAAAATTAGTTGTGAATACTGTTTAAAATATTAAAAATAAATAAACATAATATAATTGCTCGCTTTTGTAGAGTAGCTAACTACATATACATTTTGCAATTTGTAATTTTTACTGCGGTTGCTTTAAAGTTTGGTTGCTTTTGGCGCCAATTTTGTATATTTAAATGTTAGCATTTTAGCGTACTTATTTGGTCTGATGAAGCTCGTTTGAAACGAGTGAAAGCGCTAACCTTTTTTGTATTAAAAGTTTTTAACCTGCACTTTGTGGTCAAGCTGCATTCCTTTGTGAGAAAAATCAACAGTTAGCGTGTGGATTTTCAGCGTTTTGGGTGTTGTTTGGGATCAACGATGGTAAAGAGAGAATACCTCGCAGTAAAAGTGGTAAAGAAAAACCTGAAGAAAATATGTACACTAGATGCGATAGGGTAAGAGACCATGAAATATAAACTTTTCTGACAGAAAAGTAATCTGAAAGACTATTAAACAACAAATAACTGTACTTAGCTCAAGAGAAGTAGCTTGACACGACCGAATGGCAACGCGACAAATGAAATCTGAGGTAACAGGGAGAGGGGGATTGTGGGTAAGAATTTAGCTCGAGAGTTTGAAGCTAACGCGAGCTTGGAAAATGGCTGGCTCTGTTCCGAGTTCTGAACCGATACCCCATGCATATGGAATGAATGAGGATTAACAATATCAGATCTTAATTTCTGAGAGTTCTAATTGCAAGTCCCTCTCTGATGTGTACTTTATATAGATATATATATATATATATATATATATATATATATATATATATATATATATATATATATATATATAGTACTCTGCATTCAAAACCCCAGTACATTCTCATAAGAATGTTTTAGCTTTATTCAGTTCACTGCAACAACTGGAAAACGTCACTGATGTACACTATTGTAGCTGTTTAGCTGGTGGTGTTGGCTTGAAATGACATCTGTGGTTTGAGTCAGCTGGCATGACATGCCGTAGCTTAATGCTAAGATGCTGGAAGGAAGGTTACAGGAAACATACCGGAAGGACAAAATTAGTATGGAATAGAGGCATTGTTGAATGTAATATCACAGGTAACAGATATAAGTGAATATTAATAGAGTCTAGAGAGAGAGCAGGGTTGAATGAAATTTCACAGATAACAGAGACAAGGGACAGTATTAATATAGCACTGGATCAGAGACAGCAGTACTGGAAGGAAGGTAATAGGGAACAGATATGAGGGATGGTACTAGTACAGTAGGCCGCTAGTCAGAGCAAATGTAGGAAGGAAGCTTACAGGTAATGTGTGGAACAGCGGCAGTAATACAGCAGGACACCTGTCAGGGCAACGTAGGAAGGAAGCTTACAGGTAATGTGTGGAACAGCAGCAGTAGTATAGCAGGACACCTGTCAGAGCAACATAGGAAGGAAGCTTACAGGTAATTTATGCAACAGCGGCAGTAGTACAGTAGGACACCTGTCAGGGCAAAGTAGGAAGGAAGCTTACAGGTGATGTGCAGAAGAGGTAGCAATAGTACAATAGGACTCTGGCCTGGGCGGTACTGCAAGAAAGGTAAACGAGGGCTGAAATGAGATGCGAGGACATTATTAGAACGTTAAGAATATCTTATAGTAGTGCTTTTTTTTTTACTGTTTGTTTACCAGGTGAGTAGACCGGTATAAGACCCTTGTTGGCCACTTTCCGAGCCATGTGACAGAGACAGTAATAACAGTATAAAAGTAAATGCACATAGAATATCAGATGCAGTATAACACTTGCAATGAAAACTGCACATGAGGTTAAACACGAGAGGAAATGCAGTATTTTGCTTTTCATCGGATTCACACATTTGCAGAATTAACTTTATAAGTAGGTAGAAGACAGTACGTATGACAAAGGAGATTGTCATGATGTAAACGGAATACTATGAGGTAGAATTACAAGTCACCCAACATTCCTAAAATACATGCATTTGTATATTAATATAGAGTCTGAAAATCTTCTGTTTGTAACAGAATTTCTGTGAGATGATGGCTATGATGAGGCTCATTCTACTCTTGACATCAGGACATTGAAGACCGTGGCTTTCCTTGCTTCATATGCGAGGACATGTTATATACTGTAGGCTGCTTTTGTAGTAGCATTATTCAGTGTGTGTATATGAAAGGAAAGCGAGTCAGTAAGAAGCCAAGATATCTTGTGTTGCCTAGTACAGGGGACAAATGTCCATGAATGGTCAGTAAGACATGGAGCTGGGATTCCAGCTAATCTTTTAGAAGTACCAAAAACCTGGCAGTGTTTATATATGCAATTTGTTTGTGACAGTCCAGATATAAATAATTCTGTAACACGACAGAGCATGAACAGATTGTAGCTTGTTGCTACAGCTGTCATCTGCATACATAGTGAGGATGTCCTGTGGCAGATGTGTGTGTGTGTGTGCGTATATATATATATATATATATATATATATATATATATATATATATATATATATATATATATATATATATATATATATATATATATATAAAATGTTCATCCATCATTATCGACGATGACCAAAGACATCACATCAAGGTGGTTGACTGAGTACGGTGGACTGATCAGCCACAGATGGGCACACCATACTCAGTATGTATATAATACACACACACCCTAACTAGTAACAGCATCCAATTCTGTGACTGAATTCAGTCCAGCAGCAGTAGGAAATCTGTTACAAGTCTTAGTGGCTCAACTTGTTCAAACAAAGCTCCATAGAGTGTGGCATCCAGCTACTGCTCTGCTGAAAAAAAAATCTATCCAAGGCATCTACCACAAACCTTAAGTAGATTTAAACATTGCACTGGATTGTACTGCACTTTAAACAGTATTGCTTTCTTCTGCTACCTATCACAAGCTGCTTTACTTATTTTTTTTTTTGTACTTTAAATTGCTGGAGCATAGACTAGACTTAGACCTGCTGAATCTAGTCTGTTTGGGTAACTCTGAGGACTAAAACCAGGCTATCTTTTTTAGACAGGGTTCCCCTGCATCCTTGTGGCAGAAGCATGTAGTTAGAGCTTATCCAGTCTAAGGGTACTTGTACAAGGCTCAGTTTAGAGTTTTTTATTAGTTAACGGTGTCTATTTCCATTTGATTTTGTTTACTAATTAAGCCCCATGTTTGCGCAAAGTGCATCACTGCACACTCCCAAGCAGAGGTGGTTACCCTTGGTGGTTATAGATGCAAACTTTTCTGCTTACAAATTTTCCCTTAGTACTTACCCATACTCCATCAGTGAGTTCTCGTGAATGTGCCTCACTGGCAGGTGATACACTCAGCTAAGTTCCTGGGGTACCATCACAGATTTTACACACTAGCCCTTCAGACCTCTTCTTCTGTTGCCTGTTCTGCCTGGTTCCCCCTGTCCTCTCCCTGTTTCTGTTCATATTAAAGCCTTCCTAGCAATAGCATTATGGACGTACAATTTCCAACAGTTTCTCCAGCCAGCTTGGTCAACATGGGCATCCTGGGACAATGTAAATTTGCCTAATGTACACTGAGAACCCACTTCTTCTAGATCACACAAATTCAATATGTGAGAGATGCACCTATATTAAAAACCTAGAATATAGGCTGTCTCGCTCACCAGTCAGTACATTTGATGCCAAGGTTGTCAGCACTCACACCATACCTCCTACTCCAACCAAATCAACAATACATAAACCCACATATGTGGATGTGTCCTTACCATTTAGGTAGCTAAATGCCAGAGACCTCTCAAATGCAAGCATGCTGCACATAATACATCTCATGCAGAACATAGTACACATAACATTTCACACACCAGTGTCTCCTCAGTGAAGCCTATAAGGCAAAACACAAAACCAAACATTTTAATCATAGGTGACTATCGGAGACATGTAGGTGTCCCTCTCACCAGATTGGATAAGGAAATGTTACGGTCAGCTGTCTGTCAGGTGCTAGGATCCACCACATCACACATGCACTCAAGGCTGTCAACACCGTGTACTGCTATGAATCTGTCATAGTCCATGTTGGTGTGAATGACTTGACATGTACCTCTCTGGACTATATAAACAGAGACATCTCTGATTGTGTGTCCTTAGCTTTAAGCATCATATTACCTTCACCCAGGATGATGCCTCAGTACAAATAAAAATGACTGACTTCAACAATTGGCTAAGTTTCTGGTGTCATTCAAAGGGGATCCAGTATCTGTCAGCCTGGGATAATATGTTGGATAGACCTCGATGCTTTGCCAGAGATGGTCTTCATCTATCACCCCTGGGTTTGTGGTTACTGGCTAAAGCTCCTGTCAGCCTCATAGTGCCTTTTTTAGGCAATGTCACAGGAACAAAATTCCTGATGTAAAAATATTCTATAAAAACAACCTTAGGGTTATGCTGCTAAATGCTAGGAGTCTAAACCTAAAATTGCACTCACTGGAAGCAGCCCTTACCGTGGAAGATGCTGACATTTGTGCAGCCACAGAGACCTGGTTTAAGGCAGCAGAGAGCACCCCAGCCATACCAGGTTACATTTCCTTACGCACATTCAGACCACAAAGTGAAGGTGTGAGAACTAAAGGAGGTAGTGTATCATTATTCATTAAAGTAACTACACCTCTAGATTAGTTATATAGCACAATTCCCTGAAATTACTTCAGGTGCAGCTGACTGTAGGTAAGACCCCTCATTAAGTCATTGTCAGCTACAGGGCCCCCTCCATGAATCAGGACACCTGCTCAGCATACTTGGACCTACTTGAATGTATTAAAATACAACCAAACTCCCTGGTTTTGGGTGACTTTAATTAACCTTCCATCGACTGGGTAAATAATACATCTTCAAACTCACTTGCCAAGAGGTTCCTTAATTTAATCAACTCCAGTGCTCTGGATCAGTCAGTTGATACCACCACTAGGGGTGCAAATATTTTGTATCTGGTGCTCACTAACATGGGGGTCCATTGCACCACTCCCAGTGTACTGCCCTACCTGGTGAGGTCTGACCACAAATCAATCTAGTTAGAAGTAACTATAACATCACACCCCATCTTACCAGCAACAAAAATAAAAAAAACTTTTCCAAGGCCAATTGCAACCTATTACTTGATAGCATAAGTAGCTTCAAAACCCCTCCCCTCACAGATGAAATGGACACCTACGCAGGGATATATGTCAAAGCCTTATACAAACACCTGTACAATTGTATTGACTGTGCCTTACCTGACAAGATCAAAGTATGATCCAACTGCCTGGTGGACATCTGCCATTAACAGGCTATACAGTAGGAGAAAGAAACTGCTGTCCAAGATTGGGAAGGAAAGGTCTCAACACTGGAACACTCCCTCACCAACTTACACAAGCAAATAAGACACCTTGTGAAGTCCTCAAAATCCAATTTAGCTTCCCAAACTAAGGATAACCATAAGGCATTATTTAGTTACATCCATAACCTCAAAGGAAAGCCCCAAATTTGCACCGAACTTGTAGTCAATGGTACCCCATATACACAAGTTGTGGATATAGCAAACCTGCTGGCTGAAGGGTTCAGTGAAAATTTCACTCCGCAGTCCCTGCCACATATACCCCTGAGCATTCCTACCACCTGTCCACCACCTAGCATCTCTAAGGAGCAGGTCTTCCTGTTCAAGGCCAAAAACACAGTCTCTATGGGACCAGACAACATCCTAGGGTGTGTTCTACACTGGTTAAACAGGAGTTAGCAACATCACTGGGTACTCTCTTCAATCACAGCCTAAGCTCTAGCTTCATCCCTGAGAAATAAAAAACAGCTACTCTCATCCCTTTGCACAAAAAGGGTGAATCCACTGACCCCGCCAACTATAGACCCATTAGTTTAACTGGCTTTATCTGCAAGACCATGGAGAGAATCATCATGGACCTTATCAATAGAGAGAAAATCTCCAAATGCTTGACCCCACCCAGTTTGGCTGTGTCAAGGGGAGATCATGTCTGTTGAACTTGGTGGACTTGTTTGAGACAGTCCTCAAAGCCCTAGATGAGGGCAAATTTGTGCACCCGACCTACCAAGACTTGACCAAGGCCTTCAACACAATCCCCCACTCAGGCATCATCTATAATTTAACCCAGTCGGCTATCAACCCATATATTGTCAGGTGGGTAGCTCACTGATAGAACTCATACAGTTAAAATAGGAGACTCTACCTCCTCTAGCTGACCCGTAACCAGTGGTGTCCCACAGGGTTCAGTCCTGTGACCCCTATTGTTCGGAGTCTACTTTTCCAAAGTCCAGGCAAAACTTAAAGGTCTGTGGCTGATCAAGTTTGCTGATGACTGCAAACTGTGAGCAGTCATCAAGACCCCAAATGATGTCAACATCCTGCAAGAGAGACTTACACAGACTAATGATTGGTGCAAGAGCCATGGTCTTAAACTAAATGCATTATCATCCCCTTCGGCAAGGGCGGTGTTCCAGCAAACTACCACATCAATAACAATACCCTATGGAAGCATTCAATGGTGAGAGATCTGGGCACACAGGTTGACAGCAACCTTACCTTTGATCACCATGTCTCCACAATGGTAAGAAGGGCATTTTACATTGCTCGTCTCATAAGTAAAGGCATTGCCTCCAGGAAAAGAGGTTATAACCCTCCTGTACTCTTCCCTCATCAGGCCTGTAACAGAATACAATGCTCCATTTGGTATGTACCTTTCCAAGCACCTGCAGCAATTGGAAGGACCACAGAGATTCCCTACAAAGAAAATACAGGCACTCCAAGATCTGTCATATGTGGATAGATTGAAATCACTGTCACTTTACTCTGTGTCATACAGACTGCTGAGAGGTGCGTGTGTGCATGGCATACAAGGCAGTCTCTGACTCTGCTTTAATGGAAATGCAGCACATTTGCAAGTCTAATGGCACAGGGGTCACTCACTCTTAGGACCTTAACCTGGTATGCAACATCAACAGAACCTGCTGGAGAGATAGATTTGGCTCTCTGAGGTTGCCTCACCTTTGGAACAAGCTTCCAATTCATGTAAAGCAGAGCCCTCACTGACCCTATTCAAGCACAATCTGGGCGATTGGATAGGTAACCAAAAAGTCTTCCCAGGAGTTTCACCTGTATCCCTCTTGGACAGGGGCAACAGGTTCTGACTTTCTTAGTGTCTGCTCTTAAAGGACACTCTTGAGGAACAAGGGTTTAATTTGGCTAGGTTTGTAAGAGCCCCAGGGCCATTAGCCTAGTAACTTCCTATGAACAAATGACATGTTTGCCTTTGATGCTGAAAGATCAAAAGGTTTTGTGTTTTATTTCCACTCCAGATAATGGATCAATTTTTAATTTCCTGACATTGCAGTGTTGTTTTAGGGGGATTCTGAAGTCCCGAGTATCATCCTTCAGAGGAGATAGGAAACCAATGCCCCAACTGCTTGAGTTGGTGGTAGCTTATGTGGATGTGAAAGATCTCATGGTAGCTATCAAAAAATAGGAGGTCCCATATTTATATACAAAAAGAATTCTAATTTACAACATATTTAAAAATGTAGGTTCATAGGAGGTTACTAGGCTAACAGCCCTAGGGCCTTAACAAGCCTAGCTATGCAATACCCTTGTTCCATACTTTATCATGGTTAGATGGTCATTGTTAGAGTGAATCAGTGATTTACACCAACTGTCCCTGTCCATGAGGGACATAAGTGCCACCCTTGGGGTGAATTTACAGTCTCCCATCCAAGTGTCAAGGTTGCGCTTAAATAGGGTCATTGAGGTGCTTTGTTTTGCATGAAGTGGGAGTTTATTCCGGAGGAGGGCCAGTCTCTGGGAGACGTATCTCTCTCTCTCTCTCTCTCTCCTCAACATGTTCTGTTTATCACAGGCTAGGTTGAGATCCCTAGAGCACGTGACTCTTGTCCATTTGATTTGCAGACATGTGGCATTTCCATTAGGGCAGGGTCAAAGATTTCTCTATAAGTCAGGCACAGGTTACCTCAGCAGCTTGTAGGATACAGAGTGTAGAGACAGGGCCTTCTGCCTTTCAGTGTGGGTGATGTTTTGGAGGCCCTCAGTTTTCTTGGTTAGAAATCTCTGTGGTGTCTCCAGTTGTTACAGGTGTCTGGTGAGATACATGGAAAAGGGAGAATTGTACTCAATTAGTGGTCTGAGGGTGAGTATAGAGGAGATATAGCATTCTTAGTCTTGGATGAAATGCCCTCATTTATGAGATGGCAACATAGAAGGCTTTTATTATTACTGTGGCAACATGGTGATCAAAGTTTAAATTGCTGTCAACCTGTGTTCCCAAGTCTCTCATCACTGTATTTGATCTTGGAGGGGTGCTATTTATAATGTAATTTGCAGGGGCCACTTCTTTGCCAAAGGGGATAATGACGCACTTTTTTGTGGTTAGTTTTAGACCATGACTGTGGCACCAATCATTAGTCTGCGTTAGCCCCTTTTGTAATATGTCAACAATATTGGGGGACTCAATGATTGCACCTAGTTTGCAGTCATCTGCAAACTTGGTAAGCCACAGGACATTTACTTATGCCTGGACATCCGAGAAGTAGATTCCAGATAGAAGAGGGCCCAGTAGAGATCCCTGTGGTAAAGCACTAGTAACTGGTCTGCTGGTGGAGGTGGAATCCCCAACTTTGACAGTATGTATTCTGTCTGTGAGCCAGTTTGCTACCCATCTAGTGATGCATGGATTAATCCCCAGCTGAGAGAGTTTCTCAATGATACCTGAATGGAGTATTGGGTTGAAAGCCTTAGCTAAGTCAAGATAGGTGGTATGTACTGCTTTGTCCTCATCCAGGGCTTTGGTGACATTCTCACAGAAATCCACCAGGTTTAGTAAGTAAGAATTGCCCTTAACAAAGCCAAACTGGGTCGGGTCAAGAGTTTTTTCCATGGCCTGGCAGATAAGGCTGGTTAGGCTTATGGGTCTATAGTTCCCAGGGTCAGTTGATGGACCCCCTTTGTGTAATGGGATTACTGTTGCTGTTCTCCACTCTGCTGGAACAAAGCCAGTGCTCAGACTATGGTTGAAGAGAGTGCCAAGTGGTTCCACTAGGTCTTGTGCTAGACTGTTTAGTAAGCAGCCTGGGATGTTATCTGGTCCCATGGAGGCTGAGTTTGGCCTCGGAGAGGGCGGGCATGACCTGCTGTTTGGAGATGTTAGGTAGTGGACTTGTGACAGAAATGCTTTGGGTTGTGTCTGGTGGGGACAGGGGGTGAAATTTGTGCCAAATCTGTCCGCCAGTAGGTTGGCAATTTCTTTGGGTTCAGTGTAAGTAGTACCATCCACAGTCAGTTCGGCAGATAGCTGCACATTCCCTTTAAGATTTCAGACATAGCTAAAGAAAGCCTTTTGATTGTCTTAGCTAGAGATGCTAGTTTAGCCTTGTAATTGGCTTTAGAGGACTTTACAAGATGTCTGATTTGCTTGTTCAAGCTGTGGATGGTATTCTTCCTCTCATAAGGTCCCTGTTGCTCTTGGATAACAGTTTCTTCCTTTTGTTATATAACCTATTTATACTTGCGGTCCACCAAGGTGGCTTGTTTCTTCAGGAGGATTTGATATTGATCCTGACAGGTACAGCCAAGTTTATACAGTTGTTTAAATGTCTATACAGGGCATATGTGTACACCTCTGCACAGGAGTCATTGTTGGCTGTGTCAGCAGGGAGGTTGAAACTTTTTCTACCCTCTCTTAGTAGGCTAAAGTTTGCTTTGGAGAAATTTTTCAGTTTGTTTTCTCCTGTGAGGGTGTCCAGTCTGATCTTTAGTTCAAACAAAACAGATTTATGGTCTGACCTCACCAGGGAGGGCAACACACAAGGGGTAGTGCAGTGCCCCGCCCTACATGTTGGTGAGTACCAGGTCCAGGAAATTCAAACCGCTTGTAGGGGTGCAGACTAGCTGTTCCAGAGCATTTGAATTAAGTCTAGGATTCCACAGCAATCTTTTCTGCTGGTGTATGTTGTCCAATCTATGGAAGGCTACTTGAAATCTCCCATGACCAAGGTGTTTAGCTGTATAGGGAGTGATTCTACCAGATCCAGGTAGTTGGTGTGTTTCTCTTTATTCATGGTGGGGGACCTGTAGCTAGTGAAGATGTGGTAGGGTGTTTTACCTATATTTAATTATACCTGGAGTAGCTCTAGAGAATCATAATTAACCAGTCTTTAAGTGTATTTGGATTTAATGAAGATGGATGCATGTCCACCTTCAGTTCTTTCATGCTCATTTTGAGGTCTAAACATGTCAAAGGCATGGTAGCTTTGTATGACCGGGGTGCTTTCTGCGGACCTGAACCAAGTCTCAGTGACTGCACAGATGTCAGCATCTTCCAAAGTGAAGAGTGCTTCCAGGGATTGCAGTTTTCTGTTGAGGCTCCTAGCATTAAGCAGCACAACCATGAATTTGTGGAGTGGATTTCTTTATGTGGGGAGTATTTTGTTTTGACAATGCCTAAAAAAGGCACTATGGGGAAGGCAAGCATCTTTGCCAGTATCCAAAAACTTAGAGTGGACAGGTGAAGGCCATCTCTGGCAAAGCAGCGTGGTGTGTCTCAGGTTCATAGATTAGTACTAGGCTAACTGCCCATGTGGGCCACTTTAACCCTAGCCAATTACCCCATGTTATAATCAAACACTGCATCTTAAGGTAAATACCTTCGCCATTATACCAACCTCCCACCCCATGCCTTCCAAGGCTGACAGATAGTAGATCCCCTTCAACTGACACCAGTAGACGAATGTACAAATATATTTACATGTATTCATAATTTCCTTTACAATTTTTCCATAACCACTCTCTGATTTTAGTAATCAACGAAAAAATCCACAGACCAATCAAAAAAGAAAAAATACTGCCAAACCACTCGAGGCCTATCCACTAAAAACCAACAGTATTTAATATGATAAGAAGTTATATTTTACAAAGTGCAAAACTTCATCAGATAAATTCCTTTAGAAATCATCTTCGTTTAAATAGTAAAAAAAAAAAAAATCACATGATCCAATTACAATCAGTTTAACCCATCGTTGAAACAATGTGTCCTCCTCTTTCTTTTTACAAAAGCACTTACATTAAATAAGTTTGTTTTTTAGTGGACAAGTCTCAAGTGGTTTGAAGGTACTTTTTCCTTTTCTGACCGTCTGATTTTACTTAATATTGTTGTTAAAATCCATTTACCATTATACATAATATTTTATTCTTTCTTTCCATATGACATAATTTTTTTTAACATATTCTTTACTTCTATTCTTATACCTATATTTAATCATATCTATTTTATTCACTTATTTTATATATTTAAAATATCTTTATATAGACTTTTCCATAAATCCCAAATGGTGTATTGTAGTTATACAGCCATCCTTTGCTGACCTATCTCTGTCAAACAGATTTCTTTGAAGTATCTCAGAATCATGCACACATTCTCGGGTATCATGCACACATTCTCGGGTATCATGCACACATTCTCGGGTATCATGCACACATTCTCGGGTATCAATGTTTGCTTTCTCCTCCATTTCTCTCAACACTCCATTATCTCTACCTTTCTCCTCTCCATTTGCATCCCTGTTTCTTGGGCCACCTCTGCACCTGGAATGGAAACAGGAAGTGGTCCTGCAAAATGGGTCCCACTCACAATGACAAGTAGGGGAAGTTCCTAGTAATAAATATACCACCTCGTGTCTCCCCTGAGAAGAGGCCACTAGAGTAGTGGAACTAACCTGGTCAACAAAGGGTAAATAAAAATGTTATGTAGATAACTGGGTAAGTATGAGATTAATTCTGTTGATGAAGGAGGGAAAGTTACAGGAAATAGACATGAGGGACAGTTTTAGACTTGTAGGAAAATACTTAGGAAAGTGTTGGAAGGAAACATAAAAGACAATATTACACTGAGAGCCCAGTCAGGGCAGTGCTGGACAGAAGGTTGCAGGAAGCAAAGGTAAGGGACAATATTATGCCCAGTCAGGGCAGAGCCGGAAGGAAAGTTCCAGGAAATAAATGTAAGGAACAGTGCTATTACAATAAGAGCTTAGCTGGGCAATGCTGGAGGGAACGTAACAGGAAACAAATGTAAGGTATTATATTAGTCAGTGACTAGTCAGGACAGTGTTGGAGGGAAGGTGACCGACATGATAGTACTGTAGGAAATTAAAGCAATAAGTGTACACATCCCAAATTGGGGCAAACCAGCAACTCCTTCAGAATACAGGTCAGTTTTATTCTACCTCACCTAGACAGATTGCTAGATAAGATTGTATACAAGTTAAACGATCATCTTTATTAACATGAATTCCTAAAACTTAGACACTGTTTTAGCTAACCTGAATGAATGGTGGCTGAACAGTGGCTGTGTAATAGCAGAATGAATTATTGACTTCATCAATGATTTTGATAATATAAACAAATTTCCCAGCTTCCTCCATTTTCAGTTACTCAACAAATGAGTGATTTTCAGCCTGCCTTTCTGACAGTCCTGCTGTGCTTAGAACTAATACTGCTTTCTAGCTCCTCATGACATCTCTGCAGGTGCTCCTCAAGGGTCAGTTTTATGACCCATTGTGTTCAACCTTTTCACTAATTCCCACTTGCTCTCAAATTATTCAGTCCAGTTATTTTCAATATCTACCAACATTTGTGTTTTTTAGTACGATTAGAATGGACCCCATTACTAAGATAGGGTTCAGTTAAAATTCAGCAACTCAGTATTGCATCAGCCTTTCACGTTTGCTCAAAGTGCTCCTCTCAACACCTGTAACAAGATTGCTGCCTCCTGTAGCATTTTATGCTGATACCTTAAGTACTAGTATTTTAAATATGCTTGGAGATTCTTTTTTAATAATCCTGTTGCTCATACTACTGTAGAAACTCAGTGTTTTTATTTCTGCTTGCATAACTTCCAAGCAATGCAGTGGTTAGTGCTGTCACTTCACAGCATGAGGTTCTCTGGTTTGAGTCTCAGCTGGGTTGCCTTCTGTGTGGAGTCTGCACATCCTCCCTGTGTTCATATGGGTTTCCTCTCACATTCCAAAGACATGCATCTGGAGTGTTTCCCTCTGGCACTCCACTGAAAATGAGCTCTGTCCCAGTTGGACTTTCCCATTACACAAATGTTAAATAAAAATATTTCTTAGTATATAAAGTATATCTTATCCAGTTATCTACATAACATTTTTATTTAATCTTTGTTGACTTGGTTAGTCCAACTGTGCTAGTCATGTATTCTCAGAGGAGACATGAAGTGGTATTTTTATTACTAGGGGAAATTTGGCCAGGGTGTTGGGGAACTTCCCGTACTTGTTGTGAGTGGGATCCATTTTGTAGGAACACTTCCTGTTTCCATTCCAGTCACACTGGAGTCAGTAGTATACCCATTTTAATAATTAATGCTGCATTTTTCCGTTTTTGTTCCACTACAGTATAGTTTTTTCTTCTTTCTCCTTTCTGAACTGTTGGTATTGAATGATCCCATGCGATCAACTGTTTGTATTGAATGACCCCATGTGATCATTACTTCATTTTTCAGCAGTTTTTATAGTTAATGTTTCAGATATTTTTCAAACGTGTGCACAGAGTATCCAATACAACAGTCTTGCCACTAATTTTT